>NW_026294618.1:107670317-108157817 GCF_026119805.1 Tympanuchus pallidicinctus
TGGTGGAGATCTCTGTTTTGCAGTTGAACCATTTTCATTCTGTTGAATTATCTTGCATGTGTTACATAGATGCACCAAAAATTCTATTGCATAGTGGAAAGTTAGGGATTCCAACAGTAAAATCATCTTAAATCTAAGTTGGGATGGAAGTTTAAACACTGAAATTATGTGTTGTAGTATGTAGGAAATACCTGAATTATGCTCAACATTGTTTCTGATACTAAACCTCCTGAATACTGCAGGAATCATAGAATCATAGAATCATAGAATCACACAATCATAGAATGGCTTGGGTTGGAAGGGATCCCAAGGATCACTAAGCTCCAACCCCCCTGCCACATGCAGGGCCACCAACCTCCACATTTAATATCAGACCAGGCTTCACAGGGCCCCATCCAACCTGGCCTTGAACACCTCTAGGGATGGGACATCCACAACCTCTCTGGACAGCTGTTCCAGCACCTCACCACTCTCATAGTAAAGAACTTTCCCCTGACATCCAACCTAAATCTTCCCTTCTTCAACTTCAAACCATTTCCTCTTGTCCTGTTGTTATCTACTTTTGTAAAGAGCTGGCTCCCCTCCTGTTTGTAGGCTCCCTTTAGGTACTGAAGGCTGCCATGAGGTCACCCTGCAGCCTTCTTTTCTCCAGGCTGAACAAACCCAGCTCCCTCAGCCTGTCTTCATAGGGGAGGTGCTCCAGCCCTCTGATCATCTTCATGGCCCTCCTCTGGACTCTCTCCAACAGTTCCCTGTCTTTCTAGTATTGAGGGCCCCAAACCTGGATACAATATTCCAGATGTGGCCTCACGAGGGCAGAGTCGAGAGAAAGGGAAAGGGCTGCTAGCCTCTGTATGATGTACTGGGGAAACTCTTTGGAGCAGGAAGAATAGTTGGCAATGAGCAGGAAACAGCCATCCTGTGGCTTGGTGTAAGCAGTCACATATGAAGTTGATGCTGTGGTGAGTGCTCACAAGCACCTGTGCACAGAAAGGTAGTTTATGGTACCTGTGTATTCCTTAGGGCAACATATAAATTTATGTACATATGTATTTTTCATCAGAAGTTTACAGTTGACAGTATAATGTACAATTTTTTGAGGCATTCAAGACAATTTTCTTTTGTTTTGTTTTTGGACCAGAGCCTTGATGAAACCTGGGGCAGATACCAACCTTGTGCAATGATTTAATATTTGCACCTGCAGCAGTGCCGCTCTCAGAAAGTGCGTGAAAATAAAGCTAACCAGAAGACAAATAAAAAAGAAATGCACGGCAAACAAGTGAGTAGCACGTGTGAAAGTTAAAAGCATCCCAACCATGGAGGCAGCAGAAGTGGCAGAATTGTGTATGCAGGGGCGCCTGGGATCCCCTGAAGTATGCAAGTGGGCAGGAAGGCTTTGCTTGAGACAGCTGGGCAGAGGTGAGGAGGCAAGGAGAAGGTGTTTGCAGTGGAGGCTTCAAGCTGTGTCAGGGGGGTCCTGAGGAGTGGGAAGGGAGCTCCGAAGGACCAGGGGTTGGCCAGCAAGGCACAAACTGAAGCACTCAGTAGGTACCGTTATAAACACAGAATAATGCTTTCAATAACTGCGGTGCCATGAGAGGTGTTCCGGTGTCACCAGCGTGAATGAGGTGAGATTTTGGCTGTGATGTGAGTGAAGGAGTAAACATGTGAATTGCTGAAGTGCAGTAAGCAACTAATTTCTCAGAGGATGAGAAAGTGGTGCTGTACGGGTATGTTTCTGTACACAGATAATTGCTTTTTGGAGCTCATAAAAGCACTGAGTTCCAACAGAAGCTGCAAATGCTAGAGGATTTCCAGTAAACAGAGACTTGATTTACCCTTTAGCAGCAAGGATTGCATCAATAATACCCAGGAAAAAAAACCAGTTACTCTTTTAGATCAGCTGAGGCTGTACATATCACACAGCGAGGAAGCTAAAATACTCACCTCAAAGTATATAGCAGCCAACCAGGCCTACATTTCATTCTTTTGCACTACTGTGCATCCCATTCTGCCCATATATATTAGATATGTGGCTCCATCTCTAACATCTTTAAAGAATTAAAACATTTTAATTACTCAAATTGTTAATTAATATATGATTCACAGAACTATAACAAGATATATCAGCGATGCTCCTAGAATCAATCAAGTGAAGGTTACTGTTTTATTTAGGAGGAAATTGAAGATTCTATGTTTTAATTAAAAGTCTTTGTGTTATATCTAAAATATCTATATTGCTTTATCATTCTATAGTTCTATTTTTGATATCCCAACTTATTTAATCTTGTGAATTAATTTTAATCTAAAGTTATCATGGAAGTTAAACAACTATAGGAAAGGAAAATGTACAGCTACTAATAGCTTTGGTTTTAGAAATGGGCAGCAATCACGTAAGAGAATCAGCTATCAAAATGCATGATCTTTTCATTTAAAATTGGAATAGGAGGACTTGAGTTTTCACTTGCATAGAAGCACATCCAAGTTTTGTAAAGCAGGACCGAGAGTACTGAAATTAAGCAAAAGAGGTAAAATGTAATTTGGCATAAAACTTACGCTGAAATTGTGATGCTAATGAAAATTTAGGGAATGTAGCATATGCTTTTTTATTTTTCATCATTATTTTTGCAATACAGAAGCAGCAACGGCAAAATTTTAGACCTTTATGGTCTTAACTTCGCTCTGAACCTTTTGCAGATCTCTTTCTTAGGCCTTTACCTTCTGTCCTATTTTTTGCCCTGGAGACAAACATAAACTTTCAGGTTAACATTTCTTTTACTTATCGCCTATATAAATTGCCCTCTGTTTGCATGCATGCAGTGTGTGAAAGCTGGCAGTGCAGGAGAGATTGTTTCCTACAGAATCACCAGGATAATTTAGATATCAAATCTGTATTTAGGATCCTGCAGTTCAATGGTTAAATTTGGTATGTCACTTGACTATGCAAGAAAAGCTTCTCTGTAGGGAAACTGTTTGAGTTCACTGCCTGGGTTTTTGTTTTTAATTTGAGAGATGGCAGTGGGATTCAGATGTGCTTTAGCACAATACACTGAGTGTTAAAACCTTATATATCTTGGAAACTGCCCTTACTGCAGGCGTTCTCCAGAATTATTTTTGTCAGGTGGGTTTGGAAGAGAACTCTTCCCCTATAGATCTCTTCTCACTGCAGTGCTTTCACCTGGCATCCTGCTGGAAGCTCTGTGCTGTACCGAAGATGCTAAACCTCTGTTCATTGCCCAATGCTGTGGTGCAGTGTGTGTGAACATCATGTCTGTGGCTCCTCTCTGTAGTCCATGGGTTGTGCTTTCTATCTCTGGGACACAAGCAGCTCATTTAGTGTCTTTTCCAATCACAGACTTTGAAGGTGAATTCTGGCTTTATTGCCAGAATTATTAGTAGAGAGTTCTGTACAAAGGTGACCTTGAGGCAAAGGCCTGGGTCTGGTTGCATCTCCTGAAGACTCAGGGTTGGGTGACATTGGTGGCCCTTGTGCTTGAATTAGGTCTGGCTAGTGTCCAGGCAAAGTGTGTGCATTTTGGCTCACATCTTTTGCAGAGAATGGAAAATCATTAAAAATGAAACAAAGCAAACAACCCCCTGACCAAACAACAAATAAATAAATCTTTCTAGTGACAGTGGACCTGCTGCGAATAAGTCACTAACATATTTTAAACACCCTAGGTTTTTCAAAATAACTAGGCTTTTACAGGCAAGGCTGTACTCTGCATCTGTGTCCCTCTAAAAGGGCAAGAGCAAAGCGCTCGTGTTTTCCTTATAGCTCTAAAGTGCTTGAAGCACATCCACAGTTCAATGTCATCTGTGAGAATTGGAGATAACTTCTCTGTGGAAGTCAATAGAGCTTGTGCCGTTGACTTTGCAGATCCAGCGCTTCACCCAAGCGATCTGCCTAGTGATTTTTAGTATTGATGTTCTGTGACAAAACTCTTACTTCTTTTTTATAGAAACATGCTTGTTCAAGTGATGGACATGACCCAGCAGTTTAATGTGGCTAGGAAGACGATCCCTAATAAATAAAGAATTGTCTTAGTTTTAGCTGGGAGTGAACTGTTTTCTTCAGAGTGTCTGGTAGGATGCTAAGTTTTGGTTCTAGAGAAAAACAAAGTTGATAACACACAGATGTTTATAGTTTCTGCTAAGCAGCATTGTACAGAAACAAGGCCATTTGCAGCACAGGGCCCAAGGAGCAGGGAGGGAACAGAATTAGGACAGCTAGCTTAACTTATCCAAAGGGATATTCCATTTCATACGACATCAAGAAGAAGGAGCTTTGAAGGGGGTGGGTGTTCTTCTTGCTCTCTTACAGTGTTCAGGAGGCATTGTTCAGAGGGTGGTGAGTAATTCCTTGCGCTTCACTTGTTATATACATTCATATATATATGCATTTATAGACATCTGTCATAATCATGTTTTTCCCTTTCTCTTAGTACATAGTTTTGTCTCAGCCCACAAGTACTGCTTTGTTTTCTTTTTTCACTTCTTTCACTGGAAAGGGGAGAGTAAGCAAATGACTGTGTGGTGCTCAGCCGCCTACTGACTGACTTAACCAGACTGGGTCTCAGTGCAGGGTAGCTTAACAACATGCCTTAGGAAACAACATCCAAGTCTTATACCTTCAAAAAGTCAGAGCAGCTGCAGAGCCCATTGCAGGAGTTTGGAACAACTGCTTAGCCTGTCACAGAAGCTGGAGCAACCTCAAGGGTTGCAGTGACAGCAGGGTCTGCCACCATGCTCAAAGCAACTGCAGGAGCTATTGCAGGAATTTGAGCTGCTGCAGGGTCTGTCACAGGAGTTGGAGGGTCTGTTGCGTTGTCTTCAGATCCAGAAGTATCCTCTTCCCCTTGAGCATGCTCAACAGTGTTGAACATAGCTCAGTAGGCATGGACCAGGCCCCAGCACACTGCTTTGATCTGTGCCTCTTTAGGACTGCTAGGGTGACAGGAGACCTCTTCCAAATATTCTACTAGTTTTTCAGTATTTTGCAGTTATTCTGAGTTGAAGTTCCAAATACCCACTACTCTAGGCACCTGCCCACACCATCCCACACTCCCTGACACTCATACCTATTCAGCTTCGGGACAGATCTCTAAGTGATATTCTTAAATAATTGTTTAATCTTAACCCATACACAACACACAGCAATAGAAGCACACTGGCTTTAACATTACACAGATATTTAAAATTCTCAATGGCTCTTCAGTCCTGTGACAAAACAGGAAAAGTGAAAGGGAGGCAGAGGGACTGCTGGAAAGTATTCTCCCCTATCTCCTCCATAGTCAGACTCCCTGAGGATATAACGCAAAGAGTGTAATTACTAATAGTATCGACAATATAGTTTCCATAGACCAAAGATGACTGCAATGCCAAATACACACAAAACAGCAGTTTCTCATCTGCCAATTTTATCATAATATAAGCTGAGGCCACAAAGCATAGCAAAATATAAAACTTAATCCAACCCCTAGAGATGACAAACAACACAGCAGGGAAAATAGCAGCAAGCAAGGTACTACACAATATTGTTCCACAAGATGACTCTCAAAGGGCTCCAGAAGCAGGGGAAAAATTAACACTGTGACCAGCAATTATCAAACTACTACAGTACCTATTAACATAGTCTGGACAGGTTTGCTGTTATCTCAACTCTTTGAGCCCCACATTGGGTACCAAATTCACTGGTTTAACCCAACTGGCTGAGCACTACACAGTCATTTGCTCACTTACTTCTTCCCAGTGGGATGGGGAAGAGAATTTAAAAAAAATTGTGGGTTGAGATAAAACTATTTACTGAGATAGAGAAATAATATGACATATATATATATATGTGCATTTATATACAAATGTGTATAACAAGCGATGCACAAGGAATTGCTCACTGCCCCCTGACTGATGCCCAGCTTGCCTACTGAGCAGCAGAAAAGAACAAGATGAACTACCACCCCTTTCAAAGCTCCTTCTACTTGATATAATATGAAATGGGATGTCCCTTTGGATAAGTTAGCTGTCCTAATTCTGTTCCCTCCCAGCTCCTTTGGCCCTTTGCTGCAAATGGCCTTGTCTCTGTGCAGTGCTGCTTAGCAGAAACTGTGAACATAGGTGTGTTATCAACTTTGTTTTTCTCTAGAATTCAAGGGAGTGCCAGAAAACTTCAGATGGATTCCGCAGAGTCTTATTTGCATTTTTTAGTTGACAATTATTGTTGTTTTATTATTACTGATGTAATTGTTACTGATGTAATTGTTCTGTTTAGAAGACTTCTTATTTGGTTAGGAGAGCTGCATGCAGGAAGTTGATTGCTATGAACTTCTCTGTGATATTGAGATGTTTTCTTACAAGATCAAGGGCTAGTTTTAAGCAGAGGAGGCTGAAAGACAGTAGTAGAGACAACCACAGTATTTCTTGTGCCCTGAATAGATATGTCTTCTCTCTGATTGCTCTGTGACTGTATGCAAGGTAGATGTATGTCCTTAGTTGCACGTTCATCCTGAGCTAGCAAACCCTGCCAGGCTGGTGGCCGTCAGAGCTGACAAAGCTTCGAAGCTTAAGGTTGACTTGGGGGACATGGTGGCCATCTGCTAAAGGCTACAGTTCCACCTAAGAATTGTGGTGTCATCCTGAAGGACAGCCAGAGGGTCTATGGCAGTCAGCATTAACTGCTGTCTGCTGGCTAATTTCATCAGTGTGTGGGCATAAAGTCTTAGCAAAGAGGAAGAGGTGACAAGAAGGATGGGCTGCTGGTGCCATGCAGGAGCAGAGACACTTGTATAGGGGAATGAATGGCTTTCTCTCTCTGGATTACTCAACTTCTGCAGGGTTTCCCTTTGAAGTTTATAGTTTCTTCAGTGGCACACTTGGCAAAAGTGCCACGTCCCTACAGACAAACGGTGGGATTTACTCCTATGTTTCAGGTATCTCAGTGATGCTTGAAGTAAAAACAGTCAGGCTTCCTCAACAGTCTGTAGGAATGGTCATTCTCCCAGGGGTGCTGTTCCTGACAGTTATGTACAGCTCAACATCACTTGACTCCATGCTTAGGCACTGTATGGGATAATCCAGGCCTCCCAGTCTCTCTGGTGATTGAAATTCATGTGAGTTTGAGTGAGATTATCCTCACAAAATGGAAGTTTAGGAACAGTGAAAATGAGTTCAAATCAAGGCAGAGAAAGTATAACATAACTGAGAAGCTGTTATGTGATGGAATGGCCAGAGGGAGTGACTTCCATGCCATTTATTTGTATAGTTTAAGCCTTGTTTTCAAAGTCAGCAAAAGTTTCCAAAGCTCAGCATCCTGGAAATCAGAGTATAATGAATGATTATATATATTATTCAACCTTAGTTTAATGGCTGATGACTCAGATTGTATGTATTGGCTGTAAGTAGAGTATGTGTGCAAATACTGTCTCATAAAAGTCTTGAAATGCAGGGTTATGTTTCAAAGAATTTTTAAAGAAAATTATTTATTATTTATGTTAAAATTAAGTGTTTTATTGCATTTATATGTAGAAGATCTGCATATAAACATGTATATAATTATCTTTGGACAAGTGATTGAAGACCTTACACATCCTCAACATTGCTAATGAATATACCCAGGATCCTCAAAGTGGAATCCAGAAGACTTTCAGTTATTGTTTTTCTTGAGTGGATGTTAAAAACCTTTAAGTTTTGAGAGAATTCCTATGAGAAAGCACCTTTAAACTCAGAAAGGTCAATTTCTTTGACAGCCAAGACAGGAGGTTTCAGAGGGGTTGCTGTCATCCAAAACCTGAATTATGTATGTCAGTCCTTAGGGTTTTTTTAAATTTTAAAATGGGAGTGACTAAGGCTGGAAACCTGGTGGGATGGTGGCTGATCATTTCCAAATGCAAGTAGGATGTTACATTTAAAACCCATGTTGGAAGAACGCTACGGTTAACAAAGTTAAGCACTCTCAAGTCAAGAAATGTCACATTCAAGCTTTCTGAAACCTCTGTGTTATTCAGAGGGTATTTTCCAACTTCTGTATCAAAAGAGGTGGGGATCTCTGTGCCCATGGCCACCTGTGCCAGGTTATCTTTGTTTCAGCACCTCTCTCACAGCAAATGAGGACGTGAGTATGGATCCATACTTCAGCCCAAGCTCAGTGCTCACTGCCATGGTGAAAACAGAGGCCTTTCTGGTCAGCAAAATGTGCCTGGGGTGCGGAGGGCCAGAAGGGCAGCAGAGGAGGAGAGACTCCCTTCTGCAGCCCTCAAATTGGTGGCACGATGGGAGAAGGGTATGGAAGGTCATGGCCAAGTGCACTGTCCAAACAGCCCTACATGCCCTCAAAGGAGTCTGAATCTCCATGAATCTCCAGGGATTTTCTTTTCCATGCTGCATGCTGAGACTTCATTGAATAGGGGAGCTTCCTTTCTTTATGTATTTTTTTTTCCCTTGGAGACAACAAAAGACAAATTTCTGATCTCACAATGGCTTCCCTGCCAGAATTTAAGTAAGTGTTTTAAAGAATGAAGGCGTATTTGTCAATGAAATGCAGGTGAGCTTTGGGGTGGATTTTTTGTTTGTTTGTTATCTCAGTGTTTTCTCCTTAAGGTCATTTTGAGAAGCAGCCCTGCTGGTTGTGCATCAATATTCCAAAATCATTCATTTTGAGGATATTTTGGCTGAAATTATTGAAGTCTGGAAAAGTTTAAAGTACCTTAAATGCAAGGTCTTACAACACGAAGTGTTGGACAGGCATTGTGTTATAGTCAAATGTGCCTCATTTGTTCTGCTCTAATGACAGAATTTGTGTGTAGAAGTTACAGAGCACATTCCACTCTGAACTGTGTTTTTGCCTCTTTTCAAGCTGACTCTATCCTTCATTTATACTTGTACTCTGATTAAGGAATTACTCTCTGACTGCTGGAATGCTAGTGATTGAAGACCCTAGTTAATATACACTCTCCCCGAAATCCTTTGTCTATTTTTATTTCAGCATTTGGATCACGGGAAACCATTTATAGGATATAGAAGCTTTCATACAGAGTTGCAACCCAACTATTTTCCAAAGGTTTTGTAGGACAGAAAGCAAGTCCCAGCAAATACATGAACTCAGTGTTCTTCACCCCTCAGTGAGTGGTGAGGGGGGGAAAAATCACATCACCGAACCAAATGAGTTTGTTTCAAACTTCTTGGGCCATCCCCTTCACACATTCCCAGTGAACGGCTTGAGAAGCACTTTCATGAATTATTTTCTAAGTATGTGTAATTTTTTTAATATTTATTTTTTGCATGACCATTGTGATAGTGTTTGTCATGTGCAGGGTGCTTCTAAAACCTACAGCGATATTATCTGCCTGCCAAGGATCTGAGTAGGAAGAATCCATTTCATTGTAGAAAACAAAGAGCATGATGAACAAGATTAAAAAAAAAAAACAAAACAAAAACAACCTGCTTTAACTTGAAAACACGTATTTGCTAAAATGAGCTAAGATTTGACTCGCTTTCAAAGAGCTGTACATACTCTGGGAAAACGTATCTATGGTAGTTTAGTGACAAAGCCAAGAAACACATTTTATGTTAGGAAAACTTGTAAAATGAAGGCCATGTTATTGCACTGAATAATTTTCTTCGTGATTCAAAACAAACAAACCCAGCCCCAAAGCCCTCAAAACCTAATGGAAGATTTCCTTGCATGGCACACAGTAAAATCTTAATGGCTTAGTACCTGTAGTTTCCTTTCATAATGCAGGAGACAATTGAAATAAAATCCTGGCAAGAAATTATACCTCTGACTCCCCATGAACGCAGATTGTCTGTTGAAATGTTAAAATTGAATTGGTCTATTAAATAATAGTTATTTTGAAGTGAACTTGTTTGTGCTGTTGGAGTTTTTGCACATTGGTATTCATTACAAAGCTTTGGAAAGGTATATTCTAGGAAAAAATGAAAACCTTCGTGTTAATAATCATAGAGCTTCCTCCTCATAATCTGTTATTTTGGTGATCTTTTTTATTCCCCCTTTGAAAAATCCTGGGCCCAGCATAATGATTTTTTCTTTTTCTCATTCTTGTCACATTGAGACAAAAGGAGGAGCTGAATGTATGAACTGCTATTGGTAATCAAAATGGATAATACTCTTTTTTTTTTTTTTTTTCCTAGGATTTGTTCTTAGAGTATTTAATCCTATACTGAGCAAAAGGGAAACAGTGGAAGAGGATTTCTTTTAATATTTTTGTTCTCTACATATCCTGAGGTCAGAATATTTCAGTTATGGTCGTTATGGTCATAAAAGACCCATGAACTTTGAACAGAGAGCTCTTCTGGGGTTAGTGCAGAGATATAAATGGCAGAAGCTAAAAGGGTTGATTGTCTCTGGTGGAAATATATATACTTTTTTGGAACACTGGAGTGGAAGTAAAGACAAATGAACATCCTTATGGTGTAATCACCAGGTTGAAAAATCAGGTGACTTTAGTTCTCAAACTCCCTGTTAGCACAGTGAGTTTTTATGTTCTTTGTATCTTAGTTGGTGGATGAGTCAATGTTTAAATGCTCATTTATCATTTACTATATAAAAGAAAAGCTATTACCTGAAACTCATTTTTACAGTTGCAGGCAAACTGAAATAATCATTTTCAAGGACCTAAAGCTGTTTCTTGAAGAATGTCATCATTTTCTTCTTATTTTACTTACCACGTACACTAGTATATGGGGTACCTTCAAGAGCTGTGCCTTACAAAACCCAGCTGCAGATATTGCCAGCCACTGTACCTGTACAAACTAGACTAAAGAAACTCAGTTTCAGCAAACTACATTCATCTTGGAGACAGGACAAAAGAACCAGTTTAAAGGAGCAGCTCACACTGAACACTAGTGCTGCTTGCTCGGTGCTAGTCTGCAGTATGTATTACCCTGTCAGTGGGCAGCCTGGGCAGCCTGTAGAAAGATTTTGGAACCTTGTGACAAAGCCTGTCCCTACCATAATGTAATACTCACTTCTGTTGTCTATTTTGTGTCTACTCTTCTCTGCTTGTCTTTCCTCACTTCATAAATAAATGGCTTAAATTTGGTGCAAACACAGGAATTTTGCTTTTTTTTTGACCACGGGGCAGCTTACTTGGCGCCTGGCGTGATGGGAGCAAATGGAAGTGGCTGGTCTCTGAGGGGGAGGAGGATCTTAGCTGAGGAACTAGCAGGACTCATTGAAAGGTCTTTAAACTAGGTATGAAGGGGGAAGGGGGCAAAATCAGGGCTGCAGGGGTTGAGCAGGTTGTTCGAGGGCTTGTACCGGACTTGATGGGCGATGACAGTGAAGTACAAAGGGATGGACTGGGGCAGGGGGTTGTTGGGCATGCTGCTGTTCTAGGGGAACTTGGATCCTCTATAAAGGCAGTGAGATGGAAAGCCTAGCTGAAGTGCCTTTATACCAATGCACGCAGCCTGGGAAATAGGCAGGACGAGTTGGAAACAGTGATGTGCTTAGAAAGTGATGACCTTGTTACTATCACGGAAACATGGGGGGATGACTCCCATAACTGGAATACCACCACTGGGGGCTATTGGCTCTTTAGAAGAGATAGGCTAGGTAGGAAGGGTGGAGGAGTTGCCCTCTATGTCGAAGAGTGGATAGACTGTGAGGAGCTCCCTCTGAGAAACTATCAGGAACAGGCTGAGAGCCTGTGGGTTAGAACTAGGGATGGGTCTAACAAAGGCCAGCTGATGATAGGGTATACTACAGGTCACCCGATCAAGGGGAGACTGTTGACGAGGCTTTCTTGCTTCAGATGCGGGAGGCTTTGTACTCATGGGCTCTTGTCCTGATGGAGGACTTCAACCATCTGGATATCTCTTGGAAAGACCACACAGCAAGTTGCAAGAGGTCTAGGAGGCTCCTGGAATGTGTTGATGATATAACTTTCTGGTCCAGGTGTTGGACAGACTGACCAGAGGTGAAGCGTTATTGGACCTGCTGCTCAGCAATGCAGAGGAAATCACTAATGGTGTTAAGGTTGGAGGCAGCCTGGGTTGCAGTGACCATGCCCTGGTTGAGTTTGTGATCTTGAGGGATGTAGGCCTGGAGAAGAGTGGTGTCAGGACCCTGAACTTTGGAATAGCAAACTTTAAGCTGTTCAATGGCCTGTTGGCCGAGATCCTCTGAGATTCTGTCTTTAAAAACAAAGATGTTGAGGAGAGCTGGCTACTCTTCAAGGATGCCTTCCTGAGAGCACAAGAACTCTCCATCCCTCTGAATAAGAAAGTGGGCAGAGGAGGTAGGAAGCAGGCATAGCTCAGTAAGGACCTGCTGGGCAGCTGAGGGTGAAGAAAGGTGCGTACAAGCTTTGCAAACAACGCTGTGTCACCTGGGAAGAATACAGGGATGCCATCTGGACTTGCAGATGTGGGATCAGGAAAGCCAAGGTGCAGGCGGAATTGAACTTGGCAAGGGACATGAAAAACAATAGGAAGACTTTCTACAGGTACATTGGCCAGAAGAGACAGGTCAAAGCGAGTGTACCTCCTTTGTAAATGCAAAAGGAGAACTGGCTTCAACGGACAAAGAGAAGGCTGAGGTACTGAATGAGTTCTTTGTCTTGGTCTTCACTGGCGGCCAGGATTCCAGTACTTCTCACGTCCCTGAGCCCTGCATCCCTAAACCTCTAGGTGGGGACTGGGGTGGTAAATCCCCCCGCTGTGAAGACAGAACAAGTCTGAGACCGCCTGATGAGACTGAATGTGTACAAGTCTATGGGGCCGGATGGTGTGCATCCCAGGGCTCTGAAGGAGCTGGCTGAGGTGCTTGCTGAGCCGCTCTCCCTCATATCTGAAAAGTCATGGCTGTCAGGTGAGGTCCTGGATGACTGGAGGAAGGATCACTCACTCCCATTTACAAGAAGGAGAGC
The DNA here is from genome assembly GCF_026119805.1 of Tympanuchus pallidicinctus. Lineage (NCBI taxonomy): Eukaryota > Metazoa > Chordata > Aves > Galliformes > Phasianidae > Tympanuchus > Tympanuchus pallidicinctus. The sequence continues at coordinate 107,683,202 of NW_026294618.1, forward strand.
AAGGAGGACTCCGGGAACTACAGGCCAGTGAGTCTCTCCTCTGTGCCTGGAAGGATCATGGAACAGATCCTCCTGGATGACATGCTTGATCACATGAGGAATGGGCGTGTGATCCGAGACAGCCAGCACGGCTTCACCAGGGGAAGGTCATGCCTAACCAGTCTGGTGGCCTTCTGTGATGGAGTGACGGCATCGGTGGACAAGGGAAAGGTGGCTGATGTCATTTACCTGGACTCGAGCAAGGTCTTTGATGCAGTCCCTCACCGCATCCTTATCTCCAAATTGGAGGGATGTGGATTTGATGGGTGGACCACTCAATTGATAAGAAACTGGTTGAAAGGCTGCAGACAGAGGGTGGTCATCAATGGCTCTGTGTCCAGGTGGAGGCCGGTAACGAGCGGCGTCCTCCAGGGGCCTGCCTTGGGACCGGTGCTCTTTGACATCTTTATCAATGACAGCCATGATGGAATTGAGTGCACCCTCAGCAAATTTGCTGATGACACCAAGCTGAGTGATGTGGTCGACACAGTTGAAGGAAGGGATGCCATTCAGAGGGACCTTGAGAAGCTAGAAAGGTGTGCCCAGATGAACCTGATGAGGTTCAACATGGCAAAGTGCAGAGTTTTGTACTTGGGCCAGAGGAATCCCAGGCATCCACACAGACTGGAAGGAGCAGTCCTTGCGAGCAGCCCTGTGAGAAGGACCTGGGGGTCTTGATAGATGAAAAACTTAACATGAGGCAGCGGGGTGACCTCATTGCAGCCTTTCAGTACCTAAAGGGAGCCTACAAACAGGAGGGGAGCCAGCTGCCCAGATAGGCTGTGGATGCCCCGTCCATCCTTGGAGATGTTCAAGGCCAGATCAAATGGGGCCCTGGGCATCCTGGTCTAGCATTGAATGGGGACATTGGTGGCCCTGCATGTGGCAGGGGGGTTGGAGATTCATGATTCTTGAGGTCCCTTCCAACCCTGGCCATTCTGTGATTCTGTGATTCTGTGATGATAAGAATCCCCTGAGTAAATGACTGGCTGTCCGAAGTAGTACAAGAGATGTCTAGGTGATTTTCATTTTGAATGGTAATTTGATAACTATAGTAGTAGAACAAGTTTAATATTCATTTGTGCATGTGTCAGCTTCTACATTTCCATACTCTACAAGCGTGTAGCATGTGGATATCTACATACAAGAGTTTCTACACACTCATGTTTCCTGGGACTCATGTCCTGAGCAATGCTGCTGCTATGAGTTTTGAGTTACTGCTGAGGGAAAGCACAGATTCGTGCATCTAATTGCAGTAGGATGTTCTGGGAGAACCTTGTTGTATGCAGGGCCCACACAGGCAAAAAAAAAAAAAAAAAAAAAAAAAACAACTGTGTGGACAATACCATACTTTTGTTAGTTTAATCTCACATATCTTCATTTAATTTTCATTCTCTCAGTGCCACCATACATTGCCACCCCTTTGTGCCTCATTCTTTATCTCACCAAATGGCCGGTGTAGGCAAATGAGGTGATTAGCTGAGGCAACCAAGTGGTAAGACCAACAGCAGTGTCTCTACAGGAAATTATGCCACTCATATGATTGTGCATAGCTGGGGGTTTCGTCATTCACCAGTAGTTGCATGCACACTGATTCTGACATAAGCTCACGTTACACTGCTTCTGTTTATTCACTGTCCCCTTTCACCTGCTGGTGAATGGACTCAGTCTGACTCACTTATTTGCTGGTGGAAAGGTGAGGTCCTGAATGCAGAAATCCCATTCTCCTCTAACCCCACTTTAAATCCAGGTTGGAAACCAAATTGTTGTAGGTGTTAATTTACCACACTGCTTAATTGTAAAAAATTGTCATCTTAGGATGATACATGACGTGATAAAAATAAGTTACATATGATCTTTTAAACTCACCCATATCTGCTGCAGATCTTGCAATTTGTGAATACCAGAAGACTGTAATTTATTTAAATGCTGGTGCCTTCATTTTATTTTTAGAAATCCATAGGCATTTTAAAATCAAATGTACTTTTTATAGTGTAATATTTTGAGGCTAATATGGTGAGAACGAGCTATTTTATCTGTAATGTAATAGAAAGACAAGATCCTTCATTTACTGGGAAAATGGGAGAGTTTCCATAAAGGCCAGTAGGATTGCATTTGATGGTAGCTTGTGAGGTGGATGTTGAAACAAAGCACATGTTAAAAAAACCCACATAAAATACTGAACAAGAGGCATCCGTTTATTTTCACTGTTCCAGCTGTTTGTCCACCTTTTTTTTTTTTTTTCGCTTGTTTTATTTGTTTGTTTTGTGTCAGTTCCCTGAGTGAGGAGTGCTCAGGATTTGTACTACAAGGGAGCATGGTGAGCAAATGTCTCCATGTCTTCTTTGCTTTACCTTGCTGAGTGATCAGTCCACCACAGCTGGCTTGGGTCTGGTAGAGCAAAGTGGCTCACAACAGTTAACATGATAAAAGATGTGGGAGTATATGTTCATTACATACTAATTAAAGGGTGCACTAATGGTGATGGAATATTATCCAGAGCCCACATGTTGTGTGTCTGTTTGTGAATTGTACTTCACAAAAATACTTTTGTATATGTTGCTGAGCAGGTGGAAGATTTGAGGTGTAATGCATTCCTATCATCTTGCATTATTTTGACAAGTTGATTTCTCAGTCATGTGATCATACTTAGTCCTATTGGTCTTTAAATTAATTAGGCAATTAAGGGAAGAAAAAACAAAAATGCAGGCCTTGCATTTTCATGTGGCCATTTCTCCCCATGTTATTTAGTACTACCTATGGTAAAGGAAACAGTGATCAGCTGAAGACTCTCTTACTTCTGAGGCATACATTTTTGAGTCCATGAAGTCCATGAAGATAATACTCCAAAGGCATTGACTTTATTTTCTCATTCTCCATTTCTTTAGTCTTTGATGCTTCCCCTCCCTCTTCTGGTTTTGGGGCTCATGCAGGTCAGATAAGGCAATACTGAACTTAAAAATAACATGAAGTAATGTTATACCACACAAGAATATATATATTATATATACAATAATACCACACAAGAATAATCAGAACGTGGCAGAATTGTTTTTATACACCTCTGCTCTCAGAAATGAATTACAATTGCACAAATTCTTCTTGGAAGGCTTTTTCTGCTCTACTTTTCTAGATAATGTTAGTGTTAAATGCATTCATTTATTCCTATTTTTCAGAAAGCATTTTTCTAAAACCTGGATTGTGCTTTTGCTTGCACAGAAATAGGTTTCAATTTTAGGTTTTGAATCTAAGTGTGTCATTGTTCAAGTTCATTGTTAACTTCTATGGAGGTTTTTGTATGCAAGTATTTGATGTTTTTATCAACAGAGAACTGTATTGCTTCAACATGAGGGGAATCTGCCATAAACTTATTTTGGGGAAAAAAAGTTTCCTATGTGAGGTGTCAGGAATGTTATATGTAGAAAAAAATCTTTAACTAAGCATATGAGATGCCTGGTAACATCTCAGAAACCATATGTCTGCACATAGAGAAGCAGTCAAAAGTATTTCTACTACTTTTCCGTTCTGTAGAGGTCAGGCTGCACAAACACTGTTCTCACCACTGAAGAAAACAATTGACTAGTCTGAATCCTGGATTTTACTCATGATCTTTCATGTGGGTCCACTGGATGTTAAGTCTTCCTGCTCTTCCTAGGTTTGAACACATGAATATCTGAAGATCTGATTGATCAGAGCAGCTCGGGTTAACTATAAAATTGATCAGAAAGTAAGCAAAGAATAATGGCTTAGACCAGCAGTAGTGCTGTGATAAACCAACTGCTAGAAAATGTACCTGGAATGATGCTGTAAGAGCACAGGACTGTCATTTAATTGTATTCTAATTGTTTCTGTTTGACAAAGAAAGTTGGAGACTGACATATCACATGCATTGATATCTGTTGCATTTGTTTTTGCATATCAAGAGAAGAATATAAAATGTGATCAAAAAGCAACTGAATTTTGTGACTGGTTGAACACATTGCTCGCTGATTTTGTCCCAATTTGCGTTGGGCTCTCAAGTTAAGTGCCTGTGACTTTACATGTTGGTGAGCAGCACTCACTCACAAATGGTCTCACATAACCTTTCCTGCATGGGCAGTGTCAGTCTGCTACCAGACACAGATGACTTCTCTCAAGATTCAGATCAGCTGGTGGCATAAAGATGTAGTGTTTTCTCAGCCGCATCTTGCTAACCCCTGCCACGTGTCTGTGCCTAGGAATAACCAGCCTCATCATCCCACTGCTTCACAGTGCAATGCACCCTTCTTAACTGTATGAGTAAGAACTGATGGCTCCAACCTGTAATTCTGAAGCAACCCATCTGTCATGACAGAAAGCAGCAGCCATGTCTTTTTATGTTAATTCCAGATGCAGGTCCTGTGGCTTTCATGATGTTTTGGTAAAGAGGGAGGTTTGAGCGACGCAGGATCCAATGTCCTAAACTTGAAGCACTGAGCTGCTCACTGATTTAATCAACTTTGCCATTAGCTTAGTTACTTTCAGGGTGGGAAAAGGGCGGAAAGCAACATTTAGGTTTCATCCTTTAAGGCTGGAAGCACTTTGACCTTCATCCAGCAAAGCACTTAAGCAAATGAGCAACGGCATATGTTTATTGTTAAGCATATAATCAATTTATTTATCTTTTGCTAGATCACTGAAAATATCAATCTTTCCTTGAATACAAAGTAAAATAAAAGATGATATGCTAAGGGAAGTGAGTTTTTTCATGGTGGGTGTCATTTTTACAAACACAAAAGGTATGGTTGCTAACTGCAAATAAATCCAAAAGCACTGTTCAAAGTCTTGTATTTCAAGGACAGAATTATTCATTGGTGAGAGCTGGGCAGCCTAGGAGTGAGTGGTGGTTAAAGGGATTAGTTTCATGGAAATTTGTTTTGATATTATGTTTACAGTACTGATACTGGAGATCTGATTATTTTCCTATACAGTTGTGTATGTATCTGGGAGAAATAGCAGGGCATTTGAGTTGCTGGGTGGGGGCTTATTGTTTTGAACTGTATTTCTGAATTCTAGCAAGCTTTTCTTATTTTCCTTAGCACAAAAGACTTGCATCACATCTTAAGAACTACCTAAGCTTTGAAAGACATAGGAAGGGTTGAACAAAGGTTTCATGTTGCCCATTTGGAATTCCAGAAAGAAAACATCAGGTAGAATAATATTTTTAAAAGATTTTTTATGTCATTCATTGTCTACATGCTGTAAACAGCACCCACCATTTGAATACATACTACATAAGGATCTTCAAATTTTCCAAGATTGTTTCTTGTGTGTCCCCTCCTCCAACTTTGTGTATTTTCTCAACTCTTTAATTCTGTGACAGCTGTGCTTAGCACGTTTGTGGATTTGTGCGTCTCTCTCCCAACTCCCCAGCTGTGGGGGTTCTGAAATCTGTGATTTTATTTTGATGTTAATAAAATTGTAAGCAAATGATCTTTTTTTGCTATTAGGTGTATAAGATGAAGTGATTCGCTGCATTACAAGAATCCGTGAGCACAGCTGGTGGAATTGCTGTACCTAAGAGAAGAACTGCTCGTACAGTTTCTGTCAAACTGCTGCCAAACACTGTACAGTGATTTGTCTCGGGGTAACCCCAGGACTGCAAAACTGAATATGTGCCTCATTTCTCCTGTGGGTTGCCCAGTCTCTCCCTCATTCCCTAGAACAGTGAGCAGCACATACCAACTGTCTTCCAAAGTTTGGAAAAGAAAAATTTTCCATGGGTAATGAGGCTTGCAGCCCTAGGGATAGCGGTAGGTACTGGACTATGTTTCTTTATGTGGCTGCCATCCTGGGCTCACAGTACATTTTCATAATTCTATTCGTCTTCCGTGTTTATCTGCTGGAACAAAAAGTGTCATTTCCCTTTGGAAATTCATCGAAGTAAATAGCTCTTCTTTGTGATTTTTTTTGTAAATCACAAACAAGCTGGGCTGTTTCAGAGTAGGTCCAAAATTTCGCTCAAAACAGGACCTCGGTGTGTATTTAGAAAATCCTTTCGAGCTCGTAACTCTTAAATGAAAATTTTATATTGCTGGTTGTATAAATTTCTCACACTGCACTGAAACTGAGTTCAGAAACCACTACAGCGACTAGTGAATCAAATCCTATCACGCCCTGAAGAACAATGCTGTTGCATTGTGTTGAAGATCCCTTCCTCTTATTCTGTGTATTACTGGGCCAGATTCTAACCCTTGTTTTCTCAGAATTACAGAAGTAGCTGGTTTTGCTTTCTCTGTCCTTACTGAATTTACACATCACACATGTTTAAAACCAACGTAAGGATCTGTCCCCTTTTCTCAGTGCAGGCTGACAAAACCATGCAGTCTGCTGTAACGTGTGCTTGTTCTGATGACTATAGATAAAACCATTGAGATAGTGAAGAATTTGTCACAACCAGCCCTTTGTGTTGGCTCACGGGATCCTGTTGTCTTAAAAAGATATTTATACAGTACAGTCCTGGGCTGCAGTCTAGTACATATTCTCTGCACAACACCAAAAAATGTGAGGTGCTATGCTTTTTAGTTTTAAAAATGTCAAAAATGGTAATTCAGGCAATTTGACTCTGCAGTAATTTGCTGAGAGATGTCTGAATACGTATGCCTTTATGTAATTTTGCACAACAGTCTGGGCTGTAATACTGCAATAATTACCCAGTGAAGTCATAATTGAAGGGTAAAAATTGAATTTAGGGCCTACATAATTTAAACAGGACCGGATTTTACCAAGTATGACACATTTACGGTGTCTGCTATGTGCCTTATAAAACATACTAAATTTTAAGCCGATAACTCAAATGGTTCCTGAGATATAAACTTGTGAAAAGTCACGATTTTGCATTGTGCTGAAAAGCCACCTTACAATACAGTGACTACCATAGAGCTCTTTAATATCCAGCAGAGTTCTCCTGCTGTGCTTTGTCAGTTGGTAGCAACATCCAAGTCTTCTTGTAAAAGTAATTCACACTTTTTTCACAACACTGTTGCTTTAATTACCACTGAACTCTGCTGTTGCTCAGACAGGCCTAGCAGGACCAAGAGGGGGTCAGAGCTGCAGTCACTGCAAAAGAAGGAAATGGCTTTTTTTCTTACTTTATTATTAACAAACCATCTTTGATTGAAATGCTCCTAGCTTCTGAGACCCAGCCTTGTCTCTGCGCTCTCTTGGGGTATTCATTATCAAAGTGGAGCATGGATGTCAATCTGGAAAAACATCAGAAATAATACCTAAAATCCTAATCAGAAAACTTTAAGAAAAGAGGAGAAATGTATCTCTTACATGCAAACAGCTGATCAGATTTATCACACAGACATGTTTGAATTTCTGATAGAAACAGGCAACCTCATCACTAGACTGTACATTTTGTAATTGTAAAAATGACTATTATCTATTTGTTTGTAATTATTTCTCTTTTTCCTTTCTGCTTATTTAATTTGTTACATTTCGTTACAGCCAAAGGCATCCATAGAAAGAACTGAGAGATGCTGAAAGAGAAAAAAAGATCACATTTAAAATTATAAGATACAGTTTCTCTAGCTTTTTCACATCAAATATTCTGTATTTACATATCATCATTCACACTAAAGAACTGCAAAATAACCTTTCAGTGGCACAAACTCCACTTGCAAACTTGGGTTTGGATGTGTTTGCCTCAGTGCCTCTCTTGGAAGATAGAGTTTGGAAATGGTCCTGTCCCTGACCCTTGTGGTCATCTTCTCTCCCAAGCTTGATGGGAGAGAAGCACAGTGCTCTTGCCATAGCAGTATTCTTCATCAACTACAGCAGACTTAGAACAAGACACCAGTTTGACTTATGTGTTCAAGGGAAACTGCAAAGGAGACTTTGTAGCTGAAACTGAGAGTGTCAACATGAAATCCAGCACACTGAGCCAGTCTTAATGCTTATTGAAAATACTCCCCATGATCTATGAATACCATTATAGATCAGACCTCTGTTTCTTATCTCCCATCAAAGATGATGCTGCAAACTGATACCACACCACTTAACACCACGGTAAGGAACTGATTCCTTTCTGGTCTGGAAAAAAAGTGGCCCCTGTGGGATGAGCATTCAGTTAATTAATTAGGTGGCAGAATCACCTGCTGAAGTACTCTGGGTTTTGCTTGGATTAACAGCAATCCAAGAATTTGAATATTCTTAATTTCTGAATGTAACAAGATTAAAACCGTCTGGGTAAAATACTCACTGCGAAATGCTCGGTAATACAAGGCCTTAATCAGGACTTTTATTTTAATTGTGCAAGTCAGCCCTGGAACTGCTTGCCTTTAACTAGAAGCTTGACAGGAAAACCTTTTAGAAATCTCTTTGAAAATGTCTGCCCCAAATTACTCTCTTTTCTCATTCAGTGAAGTCTGGAATCTATAGGAACAGAAAGTAGAGGTATGAAAAAAGCAAGTGGGGAGAAAGGAAATGTGTTTTCCACATGATTTTAGAAAGGAGTAGAAAGGAGTGAAATGTTGCAAGGATTTTCATGAAAACACCATGCTGCTTGGGCTGTCGTGGGTGAGAGGATTCTGTTTGTTAAGTACAGAGTTGCTTGACAGTAAACGCCAGGAATGTTACCTCTGAGAGTTTCAACAGAAAGGGTAGAATTGTCCTTTTCTTAAATATTGGACACACTGCAAGGGTAAGAGTCAGAGAAAACTGCATGAGCTGGACAGGGAATGCTGAGGCTCACTCAAGCTGCTGTAGGACACACCAGGGCATGTGCCTTCATCCCTTTTGCTGTGCATGGGGTGCTTGTGTCCCCCGTCACTCTGCTCTTTGAGGTACCCCATGGTTAATATTCAGATACTAGCTGTGTTCCAAACATAGCAGGTCATCCTGCACAAGCATTAGTGCACAACCATCTCCTTTGGTACGCATGCTTCCCAGCACAATACTTCAAAGTGGTCCTTTCTTGCAGACATGTGACCTACCATTCTGCTTGGCTGTTCAAGCAGAACGAGAAGCCCGTGAGGGACAATATTTACTTTCCTTTGTGGCTACTTACCAACAGTATGTTCTTTAAAGTCCTCACCCCTAATATCAGGGCACGTGTGCTAGGTGGTCATTGATTCCTGCCTAATGATAACTTCATTATTATGGCACAAAGTAAAGGAATTGAGATGACAAATAATTCACCAGCAGACTTGCAGGGACTTGGATACATGACATTGAGAATATTGAAAATAAGATGAAATGAAGGGGAGAGTTTTCTTTCTTCGTAATCTACTCCTGGCAGATTCAGTCAGAAGTACCATTCTCACTTCTCTATCTCATTTTCTACAATCAGGCAGCAGATTGTTTGCTCTGCAAAAAGACAGTTACAGGAGGTATCACTTCCTACTAGTTCTTTATTTCGCATTGACTATATAAAAGTCCGTGGTCTTTTTGTGATATATGCAGTACTAAAAACAGCACTGATCATACACAACAGTCTGTGTGTTCTTTTCAAACAGTGACGTTCCTGCTCCCATGTGGATAAGTGGTTACTAGAACCTGAGTATAGCAGTGCTGATATTTACTGCTCTCTGATCTGAAAGTATCGGTAAATTCACAGGCAAAGAAAGCAGTTAAAGTTGTAGCTGCTTCTATAGATGCAGTATAACTTCCTGTTCTTTCTTTCCCGGTGCTTGGATGCTGCATATCTTATCCCTTACATATGGGTGCTGCATATGAATCACAGATTCATGGAATCATCTGCTGAAAAAAAGTCCTTGCAGAAGCCGGTAGATCCAATGGGAATTTAATGAGTTAAAGGTGGGCAAAGGATTAGAATCCAATATTTAAAAAAAAAAATAGAAAGGAATGAGAAAGAAGGTCATATAATGTCTCACAATTTAAAGTCCCGCAGTTATTTGGTACACCCTAGAATCCTACATTTGATTCCAACAAAGATGATTCCTTAGAATCGTAGAATGGTAGAATAGTTTGAGTTGGAAGGGACCTTTAAGCTCATCTAATTTCAACCCCCGTGCTATAGGCAGGGACACCTCCCTCTACAACAGATTGCTCACAGCCCCATCCATTCTGGTCTTGAATGCTTCCAGGGAGAGGGCTTCCACAGTCTCACTGGGCATCCTTTTCAGTGTCTCAACACCCTCACAGTAAAGAATTTCTTCCTGGTATCTAGTCTACGCTCTTCCAGTTTAATCCATTTCAACTCATCCTGTCTCTACCTGCCCTTACAAAAAGTCAATCCCCAGCTTTCCTGTAGGCCCCTTCAAGTACTGGAAGGTCGTCAGGTCACTGGAAGGAATTCACTGAGCACCCGAGCTTTCTCTGTATCCCTCATAACCAGGACTCCGGTTTCCTTCTGGAAAGGGCCCACATCTTCTCTGACCTTCTTTTTATCTCTGATATACCTGTAGAATTTCTTCTTGTTCCTGTTTATGTCTCCAGCTAGATTTAATTCTGTCTGAGTTTTAGCTTTCCTAACCTGATCCCCAGCTTCTCAGACAACTTCTTTGTAGTCCTCCCAGCATGTCTTGGTCAGCATCACATCAGGATGTTAACATAGCAGGATGTTAAGAATAAAGCAAAACAAAAATACAACCAAACTCACAAAACAACAACAAAAAAAACCACTGAGACCCCAAACCAACCAACCAACTAAACAAACAAACAAACAACAACAACAAAAAAAAGCAAAAGCAAAAAAAAAAAAAAAAAAAAAAAGAAAAGAATGTAGATGATGTAGAAAACCAGTGAGTGCAGATGAGCTCAGTTTGTAGGAGATTGCTGACACAGCTGTTGTCTGCACTCGAAGGCAGTGGAGTGGATAGAGCTGGGGGTGATTATGTATTTTTGCTGTGGGTATGAGGTTGTGCAATACAAACTGTACCTTGCAATAAGGATATGTAGACACTACAGAAGCCAACTGGTTTTATCAGAGGAAGAACCCCAAGTCTGTATGTCAGGGTACCGGTAAGAGCTTCTGGGTTTCTTGCATGTTGGGCATCTAAGGAAGCACTTGTACTTGCTGTTCCCCTTGAAGGAACTGACCTGCATCTGTTTGAAAAGCTGCAGCTAGAAGAAGCACGTGTTGTTCCGCAGACAGTATACAGTATTGTAACATTCTCTTATGTTCCAGTCGCACTGGGGAAAAAGAACAGAAGAATTTGTCCAATTATAATGGTCAGAAACATCACACAGCCCATGGTAGGAGGTTTGATGAGTACAGAAGAAATGTGAGTTTACAGGCTCTTGTTCTTCTAGATCAGTCATCAAATCTGAAGCATGAATCTACTGAATCTATGAAAATAGGTTAGACTGTAAAAACACACGTTACAAGTTTTTATGGCAAAATTTAATATGAGGCACATGCATACAGAAATTTTGTATACTTACTTCTTAAAGACTAAAGGCATCCCCTTGGAATTGAAGTCAAATACTTGTTGGTAAACTTCATTTTAAAACCATGTTCTGAAAGCAAGTTGGAAGAATGAGAGGAGCTGAAAGTAGGAAACGTCTCTCCAAATCTGGTAAAAATTAGCACTCTGCTGAGAATGGGAGCTGGAATCTCCTGATGTAGAACAGGTACTGAATGCAGTCACATCCTCGACAAATCTCCATGGGCTTCATCCTGACCATCTGACCTTGTTGTGCGACAGCTCCACTTGACAGCCATACCAAACAAACAGAGAAACACCTTTCAGACTTAAGATGATATTACAGTCTGTGAATAAGATTTCCAGTATGTGGACATGACAACAATGAAAAACTATAATTTAGGACATAGAGTATTCTCTTTATGCTTTTATGTGGAATTTCACTTTAATGCGATGTAAATGACAGTAAGGAATACATTCACAGAATGTTAAAGCCTTTCTATTAAATATTCTGTATGCATTTTATATTCTAATTCATGTACAGTCAAAAAACCCTGATAAAATCGTAGTACTGATTTGACTGCTGCACTTATCGTATTAATGAGGATACTTTATGCCTTTTGAAAATTGGGATATAGTCCATTATGTGATTGTGAATGATGTGATTGTATCGCATCAATTTGTTATTCAATCCCACCCCTCCCTTCAGTCAACTCTGTATATAGGAAACCACTGGTGAGCATGCATGGAAGCAAGAAATGCGACGTCTGAAATTAGTTATTTGTCTTTTCTCTTGTTCAACAGATTATCCATATTTTACCAAATTCTGAAATTCACTCAAACTCCAGAGGAGAATTCACAGAGATATCCTCACAAGCTAAAGCTGGCTGAAGTCTGAGGTCTCCAGCTTGCGGAGTGAGTTGTACAGTGGGATTCATCTCTTTTGCTATGGGTTATATGCCATATGCCAGACCAAACCTCTTGGCTTTTTGCATTGCCTGTGAGGACAAATGGTCAATTCCACAAGATGATTCATGTTGTTCTATACCTGCCCTCCTGCAGAACATATGTAGGGAGTTGGGTTTCTAATTTGCACCATTTACAGAGGGAAAGTTAGATGAGAGAAATCTGGCTTGCCTTGACTGCATCTTAAGAATCCTTTCTAAGCCCTCTTCAAAATAGCAAGAGGTTAGGAACTGAAAGAATAAATTTCTTTTCTTGTAATATGTTGGAATTTTAATTTCAAAAAATGCTTAAATTTTTTCATTTCTTCTCTTTGCTGGATATGATGTACTTTGCCTTTAGGAAGACCCTTGTCCTTGTGGCTTCTGCTCCTTTAGATTCTAGTTTTAAGTCTGTGGCAAATACTACGTCTTGACGGAAGAAAACACCAATGAAACAAAAAGCCAGGGTGAGCTTTTTGAGTTTTATTTTGGGGTTTTTTGTTTGTTTGTTTGTTCCCCCCCCGTCCTCTCCCTCACATCTGAGGCTTCTATAAGCATTTCCAGACTGAGCATAACTCCCAGTCTCATATGATGAAGGAATATATCTTCTGTAAAACACAACAGCATAGGTCTATAACTTCTGTCTCTAAGACATTTTGAAAACAGCTTTGTAACCAGAAAATTAAATCTGCATTGTGGTGTCTTTCCCCTAGATTCTCTCCATTAAATATTTAATTCTCTCTGTAATGACAGTTGCCGTTATTAACTTGTCACTGAATGCTATGTTTTCCTTATGCTGCCATCTCCTTTCAGTACCCTGCTGCTACTTGCAGTTTTCTGTATTTTAAACATTATCAATATTATCTTCAGTATTAATGCCCAGTCCATTTTCATTTCATTTCATCATAAGAATTTCTTAATAGTGATTTAAACTTCTCCAAGGCGGTGCTGCCACGTGCTGTACTGCTCCGCTGGAGTGTTGGTGAGAGGTTTGAAACAAAAAATCACCAAGTTCCTACTCTGCAATCTTGTACTTCCAATTTTTGGACTTGTTAACACAAAAGCATGACTTGAAGGATTTATCAAAGTGTACGTTATCCTGAATTTGACTGCCAGGGTTAAAGCAGTTTGTAATTACTTGCTTGAGCTCTTACTGTAGTGCAGAGAAATGTAACAGACGTGTGCACACACGCACAAGCACACGTGCATAGGCAACATGATATACATAGAGGAGCACAAACATGTTTTAAAGTGTCCTTTTTTGAGGCAGGGGGAAGGAATACTTAAAGGTCAAAGGGAAATGTTAATGATGTTAAATAAATTTTATTAAATTCAAACCCAATAAGAACTTTATACAGTCTTTTGGACAAAGCCTGCAACGTTCTAATCTCTGCAAATCCACTCTATACTGTTCACTGCTCTTCTTATTAATCAGTTCTACAGAGCTGTACTCTTCTCAGTACTGTTACACACACTGCATTTTTATTCTTCAGCTTCAGCTTGGCCTTTTCTATATTTTTGCTTCGTCTTACATTCAATTACCCACAGCCTAGTTTTCAGAATAGGGTACTATCGGTGGCTGTGTTGAAGCAACAGCCCATTATGTCATCTTGTTTCATATATTTTACTCTGATCTTTTTTAGGATGAAGGTTATTTGAGGAATCTTTCCTCTAACTTTGGGGAGAAATTAGTGGCCTTCTTTCACAGGGTCTAAAATTTCCCTTCTTAATGTTATTAAAAGAACAAGCAAACATCCAATTTATTTACAACTTAGATCCTGCCATTTTGCTGAACTACTTTCCTGTTTCAGAAATATCAAGGTGGTGTGCTAATTACTCTTGCTCTATTTATGGCTTCTTTAATAATATTTAATGATCCAAATTCGATGTCTACTTTCTTCTGACACTTTCTGTATTCTTCATAACAAATACTTTAGTATTTGAGAAGTCTGTCTCCCTTTCATATATGTGAGTTTATGACATGTGTTCATGAAAATGGAAACTGTTTGCCCAGTGAGAGTTGTCTTTGAAAAAATCCTCAGCACAAAGCTTATGACATTTGATGAAAGTCTTGGTCACTCTTTAGGGACGATGCCTGGCATTGCCTTTTAGAGTTGCTTGGAACTGCCATGCTTTTTATGTCATCATCACCATTTCACATGAATTATTTTTTATCACCAAGATAAGGGACTCCCTTCTCCTCGTCCCCTTTTCCCAGTTCCCTTTACATTTTCATCTCAAGTTTCCATAAAAATACTATGTATTTAAAGACATAATGTATTTATATTCATTTACATGTATATTTGTGAATAAATATTTAAATACATACATACACTAAAAAATGTTTTACATTTATCTGTAGGTATAAAACCCACCCAGCTGTCTTGTATTTACTTTCACTGCAATGGTAAATTATTATACGGAAACCAAATTTTTCCCCTGGAATCTTTTTTTTCACAATTTCCATTTGAGGCAAAATTCCTTCGTAAGACTGATTTTCCTTTTAGTCAAAATTAGCTTCTGTACTTTCTCCTATCTGCTGATCCCAAACCTTACTGAGTCATGCCTGCTGTGATTTTTCACCTATGACTTTTGCATGTCTTCCTTAATCTTCTCCTTGGAGAACTGGAATTATACACCATGTTTTGAGCTTGAGATGGAAGCACATGTGGCAGCAAATGACTTAGCATGGCTGCTGTGTGCAAACATTTGATGCCTAGAATTCCAGTTAAGGAGAAACTGAAACCAGCATCATCCATGCAACTAGCCAGCTTGTATATTTAGGATAAGATTGTAATATTTATGTTATCTGTGTGGCTTCTTTAATGTATATCTAATGAACTATATACAAATTTTAAAATTAAGAACAGCTGTAGCTATTAAAAAAAAAAAGAAGGAAAGTATAAATCTCAGCCACCATATGAGAAATCTTTTTCTGAAAATTTGGAAGGATCTCACAGATATCATAGCAAAAAATATTCTTAGCTTTCAACAGTGTAAAATACAGTAAAAGTTGAAAGTTCATGCCAGTCCTTCAAAATAATTGTCTTTAATTAATATTATTATTGATCATGTATTAGGAGACACAGCCAGAGTGATACAAAGATTTCAAGGGAATGCTTTGCAGCTTAATTATGTTTCCCTGGGAGATTTAAAATAATTCAATTTATTTTCCCTCGCGTTTCATCAATCGTTATATGAATAGAAAAGATATCTGAGCTTCATTTCTAAGTGAATTCCTGTAGATTGAAGAACTTTCGACAATATACTTATTAAAGAGAGAAAGGGAGTACGTCCTCTGAGGATGAATGAACCTTCAAAGACTCTCAGTGATGGTAATGCTGTTCTCTGTTGGTAAATTTACCGGGGACAAACTGGTGAAGAGCACAGCCTTTGTAAACCTATTTCTGATACAGGAAACACAACTGAAATTGGAGCAATTAGTTCTTTTTATTTAGTTATCACTGAGGAACTTTTGTTCTGCATGCAGAATGCACATGCATGTTCTTTCACTCTTGCAGAAAGTCCTGATGAATTTAGATCGTTTTCTGTCCGACAGTCTATTACCACCATAATCCACGTCACAGAGTAAGTTATAGGTGGTGCTGAATCTTACTGCTGCTCAGTACCAAGCAGGCTCTTCATCTCCTTTTTGGAAGCTGCCAAGTTATTCAGGATATTCATCACCTTTTATGTCAGACTTCCAAGGCACCCCCTGAAATGAAATAGAGATTATTTTTAGGGCAAAATGATCAGAATGAGTTTTTCTTTATATGCAATGTAGTGACATTCATGGGCATGTTTTAAGCGAGGTATGTCCCACATTGAGCAAGTGCACTTTCTTTGCCAACAGTGCTTTGGAGCTGAAGCTGGCTCTCCCTGCCCATCTTGGTGGGACTTGAGGAGCTTTCTGCATGTGTGGGGCTGCTGGCTGGGTGAGCGTGGTGCTGGGTGTCATGGGTTTCATTGGCCTGCTCTGCATAGCACTGCACAGTCTGGTTAGCAATGGCAGGAGCAGTCAGAGATCGCCTATTTCTGGGGGTTAGATGAAGGAGCTTTTAAAAATATCAAATAAGTCCAGATCTGAGCCAGTGACTTTTAAAATGAAAGGTCTGCTCTGTTACCGTTAATGGGCAGGCTTTCATAATTCTTTGCTATTAGAGTACTAACTCCCTCTTTTCAAAGCCTTCCTGAACCTCTCATTGTCCAGCATTTGTATCTCTCACTTTAATGAGTGCTAAATAAGAATTATATAAGTATTTCAATAATTCTCACTAGACAGTTAATTAAGCAGCACTGACTCTAAGGAGCAGTCAGCTATTACCTCCTTTTACAGACAAGTGCTTCCACAGACACAAAGGGAAGAGGTCAATTTAAAAAAAAATGATGTGTGGATTAGTAATCTTTCTCCGTAATAAATGACCTAGCTAACAAGCTGAAACAGTGAAATAAAAATTCACCTTCTTTTTTTTTATCCCTTCATTTTTTTCTGAACCAATATCTTGTGTTCCTTCAGCCTTCTTTTGCCCAGGAAACGCATTCCCTTTAACTTTTGGAGGCCAGAATATGTTGAACTGAAGCTCTCCAAATTTGCTTCCCTCAGAAATTCACGTAGGGCACGGCCCTGCCCAATTCTTCATTACACATTCTTTTTTAACAGCTTCTGTTTTTTCTCATATTTGATAGATCCTACTGCAAACTTCAACTGGAGTGAGTGCAGAGGACCGTAATACCAGTCTTACACACAGGGTATTTTATTAAGTCCAACAGTTAAAAATGTACAAAGTTCCTTGTAATAATCCATTCATTCTGTTCTCGCCTGATTCTTGGAGTAAGCCTGCACAATTATTCAAATCCCAGCTTTTAGCTACAGCATACACCTCGCCATGGGGCTATGCCTCTGTAATCTTGCTTTGGTCTTGCATGTCAAATGGAATTAACTCCCATAAGAAATGTATGCGAAGACAACCCAAAGTGTCTAATCCTACTGCTGTCTTAAATTTCTGAAACTCAGACCTGTCATCTTTTTCTATAGCTTTGTTGAAGTTCTCCCTTCTGCTTCAGTCCATCCAAAGATGAAGTTTAGAGAAATTTGCATTTTTATATATTTTTCAGTTGTGCACTCCTGTGGCCTTTTCACGTGTTTCCTTTGTAGAAATATTTTTTTTTCTAACTCAAGTCCTATTTTATACTCAGCAGAATGCCTGATGGAGGTGGATTCAGTTGCTTTTAGCTAGCAGTATACAAGTTTAAACACGCAATGCATTGCACTTTTTGACGATGCTCATACCGTGTGACGTATGAAAATAATGATACCATTATGACTATAACTTAACAGCTGAGCCTAACTAATCACAAAACCTAATTCTGTCTCCATTAAATCTCAAATCGCATTGCTTTCTTCATGAATAAAGCGCTTGCTGAAATTGGCTTTGCTTAGTGTAACTACACTGTTTGGGTGTTGTACTGGAAGTAGATTAGCTTTCAAAGCAGCCTTTCCGATGTGTCTGTCTTCTGCTGTTCTCTAGGGGGCATGCTTTCAAATTTCCACACACACGCACACACATGCCTACGTTATAAAGAATGAAGGGGAAAAAAAAGGCAAGGCATTTTCATAGAGAAACTTAATTTTCCACTTACTCAATCAAATATCGACTAGATCTGATTAGAGGTGGCCAATTTTAGATGAACCAGGCAAAATACATTTACAAAGGGGGTCCGGTTTCAACATAATTTCAGTAAAAAGCAATTACAAAATTGTAGTCAGATAGAAGGCTGGTTCTTCTAGGTGTCTTGGCTAAGTGAGGTTGGAAGGGTAAAACTGTAACTTATTGTAGTGGGTATTTAATAAGTGGTAAGCCACAGCACTCTCCACTTGAAAGTTAATTAAGGCCATAGAATGACCATAGTTGTACAGCAAATATGTTAATGGGTTAGCCATGGTAACTGTCACAACAAAGCCCAGCATAAAATAATAGCTTTAGGCACCATTTTTGCTGATGCTTACATCTTTGAAAAGACGCTGTTGTATTTTGCTTTTATTTGGGGAAATAATGTAGTAGTGGCTTTTAATTTAGGAACTGCTTAATGTCATTATTGGAAACTCAGACTGAAATACTGAGGTGCAGAGAATGGTTAAAATATTTGCTTAAGTACTGGAACTACTTAAGCATCAGTACATAGTGCATATCTGTGAGGTGTCCTCTTCATGTAGTATTTTTACACACACTACGTAGCTTTTTGGGTCAGCTCAAGAAAAAATGGAGCTTATTCTTTATATGTATTGTTTGAATTTCAGAGCTTAGTTGCTGTATTGTATTTGTTGCTGTTGAATAAGAGAACTCAGCAACAAAGAGGCTATCACCTGACTGTTCCACTGCACGCGGACTAAAGCTTGAACTTGCTTCCAAAATGTCTTCTCCTTCACAGTATGGTCAGTTCTGGTCTGCAGAAGGATTTGTTGGGCTCCATTCCCCCGAATTCTGAACTTCTTTGGCCACCAATGTGGAGTTGGGGCATGGCAGCATTTGGGTATTGAGCTTTTTGTTTCCTGACTGCATAGCCCTTCTTTCAAGAAACTTGAAAGGTTGCATACTGAAAATTACTAAAACATTTCCTAGAAGCAGTTCACTTAAACACTCAGTACTGCTCTCTTTCCTCCTGTTTACCTGATCAGGATGATCCTCAGAAGATGCAAATTGATGTGCTACTGAAGTTGAGCAGGGAGGAATTTGTTGGTATCTACTATTGTAAGAAATTGGGATGAAATTAATGTATAGACTACTGCTACAGCAGCATCATGTACTCAGAAGAGGAAATTCTGAAAGGTATTTTTCAGTATCTCTCTTGTTTTCCTTAATATATTTCTTGATTGCTAACACCATTACAGAGAGAAATCTGTTGAATGTTGCTGCATATTCTATTACTGTAAGGAATTTATACATATTTACTCATAGAAATTAGTCTGTGCAGAAACTCAGCGCACATTTCTCTTGATACTGTTTTCACTGTTAATCAGCTGCTGCTCTGCTCATGCTTCCTAGGAAGAACAAACACCTGCCTTTTTCCAGCTAAGAAAATCCTTTTCCTCTGGAGATATTCATATACAGTTGTCCCTGGCTCTCTTCAGGAAATCAGTGGAATTGATTGAATGCTTTTTGTGATTCAGTGTTTTTCATCAGAAAGGACTGTTTTTGAAGCTGAATCTTTCCATAGAAGCAGACTGGATTTTAGTACTATTATTAATAAAAGCCAAAAAAAAAAAAAAAAAAAACGGGCACTCAGAATGTCAGTCAGTCCACTTCTCTTCTTCTGAAAGTCTTGGCTGTTGTTCCATGATTTAGATGCTCTATCTACAGCCATGGTGGATTCAAAGGGGTGAGCAACAAGGATATTTGTCTCCCAACCTGTAAGGCTCAGGACACTGCCATACTATCATCAGACACCTTGCCACAAAGTTAGACACAACAGGAAATGTCATCTTAAAATTTTGCTTCCATGGACTGTGGTAAATGCACTGAGAACCTTTGCAGTCTGGGAACCAAGAAAAATGATGTGCTTTTGAAGTGTTAACAGAAAAATGCAACTGGTACATGGAAAAGTGTGATCAGGCTGGGAAGTGATTGTATCTCTGAGCCAATGGCCTGTTGGAGGCAAATAGGAAACCTCTAGCTAATCAGATGGGATCCTAAGGGAATATGTTGCTATGAGAGATGACCTGTGTGGGAGAAGAGTAAATGAGTTTGGAAAGCAGTGACAATAGCAAGGCAGGAGTGCAAGAAGCAGTTCTGATCCACAGCATGAGCTTAACAGAGCAGTGTATGCCACGAATGTCTGTGGTGCATAAAGATCTGGGCACAAGAAGCAGTGGTAAACATGTGGAAACACTCTTCACAGTGGGAGAGTGGATTGACAAATGGGAACTGTGGCAGTGATAGGGCAATGGCATATGGCTTTAAACTAAGATGGGAGATTTAGGTTGGATATTAGGAGGAAGTTTTTCACCTACAGGGTGGTGAGGCACTGGAACAGGTTGCCCAAGAAGGCTGTGGATGCCCCATCCCTGCAGGCATTCAAGGCCAGGCTGGATGTGACTCTGGGCAGCCTGCTCTGGTGGCTGGTGACCCTGCACATAGCAGAGGAGTTGAAACTACATGATCTTTTAGGTCCTTTTCAACCAGGCCATTCTGTGATTCTCTGATTTGTTCACCTCTTGATATCCATTCACTGGATAGTTCAGTTCACTACTGTAATTAGCTCAAAAGTGCTGTTTTCTCTTAATCACAAACAAGTTCAAACTCTGAAACTTCAATCATCCCTGCAGCAAGGCTGAGATGAGTGAGGCAGACAGCTGGGTACACAGTGTCTCCTGTTACCTAAATCCTGTTCAGACTTGCATAAATTTTCTGTTGAGTTGTTCCCTGCTGTACACAACTGTTGTAGGTAGTAGACAAATTAGCCAAGAACTTGTGTGACAGAGGTAGTGAGAGCCAGAAGCCTCGCTGTATAAACCTAGGTGCCTGTGAGGACCAGGAACATGTTTTTCTTCTCTGAGTTTGTTCAGAAGTGCTGCAAAAATGTCTCATTGTTTTCCCTCTTTCCGATTGCTCTTCTAATACAGACAAGCCAGGTCTGTTATTGGTGTTACTCAAAATGTAGCTGAAACTGTGAGGCGCAGACCACAAAATATCACAAACTATAATTTAATCAGTATGTCACTACTGCTTGGATCACCTTCTAATCTGGTACTGTCTTAGCAAAGTTGAGGCACGAATTAAAAACAGATGATTTGAGATTTATGTGGTCAGAGCAGCTTTGGTGCAGGTTCATGGGCAGACAAACCTGAAGGCACCATCTCAGCCAAAGACTCAGTTACAGTGGGTTTCTGTGGTATGCTGCTCCCTACTAAAAAAATGACATCTTCCAGTACTTTTCCCTTTTCCCAAGAATTTCACCAAGAAGCTCTAACAAGATTCAATTGCTAACATCCTGATAAATTAAAAAAAAAAAAACAAACAAAAAAACAGTCCTAACTGACTAACTGACTGTATTTGTATAAGTGGGAGTGGGGACAGAAGGCGATTCGTTGCAGCTCTTGGTTTGCATTGGACAGAAACATACATAGATAAATAAAATTTAAGAACGTTGCAATCTTTGATGCTCTTCCTTCATCTCCCTTTGAAAATGTCACATTCTCTGTAAATGGTTGGTTTTTGGACAGTGTGCTCTCCCTGTATGACATGGGGTAAGTGTGCCCCGTAGTTCTTCCTGTGTCCATTTCTCTTGTCTAACTAACTGAAAGCTCTTTCCAGAAGGTGATGCCTCATCATGCAGGCTCCAAGAGCAGAGTTCCACTTTTGCCTGAGATCCCGAGGTGTCAGTATAATACAAATAACAATTGTGGCTGTGCATAAGTGATTCAGGTCTGGTTTTCAAAATGAAAAAAAAAGGAAAAAAATCATTTTACTGTCTCATTCAAGTGCATGAAAGCTAAAATAGGCCATTTTAAGGAAATGATGCATAATCGTGGACTTTAAACACCTTAGCACTGAGCCCTTCACCGAGGGAGGTTTGAATACACTCAATACTTCCTCAATAAATATCCAGGAGGTACTATGGGGATAGGAGAGACTGATACCATGATAGACATTGTGCCTTGGTCTCAGATAACTTGGGGATTCTTCTGTAGAAGCGTGTGATGGGACTGTTTTATTACCCCAGAAACTTCTACAAATAATTACTGATTTTGTTTTATTTTTAGCCAGGAGATATGAGAGCAACATGCCACACTGGAAAACCTTGAAGTATACACAGAATTCATGAAGAATTATTTTTAAGTAATCCATTATTTTCTTGTCAAAAGATTCACATTGCTGTGCCAGTTCCAGGCACTCTGAAGGACAGAGTACATCATGAGTAACAGCTTGAATGAGAAGTCCAAAGCAATTTCCCCAGGGCAGAGAATTTGGACAAATGAATTGTACTATCTACAAATGCTTCAGATATCCCAGACAAGTGGTAGCACCTCTGCCAGCTTTTTGCTCACTATGTTTTTTTTGGACCTTTTAGGAGAAGAATGAAGCAGAGGAGTGGAAAGACAAAGAGAACTCGGGCAATAACAAAGCCAATCTACCAAAACCCCAAGCAGCCTATGCAACCTCTGGCCTCTCCTGCGTTCTCTTTATTTCTGGAGGAGAGTTTTTGTCAGTTTATGATTCAGTTTAGGTGAACTTGATACTGGCAGTCTGGCAAATTCTGTGTCACTGCTTCACTTTTTCTGTGTGTTTCCCTTCTCTCTCTGCCTTGCCTGTTTAGGATTTTTCTGTGCAGGATACAGCCTAGGGTGTCTTTGTTTAATGTTCTAATGGATGTGTGCCCACAGCAGCAGAATTATCCTAGACCCTTCCTAGGCATGTCAGAATCTTGTCCACTTAGGAAGGCTGTTCCTGCAGCCCAGGGTGCTGTGTTGCATCCCAGTCCAGAGCAGAGTTCTAACCATACACGTTTCCTGTGCCATCCTTTAGCAAAAGCAGTTGCTGAATGTGCAGTAGCACACAAAAATAAGAGAGAACAGCAAGTATAATTTTTAATTTTGGAAAACAAGCAAACAACAACAAAATCCTCTTTACATATGCAATTTTTATTTCTTCTGTGTAGGCTATTTGTTTTCTTTTCACTTAGCTTGTTTAAAAATGTCCTCAGAAACTTTTTCTTTGATTCCAAGTTGGCTCATTTAGAAGGACTCTCTAAAGCTTGCCTTTTGTCCTGTATTGTTTTCTTGATTGTTTAAACTTTCACTGTTCCACTGCCTGAATGTATGAACATGGTCTCCAGAAGATGGTCTCACTTTCAAATCAAATATACTTAACAATGTGCAAGACCACTATAAAGCTTGCAAAGTGATTTGAAATCCTGTGCTAGAAGCTATTATAATAGCACCAAGTACTATTATTAACGTCCTCATTCTGTTTTTGCTTAAGCCTTCCCCAGGAACAATTAGCTGTTTGTTTGACCCACATTATAACATCAGCTCCCCATTATGGTAACAGTGGAAGGACTGAGAACAACACATAATCTTCAGACTTAATGGGGCAGAAGACTGCAGAGGGCCAAACCCATCCTGATAGAATGCCCTGAAGTCAGCAACTTTATGCAGAGATGGATCTGGCACAATGCGGTTTCCATAGCAGTATCTGATTGTTACGTGAAAATCTAAGACTAGCAGCAATGATATCAGAGGAGATTTGCCATAAACAGCTGTTAAAGTAAGCAAATATTGTGAGGAAGTTGGCACTACAGCCCTTGTTTTCTTTAGAGGAGCCAAAAGTATTTCCTCTGCTCTGTTGGTACGCACACGAGGAAGAAACAAAGAAACTGAGGAAGAGGGGATGTGTACACACACTTCTACCTGCTTTGCTGTTCATCGTGAAAATTATCTATGCAGGGATTGTTGCTTTGTAAGGTTATTGGTAGCTGAAGTTGTTCAGCAGTGGATGGACACAATCCTGAGGACAGCGTGGAGCACGGTATATACCAATTTTCCAAATATGAAGTGTCAGTATGACACACTGCAATTGCAATTGTCCCTTATATAAACTGCTTTTGTGGAATATAAAGAACCTGTAAATACATTGCAATCCAAGATCCTGCGGCTTAAAATGTATATATCAGTCCAATAAATGGCATTGCATTTGTCTGTTTTATGCTTCTATTGAATGCAGAACACGTGCTGCTAAGAAACAAAAAGGACATGCATTTATTTTCAGGCATAGGACTTGGGAACCACTTGGGAAGAATATTCTTGATTGAGAACCAAAACATTCCATAATGCTTAACAAACCTGCAAATTGAAAAATCAACATCTGCCCTGTGTAGCAACATAGCGGGAGAAAGACCTATAGCCTGAAAAATTCAAAATATTCTGTAAATTATATTTCTGCGCATTTACAAAATTACTACTCTCTGAATCAAAAATCTCAAGCTGTTTTTATCTGAGAGCATATGTTGTGTCGATAGACAATACCTCAGCCCGTGGTTGTACGTGAAAAGCCCTGCTGCATAACAGAACGGACATTCCTTTGAACGTGGAGCTGCGTCTCAGGGAATGCTCCTGTAACAATATTTTAAAACAAATGATATGCATCATTAAATCACGGAGGACGACCAACTCGACTGTACAAAAACCCCACAGCTCCCGCCATCGCAACTCCGGTTCCTAACAGAATATCTGAGTTTTCACCTGGCAGCCAATGGAGGCGAGTGAAGCACAGTCCACATTCAAACAGATGAAGGCACTGCTCTAAAAGGAACGGGGAGAAACCTGTGATTATGTCGTTACCGTAATGCTGGCTGCTCGCTTAATGTCTGCATGGGATTTCTTTTCCTTATTTACATATCATAGGCTTGTCTTTATAAAGTTACATTCAATAATTTATTAGATTGATCTTTTCAAAATTCTGCTCAGCCTGGGTGTCATTAGGAAAACTTATTTCAACTTACTTAAAGGTTTGTGCCTGAGCAGGGCTTTTACCTGCCACACTGCTGATATTCTAAAAATACCTCCATGTCCATACTATTATCCATTCTTCACGTCCAATTGCTCTGTTATGGTAATAGTCAGAAGCACACCATGTAGTAATTACTTACAGCTGACTTAAGAAAAGAATATTCAACTCCCCCACTGTTCCACTAGAAGGTCTTTATGCACTATTAACTCATTCCTGTTTATTAATACTCTACTGGTAATTCTGGCTGCTGCTTTTTAGGTTTGTAATAGGAGGACTATTAAACAGCAATTATTGACCATATGGGTTGGTGAATATTTGTGTTTGCGGTTGGTTTTTTGCTGTTGTTGTTGTTTTTTATCCTTTTAGTTGATCTTAAGGAGCCACATCGCAATGTAGTGGTGCAACTTTACATCTGCCTGGGATTAACAGCTTTGGCAGCATTCCCCACCTAGAAAATGCAAATTCCGTATTTCAGAAATATCCTCTGAAGCTGTGAAAATACAGAACAATTTAAAAAACATGAAAACACTGTGCCAGACAAAGTGAAAATCTTTGTCTTTTTTTTTTTCCCCCAGTAGTATATGGTTTGATCTTTCTTGTCTATCTGTCTGTTTCTCCTTCTTTGGTATTTTTTTTTTTTTCTTCAGGCTTTAAGTCTCTTCCTAGAATTTAAGAAACTGTAAAGAGGAAATACAAATCAATGGAACTACTTCCAGAACAGTGTGAATTATTACAGTTTTATGAAATAGAAATCCACCTTCCTTAGTAAGCTTGCCTAGTGAAAAGGTTCTAGAGAGGCAAAATTACAGCAATTATCTCTCAAATAGGTGGGCTTTATAAATTGAGTCTTTCCCCTTTTCTCCACTGCCTTTTTTTGTGTGCAGGTCAATCTAACTGCAGTTCTCGCCTTTGCTAGCAGCAAGACTGTTGCTTGGGTAGGTTTGCAGAAATACCTCGGGTTTGGGGTTTTCTTCCAGTTTGCTGCAGATTTGGAAGAAGCCCACCACAGCTTTGGCACTGTCATTCTGGTGAGAGAACAAACCAGCTGAGAGATGGGAAAGAAGGGTAACTGTAAGGAGTGTGAGCTGGAAGGAAGGTATAAGGACTTCTGTGAGGAAGGAAGGTGGAGCAGCAGCGAGAAATTGTAAACAGGAGCATATGATGTGGTATAGGATTAAAAAAAAAAAAAAAAGTATGAATTCAGGGAAAAAAAGTGGGCAGAATGAAGAGGGCAGAATGCAAAACTGCCACATGCAACCCAGTAATTTCCTTTCTCTTTGCATTTCCTATGCAAAGGGTGATTACACACAAAGACAAAGAGTAGATAGCCAGGATCTCCAGTCAAAGATATGGAACATGTACTTACTGAGGTTTCCTGCTGCCTCCGGCAGTGTTTGAGTCCATGACCTGGTGAGGCTATCTTCAGTGACGTTGCATCACCGGGGCTGATTTGGTAGGTGAGTTGATTTTAGGTACAAAACTACTGTCCTACAAACAAGCGTTGTGCAAAATAACTACGTTCCCACTCCTAAACACTCTTTTTGATATTCTCTCTAGTGCTCTCGAAAAGAAGTCAAACTTTCCAAACAATTACTTATGTTGGCAACTGGCTCTGTTTTTTTCCCTATTTTTTTCATAATCCTTTAATGCTATTTTTACACTTTCCGAAATCTCCTACTTGTGTGTTTGACTTGGATTCTGATTATTAGCTGTCAGTGTGGTCTTAGGGCTGATGACCAGAAACAGCTCCTTTTAGACATAGTTGCAGGCACATTTGCTTCTGATGTTCATTGCAGCACTCAGAAATCTCTGTAATACTGCAATAACTGATGTAGAAGTAATTGTTTTAGAATTTGAAATTTGCTGATTTACTGTTAGCGAAACACTTTCTGTTGTTGCCCCATTATAAGTTTGTACCTGTCTTCTTTTTTTTTTCTTTTTTTTTTCTTTAAGGCTGAAATACTTTCTTGGACTGAGAAAACAATCTGGGAAAGATGGGTAGGTGTCCCTGAAATAGTTTCTAGCTTATTTCAAATATGAGCAAGTTACATTCTCACCATTTTTTTCTTGACCTGTTAAGTTACCGGGATCTTTAGTGCAATCACATGTACACCAGGCTTATGCAGACCTCAAAGCAGCGTAAGTCCATGCTCAAATTAATTGCATTTAAATATATATATATATGGCTGACTTCTGAGTTGTTAAAAGCAAAATAGGGGATTTATTCCATTTACACTTCTTATACCAAAATGCCAAACTGTCATTCATTCTAAAAATAAGCATCGTGTCATGCAGTCTTTTGTTCTATATTGCTGTCTGACTTTTCATTATAAAATTCCCATGTGGTGTATTACACCAGAAGCATTCCTTCTTCCAGCAGTTTCTTGCTCAGAAGGCGTGTGCTTTGTCATAAAAGCTGATGCACCTCCTCATGAGGGCTGGGTGCTATGGGGACCCTTTTTCCCCTGGTGGCAGAGCTAAGAAAAGAACTGAGCGGACTGTCCTCGGAGGAGAAGCTCAGAAATGATGTAGGGAGGGAGGTCCCTGCTAGTGTGCATCCTGTACTCAGTGTACAGCACTCACTGTGTATCTGCCGTGCAGTGCTAGGAGAGCACAGTGAGGAGTAATGTGTTGGCATCAATGTTATCACTTAAAATGCTAAAGAAACAGTTTTCCTTATGCACATGGCATCTCTGCCACGCTGTTGAGGGGTTTTTTTTCTTGTAGAGGGTGTTATTTAAAGTCACAGTTCAGGTGGACTGGTGCCTTTTCAGGTTTGAAATGAATAACTGAATCCTGAGCGATGGCCCTTGCTGCTCTGCAGCGCTGCGGTGAGTCCCCAGTGCAGCCATGTGTAGAGTAGCATTAAGCCAATGCTAGAGCCCTCCTCAGGCTGCACAGCTGCACTCAGTGCAGCCTAGCACTGAACCTAGGAGATCCATCAGAGGATGTGTGTTTGACGTCAGAGCCCCAAAAAGTGAGCTCACTTTGCACCAGTTAAGCGACTTGATTCTCTCATCCCTAAGTTAAACCTGCCCTGAAATAGTCGATTACATTCTAGTGAGAAAATGCTCAGAAATTATATTTTTACAAGACAAAATTACAGGTTAGAACTGACAATGCTGCTGATGTGTAGCTTAGTCAATCTGGTAAATTAGTAGAGCAAGATATTCTCTAAGTGGAGTGTAGAAGCAATCCCTGAATATGCTTAAAGAAAAATGTTGTGCGAGTGATTCAGCTGTTCTTGCTGTTGCAGGAAAGAGATTAGAGGTGCACCACTTCGTCAGTTCATCTCCTTAACTCACAATATATTATTTATTACAAGATTTGGTTCCTTAAGCCTGCCTTTTTTCCCCTTGTAAGATATCACTCACTATTTGATCTTGAGGGTTTATTTTTTATGATGATGATTATTATTATGTACAGGTATGTGGGGAGGGAAGGATATGGGGGCTACAGCAAAGCCTGAGCTTTTTAACATACATTGTTAAATAACATTGGTGTTTTCATCTTGGTTGGCACTTCTTACACCTCATGCTAATGGCGTAACTGTGGTCAATTCAAGTGCATCTGGGGTTCCCTGTCACCTTGCTTTCTGACTCCGTTGTAATTTGTTTCTCCTTTTCCTCGTACAACCAAGCACCAACTCTCATAATGAGATTATATCTGCATGATAGGTGATGCCTCACCTCTCCAACCCAGTGCTAGCCTGTGCTCAGGCCTCCTGCCTTGTGGCCCTGTGCTGCCCAACCTCTCACACACGTGTGCACATCTCTGTGGGTGTATGTGCATGTGGGCACATCACTGCAGTGCAGCTTTCTGCTGGAAGGCCCGTGCAGCCCTAGAGCCATATCTGAACATAGCTATGCAAACAATATATGGGAGATGAGTGTGAACAAAGCAGCTACAAGAGGAGAGGAGCCCCAGTGGCTGGGGCAGGGCAAGACAGCGTGAATGTTGATGGAGTTGCAGCTGCATGTGTCACGACAGCTACTGAGATCATGGCTGCACAGTGACTTTTCATGCAGTAGCATACTTCCAGGAATGTGGATAATATCAGACCTATTGGTTAACTGAAGAATTTCATTTTCTGCAGTTAAAGCTGTTGAGAAAGGAAGAGGCCTGTTAAGGTATTGATTTTCCCACCCCATGTTTAGCATCCAAATAACATTATACAGGAAAACAGTAACTCCTAGTGACACCCAGCAGAGGATAGGCACTGCTGAATCAGTCGGTCTTTAGCAGTATTTTCACGAGGACAGCTCTTTCTTTGCTCACTTACCACATGACACAGTGCTTTTTCTTGCTCCTCTCATGGCTCATGGGGACAGGAGTGAGCAGCATGGGGTCTGCTGAAGGAGGAGCAGAGGAGACAGTTGCTTCAGACTGGGACATATGGCGGTAGTACTGTGACGCTCTTGGAGGCTGTTAGCTAAACTGCTTAAGACACCTTGAATTCCTCTGACAGGATTTGAGTGATAACACATGTTTTGTTAAGCCAAAAAAAAAAAAAAAGTCTTAGCACAAATCAGCCCCTTAAGAATCAAAAAAAAAAAAAAAAAAAAAAAGGAGAGGTAGCCTTGTAAAGAAGTTGTAAAGGCTAAAATAAAAAAAAAAAATAGAGATTAGAGAAGAAGAAATTTGCTGTAGCTGGCAATCTGAGAGCAAAACTGTCATGACTTTGTTCAGTTCCCAAAAAGGTACTCTGAGTATGTACAATTATGCAATTAAAAGAATGGGACTGTCCTACCATCCGAGCTAGATATTAAAAGTTTCAAAAAATATTAAATGAAGACGTGGTAATAAGACCTATAACATGTAACCCCATTTATTTTTTCTCTCTGTGCCCTTCTCCCACCAGACTGCTGATAAGAAGGAACAGATGGTAGCACCATCCTGTCTCAGCACCAAACACTGTCTGGGAGATGTATGCAATGTAAAATGCATCCCTGTGTGGAGAAGCAGATAGTGCTCCTGCAAAGTGTAAGTGTCCACTCTGTTTCATTCTCTTGCGAAATACACAGACATACATATTGTCTCTTAACTGCATAATTCACCAAAACCCTTGTTAAATGTTGTTTTGAGGTCGTAGAGTTGTACCAACCTTCTGAATTGCTATGGACATTTGAGTTCTACAAATATTTGCCTCTCTGTCGTTCCTCTCTTTTGTCCTTCATTGCCCTAACGGAAACATTTTGGGTTCCTTTCTTGTACGTTTTGATAAATCTTTCATAATAGATTTTGGGTTTTGCAGCTTAACG
Organism: Tympanuchus pallidicinctus; assembly: GCF_026119805.1. Taxonomy (NCBI): domain Eukaryota; kingdom Metazoa; phylum Chordata; class Aves; order Galliformes; family Phasianidae; genus Tympanuchus; species Tympanuchus pallidicinctus. The sequence goes on from NW_026294618.1 coordinate 107,713,303, forward strand.
ATATTGAATTCAACCTAAGATTTATTGTCGGTTTCACTTGACCTGGGGTCAAAACTTAAAACATTTGATGGGATTTGTTGCAGTATCAGGGAGTGATGTGAAAGTTGCTATTTTTGCTTTCTGCTTAGTTGCTTCTAGAACCTATAGATTTTAAGAAATAAAATAATAAATAATGTTTTCTCTGTTGTTCAAAATAAGATCAGTTTACATCTCGAACATCGGTTTCTGGTCAACCTAATTTATACTAGTCTCGATTAAAAGACACAAAGGCACAGAGTTCCTAAACAAAAGAAACAACAACAGGCTCCCAGTGAAGGCATAGGCTGCCATCCTGGGAGTTTAAACCTCTCACTTGTCTGTTTGCTTCTCGTATTTACCTTTCGCAGTCTCTGCTGAACTGTTCAGACATCTTTTCAGCCCCTCTGCACTGTACATCCACATTTGGTTGCTGTTCTGGAGCCTATGTGGACCAAATATTAGCAGGGGAAGGGACTGTTGTTGGCTCAGGTCCTCTCTGCAAAATGCAGACTGGGTTGTTGGCTTCCTATTCCAAGCTCCTGTGGAACTAAGCAGAGTGTTTCACCTGCCCTCCCACTATAACTAACTTGAAGAGGCAGCTCAATCATACTGAGTGGAAGAGGTGCAGACTAGCACATGGTATTTGGCCCAAAACAGGCCAAAAAGGAAATTAAGTAAGGTGAAGAAAACAAGTTTCATCAGTTAAAGCAATAAAGCACAGTCCTGGAGCAAGTAAATAATGCTCAATTGACAGCCAGTCAATATTTGTACTGGATTAACTTTTCAAGGAATGTGGAGATTTCGGGGAGTTTTATGTAAACACTGTAAATAGGTTGGGACACCAAAGTAGGTTTACAAATACCGCGTGTCAGATTAGATTAGAATCACTTCCAGCAAGCAGGATTTTTTCCTACCACAAAAGAGACGTTTACATCTTGTGAAATGAACACAGATACAAATTTCTTCTCCATCAAATACATTCAAAAATGTGGCTGGGCAGCTCTCATGGCAACACTCCAAAGAACGCTTCAAAAAGACAACTGTCTGAGGCCAGATTCTCCCATCTACCATACATGCACTACTCCCAAGATTTGCCAGGTAGAACTGTAGTTGGAATGGCATCATGGCTGCCACTTACCAGGAATGCTGTATGAATCAAGAGAGACTGTATCTGGTGTTTTCTCTTCCTGTATGCTCGTGGGACCTTGAGGGACCCATTTACTAGACAAGATGTCAGCTGGAAGGAGTTCAGTTCTCCCATTTGTCTTACTGGCACTGGTTTATAGCCTTTTTTTCCCCCTTTTTTCCTGGTCAGAGTAGCTTTAAAGTTTGAAGTGAACCAGCGTCTCATGTCTCAGTGTTCTCCAAGCCTTGCTCATCTCTGTGGGGATACTGCTTTCACAGTAATGTAATAGGCAAAGCAATTAAGAAATATACTCTGCAGTTCTGGCATTTGCTCCTTAGCTGAAGATCCGTCAGCATGCTTACAGATTACCAAAACAAGAACAAAGTGTGCTAGTTGTAATGTTTGCAGCACTGGAACACTGGGGTCTGTCCACTGGATTACAAGTCTCACAGCCTTCCAGTGGCATGCTTAACACCCACTTCCAGCTGAGAGAAAAATGATTTACAAGTTCCAAAGCTGGAATCAAAGTGGACAACCATTTTGAGATGAAAGTGCAGTGATTTACTCCACATTGGCTTTCTTTTCCAAAGCCATTGCTCCCAGATTTCCCTTACTGGCTCTCTTATGACAAGGGCTGGAATCACAGGAAGGTTCCCAGCTCTGCAGAGAGGCTGTGGGTGGCTGAGTTCACCCTGCCCCTGCCCAGGCCTTGCACGTGAGACATGACAGAGCTCAATGCAGCCCAAGTTTGCCTGAGCAAATACAGTGTCCTGGGTTTGAAATATGCAAAACATTGCAGAAATGCACACAAGTAGCTCAGTACTGAGAGCCCCTCTTTCAGGAAGGTAGGTAGTTGTACTTTACTGTTATTCCTTTTATTTCTCACGCCCTTCTATTTTCATTTCCTTACAAAAGGTAATTAGGCCATAAACAGGAGTCTGACAACTAATTTTATCTCCAGCAAAATTAATATCTTTAGCAACAGATAATTTTAGCTGAGGAAAATTAAAAAATATATATTTTAATGACATTTTAAAAACACAAAATCCATTTTTTTTCTTTCTGAAGTAGTTCTCCTACCTTTCTATTTTGAAAGGTGTGAAGATGCTCATTGGTTTTTAGTGAGCAAATGTCCTGCTTCAGCACGCTTCCTAACCCAACAGCAGGCCTTGCTGGTCTCAGCCTACAATACAAAGTTGCTTTTCATTTCCTTTCTCTTGTTCTCTGGTTCCTTTCAGACAAGAAATGATCTGAGGGAAAAGACGTTGCTTTTCTTACCACTAAATTTTCACTGACATTAATAGGAGTCAGGTGGCCAAATCCCCGCACGCAGCTTTGAAAATTTAAGGCCTGACGTTTTCTTCTGGGCAGATTCTGATGTTGCTGGAGTTGTGAATCCTCTGAAAAGATATTAAATATGCAACCAGACTATGTCAGCAGTGCCTAGAGAGTTTATCTACAGAATTATCGTCTACCTTCTGAATCTATAACCCTAAAATATTGATTGGTTAAAAGGTAGTGGATAAAGATTAAGACAGCACAACAACAGATTACCCTAATCAAATAAAAAGAGTATTAACAGAGCTGAAGAAAGTCCTAGGGATGTTGATTTGAAATATAGATGTCTTAACCAAAGTGCTATGTCTCGTTTTTTGAATGTGTTTCTGAATGCATTTAAATAAATTACCAAATATAAAGAAAGCAGGGGGAAAAAGGAAAGAAAGAGAGAAAAAAAAAACCTCCATATTTCAGACAGTAAATTTCTGTTTATAATAAAATTGTTTTATTTATTTCAGTAAATAGTTGGAACTTTTAAGACATTTTCTCTGGATAGTGAAAAGCTGTAGACAGGGTTTTCAGCTCAGAGAACTCTGTAGGCACAGTGTGATTTTAAACCTGTGACTGCATGTGTACATCAACATGAGTACTTGTGTAGTAAAGGAATGTCTCTGTCCCGGATTGTTGAAGTTTCAGAGGCACAAAAAGAAAATGGGCTGGATAATTATTAGTTTTTATCAGTGGTGGGCAATACTAGTAAATTTCTCACTTCCATGTAAACAGTGGGCCACTGAACAATATCATTTCAAGTTCCTATCCTTCCCTACCAACGAATTTTGTTTTAAAAGAGAAGGTGTGGGAGATGTTTTTGAATTATAACTGATTTGTATGGCAGCCTTTTGTTTTTGTTTTAAATTGCACCTGATTTTTAAGTCACGGCGTAAATGAGGTTTTAAAAGTTTTTAACAGCAATGTAGATAGATTTGGAATTAAAATTGAGAACTGAAATGTTGTGTTGCTCCACTTTAAAAATAAGTTCCCTTCTCATTTGCAATTAAAATGTCTAGCATTTGCATAAAACGTGTGAAATTAGAGATAATTGAAATACAGTAGCTATAAATATGTCTACTCCATTTGAAAAATAAATAAAATGTCCACTAAAAGGGTGCGAAACCCATACCCCCTTCTTTTGTTTCTCACATTTGGATCTCTGGCATTTTTCACACTTTTATAGCTAATTTTTATTGCAAAACAATATGTTACATTTGTAGCAGTTGTGGGAATGCAGAATAGCCCCTGGCAGCTCTGTAAAAAACGGAACACTGGGAACAGGTTTAGGAGAATACAGCTTTCAATTTCATCCACAGCATTGATGTCGAGGAATCTTATTAAGTGTGATCTAAGAAAAAAAAAAAAAAAAAAAAAAGAAAAAAAAAGGAGATAAAAAGAAGAAAGCAAATGTTATTTAAGGTGCATCCGTTCTCTGCTGTTTCCTGTGTTTCCGTGTTGCAAGGATCTGTCACGATGCTGTGTCCCAGCCGGGAGGTGCTGGAGGGTCCCCTTCTGCCCAGGGCCAGGCCATCCCATCTCGTCCTCTGATCCCTGCTGGCCTGGCGCCTGATCTTCAGCTTCATTGGCAGCTCCTTGTTGTTTTGGCCGCGGACCAAAATGCTACTGCTGTGCAACCAAGTTGGCAAAAGAGCTGTATCTTTCGCAGATAATGGAGCTGGAAAGACAGACCTCTACCATATTGTCAAATTATACCCTATTAGCGCGTGCACTTGTGAATGGCGGCCGCTAGAGCTGAGCTACATCGTTATTTCTCTAACTCCAGCCTTGGAGCTTGGAGAAATATTGTTCAAATAACACCATATGCATCTTTTTCAGTGAAATTGCACTGTGGCGTCCTCTCGTTTTTGGTACTGCGTGGCATTTCTGTTGTTGGAGAACATCAATCGGCTTCAAAGGAGTTGCTCTGGTGTCAAAATGGGCAGCTATTAGCTACTCTGCATCCCATACCCAGGATGTAATTCACAAACTGGGAACACCTGGGTGAAGATCACTGTGATGATCCATCAGTGCTTCCCATCCTGGAGTTTTATTTTTTGCTACCTCATTCCCTGAGAACTTGCTAGCAGTAGGAAATACACCAAATCGAAAGGATTTCTGTGCGAATCCAACCCTAAGAGTAACGGAAATCCATCAGGTTGTTCATCAACCAAGCTCCCTTACTGGTATTCTGCTGCAGTAGGAGGATGGGAAATATGGTACCCGCCCTGGGGAATGGAATTGTTCCTCAGCACCTAATGTCCCATAGTGTATTTTTATAAATCTCTGTACTTCTTATCAGAGATACTGACGCCTAGCAGAGCCAGTAGGTGCCTCACTTCAAATTTCATGTTTCCTGATTTGGGGATCTGGAGTCATAGGGAGGAGGCAGATTTCCAGGGTACATTTGAGGAGCGCTGAAATATTATTGCATTAAAACTGAAAAGGGGATGTAAAGTGCTGTGTGGAGTGGTGTATAGTATGTATAGTACAGAGTGAGATTGATCCCAGAAAAGTCACAGTGAGGTTGCGTCTCATCCAGGCCTCGCCACTATGGAGTCATTCTTCAGAGACAGCCCGAGCGGCAGAGGAACCACAGCCTTACCTGCAAGGTGCCTTTTCATGCGTGCTTTTTTCTCTCCTTTTAAGTTGTCCTCAAGGAAAAATAAGAGCAAAAAGTCCCCGTGCTGCTCACTGCACATCTACAGCACTTCATAAATAATAGTAGCTGTTTTAAAAGCAGGGGACAGGCAGAGGGTTATAATGGATGAAAGCTAGTTAGAGAGTTAGACAGAGAAATGCTTAAAAGAGAAGCAACAAAGATAATCCAGCATTTATTTCCGGGGTATTCACTGGGTTCTCCTTTTCTGTCTTTACGATCTGTGATGGGCTGTGCAGGAACCTGGCCAGCAGAGCTGCAGACCCCAGGTGTCCCCTCAGCTGTGCCCACCCCTTCTGAGTCTCGCTGCGGCTCCTTGTGCCCTGTGCAGGGTGGCACTGAGCGGCCACTTGCAGAGCCTCCTCCTGGCACAGGCTCTGCGCTTGCTGAGTGAGTGACATGTGCAAAATTGATCATTTCAAGAGCCTTTTGTACGACACAAAACTTCAAGCAGAGAACCCAAGGCATTTCCTTTCATCAACCTGGTTCTAATTTGATCAAAGCTCTAAAAAATTCAACCCGCCTTATTTCCTGTCCAGTTCTTTTACACTTTACAGCACATTATATATCAATCTCATATCCTTGAATTTTAAGAAGCAACCGGTTATATAATTGGATCAACAGTTGCCAATCACTCCAGCACAGCACTGCATTATTACTAAGCAGACTATAATTTTGAAGCTCTTTTTTATTATGCGTATGACTATATTATCACTGTATACATATTAGGACAGCTGAATGAGCCCCTTAAGGAAAATAAGGGTTCAAATAACATTGACAGGGCTGATAGACTAGCGGAGCTGAGGATTCACCCCTGTTATAACCGTATTGCCTTATGGCACATTTTCAGGAGAAAGAATAAGAACGGTAGCTGTGTGCTTCCTTATTAACCCTACCAGCAAATCAGAATGCCACAACGGTGGCGGAGCTGGCCATCATTGTATGCTTAGGCAAATTAAAACTCAGACCTTCTTTCTGGTCGCAAATTTAATGGTTCGCATAAGAATTCTGCATTATCTGGGACTTGAAATCCTGTTCCTTTTCTCTCCAAACTCCCTCCCTATAGACACACATGCTCACAAAAGTTGAAAACAAAGCCATTCTGGCTTCTGCTTGTGCAGTGTACCGTCCTGCTTCATTGTGCACTTGCTGTTTGCATCTGATGAAAGCCAGCACTGTGTCATTTCAGTAGTTCATACAATTACATGGGATTGCTAAATATGTTCAGTCAATAATATTTTTCCTCCCCTAAGCTTGAGATGTTAGCGTTCTTTGAAAAGACCTTGAATCTTGTCTCAGTAGTATCTCCATAAATAAAACTGAGTGACAGCCTTTTAGAAAACTCCATGTTTTATACCATTAATTCACAGATAAGCATTGTTAGTCAAATAAGCATTTAATTCCCAATAGCCTGAATATTTCAATACCTTGTAGCAAACAAATAAATCGAATGTACACAATGGCATACAAATTATGGAAAATATTCCTTAGGGTTGACATATGAACTCATAACCTCTTAGGTAAAGGTGAATGACTATTAATGCAAATTTCATTATTGTAAAAATATCTCTTCCTATTTTTTTTTTCTTTTCATAAGCAATTCATTTGTATGCATTAGCTTGAATGAATTAATCCTGCAAGTCATAACTTTGGCAATAATAATATTACGAAGAGAACAATTCGATTTATTCTATTTTTTGCCTAAAATCAGGCATTTAACACTACATACCCATTTCTGTTTTTTTTTAATCTTTAATGTTTTTCTCTGTGCTTCTGTCACACATTTATATGTGTTTTTATGCACATATACTTCAGAGACGTAAGTATGTTCACAATACAGACATTAAAATATTAATTTGTTTCAAATCTGTGTAAGCAGAGACAGGCACATACATGTGTGCAAACAGGACATGTCTCCTCAGCAATCTGATCCTGTGCCCTGCAGGACTTTACCAGGAAAAACTCGAGAGCAAAATGCAGCAAAATACAACTCATTAAAACAATGAGTTAAAATTAAAATTGCCTGTTAACTTTCAAAGTGATACAATTTAGAAATCTGTGGGTTTTTTTTTTTCAGATTTTTTTTTTTTTTTTTTTTTTTTTTTGTGTGTGTGTTTTGTTTTGTTTTTTTTTTTTGGGTGGGCAGTATGCCTTAATTTATTTAAATCTCAATCTGGAATAAGAGCATGCCCCCCCCTACTAGTGAGCGTGGTACGCAAGCTGATAAAACAATGTGAGTTGACTTATCATTTTTTAAGCTTATTGTACAGTACTGTATTTTTTCTTCAGCAGTTCTGCCTGTGTTTTTAAGTAATGTGATAAAATTTCACCATCTTCCTGTGTAAAAATGATGATTGCATGAGGAGCGTGGTCATTTTCATCTGCTTGTTGCATTCTCTCTTAAAAAAACAACACGCAAAACAAGCCCATGAGCAATTGAATAGCAAGTGCATATATAACCATGTGTGTGCAAGCAGAACAAAATATATGCCTTGTGCTGTATATTTAGCAATTGTGTAATCCACAGAAACGTGCCCTGTGTCTTCTTCCTCTCCACACTGCCTATCGCCAGGCTAATAGAATTGAAATTCCCACTTTCAGCCTTAATATGGTTCAGCACGGATACTTATTTCTCTGATAGTTTCTCATGCATCTTCACAGTGAAGTTGCAAGAAATCACTATAGCACAGTGTGTAAAGCAGATGTTATCCCATTAATTAGCTCTGGACCTGAGCAGGCTCAAGACTTTCCCATTTTCAGACCGATAGGAATTGGTCCCAGTGAGCGTGCTCCATATCCACATTTAGTATCATCTCATAAACAGTGCTGGAAACACAGCAGGCCCTTGATGAAGATACACTAGCTTATTTCTAATTTAAAGTTATGTTGCTTAACCTTAATGTAATTGGTCACTGGTGACCAACTGTTTGTATAGTGAGTTGATGACCAAAGAGATGTAATAAATTGTAAAACGTACAGTTTAAATAGAAGGAATGATGATTCTGTTAAAAGCCTTGCATGTAATAATGGTAAAATAATTGCACCTCGAACAGAAGAGTCTTGGATCTGATAAAGCTAACAAAGTCTTTTAGATGAAGGTGTTTTCAAATGGCTTTAAAGCACGCACATAAAATGCTTCCTTTTCTTAGTGCAGTGTCTTACATTGGTTGAATAGTCAGCTTTCAAAGCTCAGCCTAATATTGATTAAAAATAAATTGGTAAAGCAAGATATTTTCTTTTTGAGGGGCTGTTTGGATTAAAGTAATTAACCAATTTCTGTGGCTAACAAGAAACAAAAGAAATTTGCACAAATAATTATATTCTGTACGTCAATTCAAAGCCACTGCTAGACATGCTTTAGAAAAGGGTTGATTAGCTGGTAGAATAACCAGGATAATAATCAACTAGAAAGAAGTAATTGACACAACTTTAACGTTTAATAATGAATAGCATGCCAGGGGCAAAATAAAGAAAATTTGCCTTCTGAGAACCGGTCCATACCCAAGGTTTCTTGGGCCAAATACAGCGGGTTCCTTGAGACTCCTGAGCTGTGGCTGTGGTCCTGTAGAAAGTAACAGGTGCACTTAGATTTAAAGCCCACAATTGCGCGCATTAAATCTAGTAGTTTCTATACACTGCAATTTAAATTCAAGCCTTTTCCCTGCTGAAGTCTTAAAGATTGATTTTAGAAATGCAGAAATGTAATGAACACCTACTCTTCTACGTCTGTTTTTCGTTTTCCAAACCACACCGTATTAACAGACTGTTCATTAAATCAAGAAGAGTGAGGAATAAGTGTATGAATTGCCCGTCTCCGAAGCGATAATTTTTCTCTCTAAATATTTGCATTTAAAATTTGGGCTACCTCCAAATGTCCTAACTTCACAATATAGAAAACGAGTTTATTTTTCTTAATTCTCATATTTCATTTCTTACAAGGAACCTTCCAATAATTTAAACTATTTACAATGCCTCAAAGATCATTATTTCCCCATGAATCCTCAGAGAAATATTGGAGCCACTCTCTTTACTGCTGACATTAGATTTACCTTTGAAGACTGGTTTACAAAATGGAGACATTAGGATGTGAAAGTCATTATTTTTTTACACTGCTCGGAATGCTAAGTTTTTGTGTTTGCTGTATTAGAGTAAGCATTGCTATAGCTACTCAGTTTGTTATGGAAACTTGAAAAGCAGATGCATTAAGGTATTTTGTTTTTAAAAACACACTGTTCTTTATAAGAAAAAATATAAATACTGTCTGGGGGCTTGTCACCAACGTATATTTAAAAACAGCTCTCCCTCTCCCAAACCAATGAATAAAAATGCATTTTGATATTCTAAGTGTTAGAAGAGAATTGCTCAACCAATAGGAAATCAGGTGGGGTAACACATCCTGATTCTTGTAATTGAGGCTATAAAGAAAGATGAGAGCGATGTGCACTGTTTGTGTCACACTAGTTGTGATCTGTGAAAATAACTTCAGAACAGCCTTTCTTAATATTAAAATGACACTGTTGCTGTTCGACTAAAAATCAATACAGCTCACAATTTTAATAAGGAACATGAATCTGAAAAAGTGTTTAGTATCAGGCAATATAAACACACCCTAATGAGATACTATAAAATCCATCGCATTAAAGGCTGGTTCCTACAAGGTATATTAGCTAAAAATGTTCAATATATTAGGTCATTGTACAACACTACACATAATAAAGCAGGTCTGTCAAGGCAAGATGCATGTTTTGCCCCTTAAAACTGTAATGTTGTGCACATTTTGTAAGGTTCTTTGAATACATGAATAAGATAAGTTATTCCCATTTCTTTCTTAAGCAATCTCAGAAATGGCTGTGACCTGAAATTGGAAATCTTGTAAACACCCATCCGAAGAAAATGTGTGCAGTTCTGTCTTAAAGAGATGGTACATGTTTAATTATCCCAACTTCTTCTAGGAGAATACTATTAACATACACATTAGCATCGTCCCATTGGTTCCTCCTGCTGCTCCACCTTAGGGGCAGCAATAGGAGCTAATCTTATTGCTCCCATGCGCATAATAATGAAATTTTGTCTTGTCTCTGAGGCGGTGTTCTTTGGTCTAAAGTACACCAGGAAACACTTCTTTTTTTAGAAAATTCCTGACCGACTCATCTAAAAAGATTTTTAAAATTAAAATTCTTCCTATGTGAATACCAGAGCCTGCAGAATACATTGCGTCGACTTGAGAATCAAAATTAAGCAATTGTGCAAATAAATTGCTCTGTATTCACGTCTGGAATGCAGTACACTGTAGCTATGGGTGTATTCAGCTCTTTGAAAAATGGGAAGCAGTGGATTTTATGGTGTGTTTTTTTTTTTTCCTCGCAGTGTCCATATAAGCTATTCTTAAAGAATAACATAAGAGCAAACAAAAAGATATGGTTTTAATATAAAATACCTCTGCCTTTTTCTTGCAGTCTTCTACAGACTATAATGGGGAAAGGGGAAAAAAAAAGAAAAAAAACAGGCAAAAAATATATGTGGATTCAAGGCTACTGAATTAAGGGAGGTTGTACCAACATTTCCCCCACTGTACATTATTTGTATTCAAGGTTTTTGAAATGACATTGTAATCTGATGATGCACCAGCCTATTATATTGTCTAGCAGGACAAATATCCTTGCGTTTTCTCTGTAGAACTAACACAATTTTTCCATGTCAGAGGTGCATAATATCCTGGCGGTCATAAGGAATGATGCTATTAATCCTCTTGGGCAATCTCCAGGTCTGATTATTAGGGAAATAAATTTGCATGCTGCATATGAGCTAGGTGAATCACTGAGAGCACAAATTATATTTCCTGACAGCAAGTTAGAGAATGGAGCCACATCGCTTTTTTATCTTTTTTTTTTTTTTTTTTTTTTTTTTACCTCTGAAAGCTATAGAATTTCAATTCATTACATGAGATTGGTTAGAATTCAAGTCTCTTTTTAAGTTGATATTAAGTTGAGTCTGTTATCTCTGTGAAGGCTAGTAGGTTCCCCTGAGTATCCACCTAATCACTACTTAAAAAAATCGAAACGTATAGTTAGTGTCATGATTTAGGTACCAGAGCTACTTTATTTATCAGTGTGGAGTGAGATAATTTCAATTTGAGGCTCTGTAGCCCTCATGAATTTAACTGTCTTGAAAGCTTTTTTTCCTCTCTCTCTCTCTCTCTCTTTCTCTCTGCCTCTTTCTCCCCCCCTTTCAGTGTGCACATTGTAATAATGGTTATTCTGGGCACCTGTTTCCCTGTTCTGCATGCATTTCTCAGACTGCTTTATTTATCATATTAATCATGTATTTCATTGTACGTGTTGAAGATTTTGGGGTGAAACGCTGTTTGGATTTCAGTTAAGAAATTTGGCTTATTCTCTGTGCTAGCCATAGCACCAGGCATTTCTGCTGTTCGTATCGGTGATGAATGTATTTTTATTATTTTTACCATTTGGCATCTGAGCAACCTTTTTGCATTATTAAATCTGAACAGGGAGAATGATTGCAAGTGAGGGGAGAATAAATGGCTCTACGTCCTGGTGTATTAATTAAGCAGACATTTATTACAATCAGAGTTTTATAGATGTTGTAAAAAGGTGGTGTTTTTTTTTTTTTCTTCTGATATACATCCATGTATGGTAACTTTTCTGAGCGGGGTTGGAAATGTCCAGGTTTCATAGATTTCTCCCTGATGACTGCTGCTGCACTGGGGCTGCATGTGCCAATCCCAGCTGGGCAGGGAGCTGGGTCTGTAGTGGAGCTGGATGAAGAGTGCCTCCCGTAGAGGTGCGGGATCTGCAACACATGTGGGTTGGGCACAGCCTGCAGTGGGGGTCTGACGTGTCTCTCACCGCTCACTGGGGCTGAAGGCATAGAAAACCTCAGCACCGATCTGAACTGTAGGCGTGACTGAAACAAGAGACAGGTAATGTATCTGATAAACCCAAACCCGAAGCGTTCTTAATCATTTACTTATTCATGAGCTACAAGAAACAACGCTAAAAGGAAAGGGATATATCTCTGACTCACGACTTCGCTTGTTGCCAAATATATGGTGAAGGAAGCACTTTTAATCATCTTAAATGAAATCTATTTGAGATTTGCCTATTCTCTCATCCGCTGGGTTTCATTTTGTTTCCTGAGTGTGGTTGGTGCCATTTCTTTCCAGAACAAAGGTCTTTTTGTTTATTTTCTTTTTGTTTGCTTTATTAATTTCTTCTCAGCGCATGGGTTGTGCTTATTTCCAGACAGGAAGTGTTTCCCACATTTAGGAAAAGGAAATAGTCTTTGGAGAAAATTCAAAGAAAGTCCGCTGGGGAGTGACTTGCCTGTTCAGAGTGTTATTTCCTATTCCTGAATAGAAACATCAGACTTATTTTTGGCATCACATAGCAGTGCTGCTATAAACACTAACCTCTTTAATTCCCATCTCGCAGTGGACATTTATATGCTGAACAGAGGTTGTTTGTTGCCCTCCTAAAGTGGGAGTGGGCGATAAAAAAGGAAAGTTTTAACAGAACAGTGCAATGGCCTCTGTCCTGTTGTCTGTGACCTAGCCAGGAGCACACTGATACCCCTGAGCCACAGATATGAAAATGAGGAGCCATTTCAATGTGATTTTAAGATCTAACTTCTTGGCAATGGCCAGCTCTTGTCACAGGGAGATGCAAAAGAGGCTGGCAGGAAAATGATAGGTACTTTAATGGACACTTCCTTGGGGTGAGGGAGAGGTAGCAGGCCAGAGCGTAAGGCCATTTCAGCCTTTATAAATTGCAACCAATACCTAAGATCAGCTGGTGTTATCACAGGGAGAATGGAGTGTAACCATGTCTAGCCTGGCTGCCTCTCTGCAGCAGTAAATCCAAACGTCTGGGTAACAACTGGCGGAAAGGGCAGGGCACTTAGAGTTGTAAATGAGCCAAAGGATGGCAGCTAGTAAAGCTTTTATTTCAAACTTGATCTTCTACTGCCCCTCATCATCACATGGTGAAAATACTCTCCTGAAAATAGGAGAACTTAGTTTTGAACTTGAACGGACGGACAAAAAATACAATCGAAAAGATTAAAATGGGTAGTTTCTCTGAAGAAAAAAAAAAAAAAGAAAAAAAGTGGATCTCATCAGTTGCTCCTTTGGATTTCTCCTTGTCTCTTAATTTCTATAGCCTGTAGGAATACAGACTGCATCTTAAACCTTGTGCCTAGCAAATCTCTGCAAGCACACAAGGGAAACCTGCTTACATCAGTTCTGCCTGTGCTGCCACACAGCCCTATGTGCCAGCACACCAGGACTCAGCAGACCAATTTCTGCTGATGCCATGTCTGGAATGCCAAAATTTTTTTCCAACCTTTATTATGGAGAATTTTTCCTGAATGTTCTAAAGCTTGATATGAAGGTGTGTGACAAAAAGCATGGATGGTGCATCTCAGGGAGACTGCTGCTCAGCTCTTCGGAACACAGCCTTTAGAACTCCATCTAGAAGGTGGTTTCTTTGGTTGAGAAAAATTGCAATATCTGAACTTTTGTTTATTCTTCTAAAGTTTCAATTGTCAAACTGCAGTTCATAAAACTGTGGTTGTAGTAGGGTGAAAAAAAAGATAAAGTTGTCTGAAAACAAGGAATAATAAGGCATAGTTTCTACTCTGTCTTTGTGGTTAGCTTGAGCAGGTGAGGCTCAAGCATTGGCCATCCCATCAAGGGATGCCCAGGGAAGTCGTAGAGTCCCATTCCTGGAGGTGTTAAGAACTATGGAGATGCGACTCTGAGGGCTGTGGTTAGTGGCATGGTGGGGGTGGGGGTGGGCTGTTGGACTAGATGATCCTAGAAGTCTTTTCCAACCTTAATATTTTAATGGTTCTGTTATTCTAAGGTTGTGTGTGGTGAGAACAGCCAGTTCTCCTGGCTGCCAGTTGTGGGATGTGAGCTGGGACAGCTGATGCACGCTGCTCAGCACTGCAGCAACAGAACTTGTGGGTGTGCGCAGAAAAGGGAAGAGGGGTGAAAGATTTTTTAACAAGTCCCAAACCATCTCCAAGCAAATGACCCAAATCCTCAACCTGGAATATAATCCTGGGGTTAGATGTGACAGAGGCATGCTGCGTCCGCATCACTGCCCTCAGCCCTGTGTGGCTGAGGGCTTTGGCTTATGTTCTGGGCGACCACTGAGTGCCATCAGCTTCTGTTCAGTGACCTGTCAGAGCAAAGAAGGAATTTTGCATGGCCTGAAAAACTGACAGAACAATTCACCTTTCAGGGAAATGTAATATTTTCTGATAAGGAGCTTATGTTACTTTTCCTAGCAAATAGCCTGAAAGCATATCTGTCTGTGGCATTTCTGGATGTGATAAGTTGAAGGAAACATCCTTGACCATGACTTAACAAAACAGGCCATTTGTTTCATGGGGTAGCTGTTTTGAGAAATGTAAATAAATGGCAACTTAAGGATGATATAACTATAAATAAACAATCACAGAGACAGCCCAGAGTTGCATTGTTTCAGAAAACACAAGGCACTGTTTGTGGAGCTGTAAGCAGAGGAGTACCTATATTATTGTTCTTGGAATCAAATCAGAAAGACAGAAAGCTGAAGGTTTGGTAAAAGTTAGTCTGAATTTTAGAATGTCTTTGGGTTGTTGCTGGGGGGCTACCGGTGCTGTTGCCCCCAGCAGCACATCCCTCTTTGAGGGAGGTGGATGAGTTAAGTGGTGTTATTGGCAGTAGGTTACCGTCTGGTTGAAAATGACCGTGGTCTTATTAACAACCTGGGTCATTATTAGAGCAATATTTCTGCAATCTTACCTTTATTGTATGTGATTCTCTCAAGCAAACACGCCCGCCTCATCTAAAACCATGTAATGAACTGCATCACACACCCTTCCACTTGAAAATGCCTTTCCCCCCACTGTTTTACTGGTATTCCTAAACTATTACACCGCATTTAAAAATGAATTGTGTGCGATGACATTAGAGAAGGGGTTAGGCTTTCTGAGCTGCTACCAGTGACATATGACTGTGGTGACAGTCAGTCAGCAGTATTCAAACTGAATTAATCTGAAAAAGCAGCAGACTTCAATGCGGAGTTTAGGAGGAGGCTGAGCAGTTACATATTTACAAAAGGGATGTCACTGAACCATCTTTCTACCCAGGGACAGCCTATGGCTACTTAATACTTTTAAACCAGTAGTGGAAGGATTAAATACACCTGAAGTCAGGTCTTTGAGGCCATTTCTCTCTTGTGCTTTCTTTTCCTTACTTGAGCTGCACCTCAGCAGATATTTTTTTTTGAAGGGTTGTGAGAAAGGGTGGAAATTCTGATACCTTTTATTAGAATTGTACAGAAGTAGGAGAATCCTCACAGAGTCGCGGACTCCTTTCTCTGTTGCCTTTGAAAAGTTAACACGTGTGAGGCTATGCAAGAAGCAGACACTGCAGCGGAGGAGGAGGGATGTGGCAATAAAGGTGAGAGCGATACCTTAATTTAACAAATATGCAGTGCTAATTATGTAAACAAGTGAGAACTCTAAAATCTTCTCATGGTGTGTGTCACACGATTGAACTATTTTATGGCCTAATTCGAGATTTTTCAGAGATGATGTTATTTTATATTGGCTAGTTGACAAGCACAGGCCAGGGCTGTCTATCAAACAAAACTGTTGTGCCAGCTTGTATCTTGGCGATGAGCACAAAAAAAAGACCAGTCAGATTCTTGTTTACATATTAATCGTTGAATCAGATTTCTTTCTGTGCTGTAGGTATTTCCTTAACCAGGTTGTTTTAAAGGGGGAAAAATGTGCATGTACTTGTGTGAGCTGTATTTTAAACAGAAAGAACTTTAGAGGAAGTTTAAGATTGGATTTTACAAATGAACCCAGGAGATCCAGCTCCCATTCAGCTTTTCTATCATTGTTAAACATTTTTCTCCTTTTTTGCTCACAGAGGCTGGGGCTTGTGCATTTTGAAAAGTGTCAGGAAAAGGGCCAGGTAGAGATTTACATGTTGGTCAGATTTGGTGGCACAGTTGAATGCACTGCTTCCACCTCTAGGCAGGACAGTCAACAATTGGTATCAATTTGCTCAGACACTTAGTTTACGGTCTCTCCTCAAGAATTCTCACTGTCCCTCTCCTCCCCTGCCACCACATCAGACAGCACTGTTCTCAAAACCAAAACTTGAAATGTTGGCCTCAGTGAAGGCAGCGAAATGCCAGCTTTGGGATGAGCAAAGGACTGTCCTTCATGATGTGCCTGGTGGGATAGGACAGTCAGTCTGGGTAGCCCCAAATCCTACCTCTGGGAATGCTCAGGACCAAATTGCTCAAGGGGAGATGGAGATGTTCTGTACTGCCCAAAGAGGATGTCTCTCTGTAGCCTCCAGTAGCCCGTGGTTCATTTCTGTCACAAATAATTAGGGTTTTCATCCTTTCTAAGATATTTATCTTAATCCTAGCTAGGATGTTCTCATTATTCTCATAAGCATCTAAATTAAACTATTTTATATCATATTAAGTCCTTAGCCAGAAGGGTATCATGTGGCAATCAGTTCCATAGGCTAATTATGAACTGAATAAAATAGGATTTTCTTTGTTGGTTTTTAAATATGTTGTTTTTCCATGTTGTTGCATCAGGATGAGAGGAAACCACGAACAAGCTGTTGATCTTCTCTGTAAGTTTCATTAGCTTTCTCATGTCTCCTCCTTTATTTCTCTTCAGTAAAGTAGTCAGCCTGTCTTCACAGACTTTCAGCCACTAATCATTTTTGTTGCCCCTTTCTATTTCAGCTTTATGGGTTTTTTAGATGAGTTGAATGTAGCTTAGTACAGCATTTCAGACAGGATACAATATCCAGTTATTCAGTGACGTAGCATTTGAGCATTAATTTCCGTCTCATTCTTTATGCAGTCCAACAGCCTATTTACTTTTTCTGACCACTGCTTCCAGTTGTTTTGCTTTTTCATTGAGCTGTCCAAAATGGCACGTTTTCTCCTCCTTCTCTTTCTCCCGAGTGGCTAGTTAATTTACAACCAAGCGTTGTGCATGAGTATTGAAAATTATTCATTCAAATGTGCATTACCTTGCATTTATGAACAGTGAATTTCATCTGTCTTCATGCTGCGCATCTGTCTAGTTTTTCTAATCTTTTGTAATCATAAGTAACCTAAATATTTTTGCGCCCTGTGCAAATTTTGTCTCCTTCCCCTCTCTTTTGCAGAATGCTAATGAATTTATTAAATAACACCAGTCCTAATACTGACTACTGAAGCACTTCATGGTGAGCCTTTAAGCAAGCTAGCAATCAACAATTTATTTCTACCCTTTTGTTTCTGTCTTTGGCTGTCTTTGTTTAACACGCAGATTTATTTTCAAAGCATTGCTATTTCCAAGTGTTCTGCTGAAAGCCCTCCCACAGAGTGCAGGGACAAATGCATGACTCTGACCCTACATGTCCAGTGACATCTAACACTGATGCTCTAAATACAGCGTTTGCAGGGCTGCTAAGGATACAAGCGGGTCAACTCCACTGCAGAGCAGTAGACTTGAATAGTCTCTGGAAATAGAGATGCAGGTTCTGGCAGATTTGACTCAGCCTATTCCATATCCAAAAAGAAAAGGGAGAGGTGAGAGAGATTGATTTATGCAGCTTGCTGAAAAGAGACTTCTTTTTCTTTTTTTAAACCATGGCTGTAAAAACAAAACTGCTGCCCAGCCAGGGTAAGCAGCTATATGCCACAGGTCCCCTTGCAGTAAGACTGATGGTCTGCACTGAGTTCAAGGAGCAAAACAAATAACCGTGCTCCCAGCACCATGATTTGAATTTGCTTTCAGCCAGTTAGTTGGTCACCACCTTTCAAGGGACCGTTGACATGCCTGTGGTGCTCCCTGGAGCAAATTGCAACATCTTTGGTGCTGAAACATGCATTGTGTAGTGATTATTATTATCCTCATAACCTCTGTTTCATATTTGAATGTTGCTGGAACATGGGAAACAATGGTCTTCCTTTGCTTTGTTTTTCTTGCTTGGCTTTAATGGCTGGGGTTTGATTTTGTCGACAGACAGCACTTCTTGTAACTTCTGTGGACTTTAGTTTCTTCCAGAAATTGAAATTAATTCTCTCGTAGCTCTTTGTCAGACAGAGATGTGTTCACTTTCTGAATGGAAAACTGAGACATGGAGGTAGCTCCCATGGAAGGCTGGAAACCCTCCTGTTTATGTCCTGGAGGTGACCCACTCATCACAGCATTGGGGAAAAGATTCATGTACCTGGTGCGACAGGAGGGGCAGAGCAGGACAAGGACGTGGCAGCTTGCATTATTGCCCTGCTGCTGGCAAGGCAAGTCCCTTGCCACCAGCCCCTCTCTGCGCTCAGTTCCCCGCAGGGCTCCATTTCCTGCCCTCACTCCTTCCTGTGCTTGAGTGGTGGCTCCTACCTTAAAGCTGCTATTTTCAAATTTTAATAATGTTTTGCAACTCATTTCCTGTTTCTTAGCTGACAGCCTTTCTAAAAGTAGTCTTTGGCAGGTACTAATTTGGGTGATGACCACTTGATCTACATTTTTGGTAGGTAATTACTGAGTCAGAAGTGAGCAAATTTGATATCCCCTGACAGTCAGTAAGGCGGGCATATTTACTACCCACTCATTAAAGATTCACTGGTGGTGAAATGCCCTGAAGTTTGCACTCCTCTCACACATGAGAAAAATTTGTCTGTTAAGTTCCAGAAGTTACCACTTATGTTTATTTTGTCGGATTTACAGAATCCAAGATATGCTGGCACTTTGAAAAACAACTTTTTTTAAGGCCCAATACCTTGGTGTAGCGAAACTGCCACTAGATCAAAACTGCAATTGCTTCTGAGGCTGGATAGCATCCTGCGTCCCATGACAAATCTGTTCCACAGACGTGTTGTTTTACAGTGATAACTGAATCTCAAAAATTTGGAGGTCTGATTTGCACAAATGCTGATAAGTTCACAAACCAATGCTGAGCTCCTACAGCCACCAGAGCCAGGTTCATTGGTATGCTCTGGCAGCTTTGCTTCACTCTAGTGATACAAAGCAGCTGTAAATCCGGTTGTGCTGGCCAGTTGAGCGGGCTTTATGCTGTCTAACGTTGCCAGAATAGCCAGAGTGTACCAGTGAGTCCTGCCCTCTGTACTGCTTGTGCAGTGAAATTGGGCTGGGTATCTCCTGAGAAAAGGGAGGCTGTTCTGAGATTATCAGCACAGCTTGCTTCCTTGCATTACTTTGGCACTAGTGTCTGCTTCCTGTAAGACCCTGTGCAAAAGCGAGCAAAAAGAAAACATAATGTGGGAAGAAATAGCCAGACTTCTTTTCAAATGTCAAAGAAATTCAGATTTATTTTGAGTTTTAGAAGAAATGTGGGAAAGGAATATTTGCCAGATTCTTGCCCTCCCCATCTGGCTTCTATGAACTACCTTTATATTCCCTCTTTCCCAGTAAGTTTTCCCAAATTGTGGAGATCAAGTCGCTACTGCAGATCCTCTGAGAAGTAGCTTAAGTAGATTGAGAATCTAAATGAAACTCAATCTTTGTTTCTGAAGCAAGAAGTAGCTGGCAGAGTGCCTCGTTTTTTCCACTTTGCTTCCATGGTACCTAAAGATGTCAAAGCTATTATGAATGTGACAAAGCACATGAGCCAATACTTGCCCTAGAACCTCCAAAAATACTGTTTCTCTCCATCTTACAGCTTACTCCTCAGTGTGGGCTGAGGACTTTTCCTGACCACTTACGGTTCCAGCTGTCCACCCTTTGGCTTGTGCATTGGTGTGTGTGCTCAGTCCCCCTCAGCTGTGCCTGTGGCATCATCACCTTTATGACAGCACTGAGGATAGCATCCACAGCGCTTGGTAGTGGCTCTTCAGGTTTCTTGTGAGCAATATTGATTAAATTCATTTAGTCTCTTAATGTGGTTTAAATACATAGGATTGGTTGTCTGGTCCCTGTGCAGAAAGGACAGAAAACAGATCCCCTAGAATTCCATCAGAATTCATTAGGGTTTTGATGAATAGCAACTGCTAAGAAATTGTCTCCCAGGACTTGGAAATTAGTCAGTACCGAACCGTACAGATGTCAAATCACCTAAAGAGAAAACTGAGAAAAGCTGGATGAGAGAATCATCTGTTACTGAAATCTGGAGAATTGGTTTTTAAAGAAAAACAAAGAGAAAGAAGGAAAACACTCTCTGGTATTTCCAGTCCCTGGGATTAGACATCCCGCTTTCTTGTGAAGAGCTTTCAGAGGGAGTATGTGCATATGAAATTAGCAGGGAGAATATTGATTGTAGTCACTGAATTTGATTTCATGGTTTGGATTGATTCAGTCTAAACACATTGAGTTTGAAGGATATTCAACCACTTATTTCTAAGTGGCATTTTATAAAAATATTACCCTATATTAACCCAGTGAACAGTATTGTAAGTGGCACAGTTTATGTTTATTACACTTATTGAACAGGTTCAATATTTCATATAAAATATATGGTGGCAATGGGAAAAAATTCTTGTAATTCTTCAAACCTGTATCAATCACTTCCTGCATTGAACATCCTGTCGATATGTGTGCTGTATCAAAAGTAAACTATGCACGAATCTATATAATTGACAATGTAATTATCTTTTTAATTGTGAAAACTACATATGTATCTTCTGTTTTCTAGTGAGAAAAAAAAAGGAAAAAAAAAAAAGCCATCAAAATATCTTCCTGCATGAAGAATGGCAGAGGCATGTCATTTGGAAAGCCTAGTTCTAATGATCACCAGCGCAAGCAGTGCTGGTAGGCACCTGAACCTGTGGGACTGGGCTCCAAATCCACTTGGAGTTGCTGTGGGATCCTTATGGGGGACCCACATGGCACCCACCTGGCACAGCTGCCCTTACCGTGATTTAAGTACCTGTTGATTCTTGAATGTGCTGTGCCATAAAGTGGATGTATTTTCCGAGTTAGGCAGCATACACAAATCAAGAGCCTCAAGAAAATTAAAATAACTCTCTACAAAACAGACAATAAAAGCTAAGTATTATATTTTTCTAAAACTGCTGTGGTTCATATTACCACAGCTTCGCAAATTTCAAATCCAAATCAAAATTTCTGTCATCAAAGATTTTAGCTGCTGTCTGATCTTTGTATTTTTTTTTAACTTCTTTATTTTCTTCTTTTTGTTCTTTTATTTTTCCTTTTCTTTTTCTCTTTTTAAATCTATTTTACTCTATTACTCTGAATTTTCTGTGAGATTTCCCCTAGATTTTTTTTTCACAGGCAGGAGCCACTGTTTATTTGCATTTTAACCTAAAATTGGATTTTGAACCCAAAATTGAAGATTGGATTCAAAACACTGATGTTTCCAATCACATAAATAATTGTCAGATGTAAAACTGACCCAGAATTAATTTTGGATTTGGCCACCATCAAATTCTACAGGTTCTTATGTCTGCTCTAGATAGATCAGGAAAATGCTGTGGAAGCTACAGTTATTTATATGATCTTTCTTAAAGAAAGGAAATGAATGGGTAAGAGGAAGTAAAAAGAGAAAATAAAGTACAAAATTACAGAAATAAAAACCAAAAATCCAAACAAAAACCTGTGCGCACTTTATGGACTGCAAGGCTTGTTCTGGCATTGCTGCCTGGGAGAAAGAAGGCAATGCAGGTCTAGTGAAAATCATCCATCAACAAAACCTCTGCTGAGCACATGCTTTTTGCAGTTGGTGTTAGCTGGAAGTTGGTGTTTTCTCACCACATTTTTGCATGCTTCAGCACCTCTTGGTTTAAATAAGGGAGGAGAACACTCAAATAATGTGGTATCTCTGATCCTGGCAGGAGAAGGAATTCCTCAAGACCTCACTCCTGAAAGTTTATCTGAAATAAACCGTGCTTGGAGGTTCATTCAACCTGTCTCATTGTACAGCTGTTGTTAATGTGATTAAATGACTATGAGTACATACACAAAAACCCAACTTCTCTTTCTTGTCTATAAATTTCTATGCAATACAAAGGGAGAAGGGATTGTTAAAATCCAAAGAAATATCAAGTATAGCTCTTCTGCCTTTATTTGATACGAGAGCACTTTACTTCCTCGAACAAACCAGTGTGGTGAAAAGGATTCTAAAACAATACTTCTGTATAACCAATCCTCAAAGCTGTGCTGTGAAACTCCAGTTTTGTGTATTTAACCTCCCTGTTTTTATCTTCACTGGAATAATTCTAAAACTACTTCAGTTTTTCAACTCCAAAAATTCCATTTTCATTATTCTTTTTTTTTTTTCCTTCCCTCTTTTTCCTCTTTTACAGTTATCCAGCATTCAGGGAAGTATTTAAACATTCACTTGATTCCACCTAAGTCAATGAGGCTCCAACATGTGCTTAAGTGCCTACTGAATTAGGGCCTTGATTTGCATCATAAACACATCACCACTGCTCAGGAGCTGTTGCAAGACTCATCCTTAGAAGCCTGCACTGCAGTACTTCACACAAACTCAGTGGTTCTCCCCATGCCATGGGATGGACTGTAAGGGCAGTCAGGCTCACAACCTGTGCTGGGTGCTACCCTAACAGCCTTCTGTGTGACATGGGCAGCATTCAGCTCTGGCACATGCACCATTGAGAGGTTCCAGGTGGGCAGAAACAGCACAGCACTTCTAGAGCTCTTCCAGCATTTAAACAGATCATGAGATTATGAAGGGTAATGACCAGGCTAGGTAACCTCTAGAAGTAGGATCTACAAATATTTAACAAGGAAAAACTAATTATGCTACTCCTGTCACAGTGAGGGCAAGGCTTAGAAACAGTATAACCAATATGGGAATTTTAGCTGTAATGCAGCCTGTCAGCCTTTTAGCCAACCAAAAAGCTTCAGCAAGTCTATAAACAGAATTGACCCCCTATCTGCTCCATCTTGCTTGTTCCAGCAATTTTTACTGTCATCATCTTCTGTGTTAGCAGTTGTCTATCATGAGACCTTGTAAAAACAGTATTAAAGAAACATCTCTTCTACAACTGAATTTGTCTCCAAGTACAGAAGCTAGAAGCTGTCTATTCAAAGTCATAGGAATTTAGCTGAGCCTCGGTTAAATAAACACTGTGTTAGATCCTAAGCATGTCCTAGGAGGTTCTTGAGAACGCATGTTGTGCTAAGGCTAAAGAAACAAGACACACAGTTAGGATAAATACATGTAATGTTTTGCTGGCCTGGATTCATGTTCCATCTCTGCATGACTGCTAGCTTCTAGCTGTCACCGTGTTGGCTACATATTCATATCTATATTTAGATAGTAGACATTATATTTAAAGCTAATTGGCTCTCTCCAAAAGAGGAGCCTGTTTGCAGTAACCTGGTGGTATTTGGGACCATAGTCTTGGATGCACAGAAGACAGAAGTTGGAACCCTTTCTGAGTCAAACTACTGACATCTGACTTCACCATATAGTGCAGGAAATTGTTTTCTTATGAGGTGCATATGTTTTAAAAGAAGCAACATGGCCATGTATTTTACATGGGTTATTAAATAACTATAAATTTAATGATTCAGATGTTTTGCATTATAACCTGGCATCTCGGGAGGCATGAAAATAGCACAGTAGGAAAATGTCATTGCATACTTCATAGGCAGAGCTGTTAACAAATGGAAATCCTTCTATAACTCTGTAAGAGATCCATCTTTAGTCCCCTGTCAGCCTCAACCTTCCACTGGTCTTCAGATGTGAATAAACTGTGACTAACATGAAATAGTAATAATGCTGTTACAAATGCCAGAAAACAGAAGGGAAGGGGAGGGAAGGGGAGGGAAGGGAAGGGAAGGGAAGGGAAGGGAAGGGAAGGGAAGGGAAGGGAAGGGAAGGGAAGGGAAGGGAAGGGAAGGGAAGGGAAGGGAAGGGAAGGGAAGGGAAGGGAAGGGAAGGGAAGGGAAGGGAAGGGAAGGGAAGGGAAGGGAAGGGAAGGGAAGGGAAGGGAAGGGAAGGGAAGGGAAGGGAAGGGAAGGGAAGGGAAGGGAATGGGAGGGGAAGGGAATGGGAGGGGAAGGGAATGGGAGCGGAAGGGAGGGTGGGGAGGGGAGGGGACGGGAGGGGAAAAAAGAAAAATCACAGCAGTGTACGAGCATGGCAAGAACCCTACTTTGGCTCTCACTTCAGAGAACAGAGGAGAGAGTCCATCGCCATCACTTGATCTCTTGAAAAATAGAATCTTTCTAACCTGGTGAGTCTAAGCACAGACCATCAATATTTTTGTACATAAAGTGCTGGGTGGGTATTGCTCTCCTTGATTTGTTGTTTGTTAGACTAGTTTTGGTTGGTTACAGCATTATACATTGCAGTAACTTTATTTTATTGCTACTGTCACAACAAAGCAAAGCTGCTATTATGTTACAACAAACTAAAGCTACATTTCTACAACATCACATCTACCCAAACTACAGTGCTATAACGCCTAATTTACTGTTTATTCCAATCACATGGACATAGGAAACATAAAATAATAAAATAAAGGATTTCATTGGTTCATCCCAGCAGAAGTCCCTTCCAGTTTGGCTGTTTATCATGCAGCAAGGCAGGCAAAATATATTGCCCCTAGTGTTTGTGTATGGTAGGGGCACAAATATGCAATCCGTGTATTATTGCAGCACTGTCAGGCCACTTTCTTGAATATCCTGTGAGCCCCTGGCCAGAAGAATGCATGTCTATAAGTCTGCTACAGGCCTCTGCAGCTACGAGACGTACAGGCTACTGAAGTCCTACTGAAAAACATTGGGTGCCTCCAAGTGTAGGACCAAACTGCTGAGGCTCTAAGATGACAGAAGTCAGGCCTGAGCTGAACCAAGTTCTCTGCCATTCCTTGTCAAAGCAGTAGGTGAGAGGTTTGTGGCTACCTCATCTCATTTTCTTACTGTGAACCCCAGAGTGACAGAGCAAAGCACAGAGGCATGGATGCAGCTTGCTGCTCAGAACATGCCAGAAGGCTCATTAATGCTGACCGTTATTAGAATTAGGCTGCTTTGAATTAGACCCTCAGAAATCAAGCATGAGGGACAGCCCTGCAGAAGGTGCTGAAGTGGAATGAAATGACTGCTGTGGTGACCTCTGGGGAGGACCCTTGACCCCCATCTCTTTTTTTCTAGCTGTAATGCAGAGTCATTACAGCAGGAGGTGCTGAGCAGACTGGTGACTGGTGATGGTGAACCATGGTCTGGGGTGCTACTTTGCTGTACTCTTTCTTCACATTGCTGCAGCCTGGGTGGATATTGTCATTACTGCAGCACTTCAGAGACATCTGAAGGGGACCGTGTAAGAAGTATGTGGTATGTTTTTACGTGGTAAGATGATGGCCCGTGTCTGGAAAAGTTGCCAACGGGAGCTTAACAAATAATTTGTAGTTAATAACTTATTTTTTATTTTTCACTTTCCTTTATTTTTGGCAAATAGCTTGCAGACTCATAAATTTGCTGTAAATAACTCCTAAGAGTAGAAAGCAGTACAGCATTTCTTGAAAAAAATCAGAATAGCAAAAGAATGTGACAAATTCAGTAGCTGAGCCATCAGGATACAGAGAGCAGGTATCAAGCTGTGCCATATGTACAGTCACGGTTGGCTTGGAAAGTCTCCTCTCATAAAACCAAATTATTCCACTAGGAAGTGAAGCCAGAAGCTTTTTGCCTACAAAATTAAATTGTTCTCTTTTTCCCAAACCAATTGCATTTTTTGTTGTTGTTTTGCTTAATGAAACACCAGGCAGAGTCTCATTTTTCTCCTCCAGCTCTTGTCTTTTCCCTCTTACTTCACTCCTCCCCTGCCCACCTTCCACCTCAAGGTGGATGGAAAATCTCGCCATCTTTTTAGATTCTTTATCTTTTCCTCTCTGAGACAGGGTCCTCTAACCCTTGCTGCTTTTTACCACTGCGAAATAAGGAGAAATGCAGGGGGTACCTGGAGGAATGGAGGACTTGAACTGCCTGGGCTGCTCAGCAGATGACAGAGCTGAGCCCTGCAAACTCTGCAGAAATAACTCAAACAAGCAAGAGATGAGGTGCTTTATTTCCCTGTGATGGTGCGTTTCATTTGACGCCTAAACTAAAAGGCATCTAAAGGAAATGGGCCTGCTTACTGTAAAAAAGGAAGTAAGAAGTCATCAGTACATAAAAACTGCCTTTGTCCTTATGAATCTGAAACTTAGCCTATGAAGCCTGTGGAGGAATCACAAGTTAGCATTTTCTCCAATATCCTTCTTCTGGGCATTAGACTCTTCAGGAGAGTGAAAGAGAGCATTGATAGGATTTGGTCTTTACTCTGTCTTAATTCACTGTTAGGATTCATCAGAAATAGTGAGGAATCCTCTGCCTGCTACTATAGAACTGTTTTGCTAATGGCTTCCCATCTCACGCCAAGCCTTCCAAGGCTTCTTCTTGCAGTGCCTATCAGGTGCCCTTCAGCATAACTCCTGTCCAACTACTGGGGGTACCAGTGTAAAAATAATGGCAAAAGATTTCTCTGTGATTTCCATTTAGGATGTTGGGTTGAACACAGTCAGTGATTTTGGTGTCTCATTCACGTACTGTCCCTCATTCTAAGAATATTTTCCTCAGCATGCATATTACTTTCTTCGAAGACTGCCCACAAAGTGAATTTGTTTTGGGTGTATTCCTCCTGTGTCACTGCACAGTGTTTTACACTTTACTTAAATTTCAGTCCTCAGTCTTTTGGCACCCAAGGATTCAGATCAGCCAGGAGAGGGGCGGCCTTAGAATTAGAGGCAAAATGCATGCACAGTATTACTGGCAATACAATAGTTATTTCCTCTTCTTAGTACAAGGGAAGACTGGCAGCATCTCAAAGAGCAGTATGTCTTCATTCTGACATGCTGCAGACTGAACAGAGCAGCGTGCCTCCATGGTCCTGTGCCACTGCAGCTACAGGCATTGGCTGGGCAGCTGAGTCCTGCTCTTGGTGTTGGAGATCAATGAGGAGCTGCTGCTACTGATGTATCTTCCCTGGTTTCTGCAGACCCTCTGTGTCAGGACTGGTGTCAGACTGGGAGCACTGGAGAACATACTCAAGGGGGCAGCCATTCCCCATACAAACATGCCACTGGGGCATGGCTCCTGGCTTTGTGGCAGCAGGGCAGCAAGGGAAGGCTCCCATGGCTCCAAGTGAGAAATTGTTTTCTCTATGGAAGTGACTTGGTTTGAGGAAAGGAGGAAGGAGAATAGGAGACACATGCAAAATAGTTGGGGCAAACGAAAGGCATAGATAATTTGTTGGGAATGAGGGTTGGTTTGATTTCAGCGTGTGAGGATACAGGCTTGTATGTATACACAAGAAAGCCTTTTCTACTTCCTTATATATTTAATAGCACCAATAACTGATGGCAAGTCAAACAGAAGCAGAGCCCAATAATAAATGTTTTGAGCATAAGCAGCCTACTGTGAGGCAGTTCTGACATAACGATCTGTGCAATTAACCAAATTCTCTGTCTGTGAATATGCTGTACTTCCATAAATGAGCCCAAGTCTAGTACTCAGATTTACCCTGCCCTTCACATGTGGTTAGTGAGATCAATTAATAGCAACCTCAAAGCATGCTGTACTGAGATCTTTCTATCTCTATGTGCCATGCAGAATATTCACTATGTCTTGTAGCAGATGTAGAAAAAAAGTAAAATTGTTCATAATTGCTAAAGACCATCACATAAAAATTTTGTGCGATGGGGTTGAAATATGGCCTTCACATGTTTTGGATATATAAATGATAGCCACAAAGTCATTGTGATCTTCTACAGTGATATAAGATCCTCTGAGATGCAAAGAAAGCACAGCACTGGTATAGAGCAGCTTGTGTACTTGTGTCTGTGCTTTGCCCCCTGATCAGCCCGACAAACAGAAGAGCATTCTGCTGTCCATCTTTAGGCTTGGCAGGCTTCTTTTGTTACTGCCACAATAATATTGCTCTTCATACAGTGTTTGCTCATTTATGTTTTCAACATGCAAATCAAAGTAAAGCCATTTTCCTCTGCTTTCCTGAGAAAACTCTTTAACCTCTTGAATAATCAACACAAACGTATGAAGATAAAACATATGAGATGCTCACGGTACATCACTGCCACTTAGCAAGTGTCATGTATTTGTGAGAGTGCATGTAAGGCAGAAAGAAAGCATATGTATTTCTCAATTCTGCTTTGGCTGTGCTGGTTTTGTGTCACCTCTTACATAAAATAATAACAAAGTGAACACAACATTGATTGCATTCATTTGTATCCCTGAAAGCATTGAAAAGGATTATTTATTTCTCCTTCTGTGAGTATGTGGTCAAAACAAAATGACAAACAGCACATAGGGAATATTGAGTGTCTCTCTCTCTCTCTCTCTCTCTCACATACACACCAAAAAAGAAAAAAAAAAAAAAAGAGGGGAAAAAAAGAGATGTAATGTATCTCTCAGTAAAAATGTAGAATTAGGGGAAAAAATAAAAAAGATTGTAGGCAGGAAATAGACATCAATTCCTCTGACTACCACAATAGAAGCTAACACCCTGGGTGCTATCTTTTGTTAAGAGGCATCAAATTGTTATGTAATTTAACAGCCCGATTGGCAAGACAAATTTGAGCTAAAATAAGGTGTGTGTACAGTTTGTCAGATTCCAGGGATAATCATTTGAAGCTAATCCTTTTACTTTTTGCAGCTGTCTTTACAGCGTTCTTTCCCTTCACATTTGTACTATCTGAAATTGTTGGGTGGCTACAAAGTAGTTTCTTTTTTGCATGCACGTGATAAATTTTATTCATAATTAACCATCCGGATTAAGACATCTAGGCAGGCTGAGGAATCTTCAGATGTTGTTAATTGTTTTCCGTGGGATGTGCTCCTTTTAAAGTTTTAATAATCGCCGATTAAATCTGAAGACCTCTTTTTTTATATATATATAGGATTGTTTTTGCAAGCCTACAAGTCCAGTGAAATAGCTGAGCTTTTCAGATATTTTAATGGGGAAAGATCCAGTCATCTCAGTATACCCCTTTATGGGAGGTTGTGTTAAAACGAGGTGATTAGAATACATTCAGGGGCACATATGCTTGCTGTTATTTCAGATGCATAGGGCATTTATTCAGAAAGATCATCTCTGAGCTCTGCTGAAACACTAGCTCTTTTTTTTTTTTTAGGTGCTAAAATAAAGCTGAGCTCTCCTTAAAATCTGGATAATACTGAGCACTTGAAAATGTATCTGTGAGCTCATCTGAAAGTTTGGTCCATAATGAGAAAGCAACGCAAGTAGCAATAATGTGACACTTCATTAAGAACCTTTTGAAATATAAAACATTATGAATTGTGATTCTTACAAAATTGCAGAAAATGTGCTTTATATTACGGGGCAGCATGTGACATCCACACATCAGCAGAACCCTTGGAAAAAAAAAACAACCAAAAAAAACCTGACTGCTTCCAAAGTAAATCACTGCTTAGCCGATGTAAAATCAGCGCCAGCCGATCCAGCAGTGCCTTCCCAAAGTATGTAACGTCGTGTCGTTTGGAAATGCGAAGCAGTTGTTTCAAAGTGGAATTTCTATTCCCAAGGACCTGGAGAATGGAGATTTTTGCTCCTTCGATTAGAGGATTT
This sequence comes from Tympanuchus pallidicinctus, assembly GCF_026119805.1. NCBI lineage: Eukaryota > Metazoa > Chordata > Aves > Galliformes > Phasianidae > Tympanuchus > Tympanuchus pallidicinctus. The sequence continues at coordinate 107,743,057 of NW_026294618.1, forward strand.
GCCGTCTGTCTAGCTGTATTTTCCTTGGCTTTGGCATATTGCAGCTAGGTCAAGGTATGTGTAGAAGACCAGGAGACAAAGTGATTTATCAGAGGTGATTCACTCTTTGCTGGTGACAAGCCAGCTGCAACTTCTTGGAAGCTCACGGTTCTTCTGTGAGAAGAGCCATTGCTGCTGCTGTTAAAATGCTTTGTGTATAGGAGTAGTGGGAAATGGAAATGACTTATTTCTTAATTAGAACAATGTTCTAGGTTTTCCCCAAAGATGACAAGGCCAAACACATGGGGCTGCAGCTCGTACAGGTGACTGCTGCCTCTCCCACTGCTATGAGTGCGTGTGCTGCTGCACTGCAAGCAAAATCCATATCAGTATTGCAGTATGCTTCTTGCTCCACATTACAAGCCTTTGAAGGGAAAACATGTGCTACTAAGTAATATCAGGATTATTGATATTGTCTGTTTGAACCACATTAGCGTCTGCTCAGTAATCTCTAAACGCTGTTACATTTCAACAGTGCACTGTAACAAATTAAAGTGAAACTTAAAAATATATTTGATAGGATCCCAGTTCTGGAATGCGTTTCAGCCCTGTTTTCATTATTCCTCAGTGTATACCTTGCTGAAAAGCGTTATTCATCCCCATTAGACAAATGTAGTCGGAATTGTTGCAGTTACGTGCCACACATCAGCACTTGCTTGTTTCCTTTCTTATTACAAATGCAGTGTGCACTGAAACCTGGTAGCTTCTGAAAGGGTGAAAACAGGTATCAAAAGCAAATGAAAGATTTCATAGAAGAGTACTAGGGCATATCTTGCAAAGCATCACTTCGCAGAGCAGATCTACAGAAGCTGGACCCAGGCACATACTTTCAAATGAAGCCCCCTGGCATACTGGGGCTGCTTTTTGTGACCTAATGGTGATTTTAAATGGATGGATTTAACTAGAGAGGTTTTCTTGCGCATGACCTTTAAAAGAGAAAAAGAACAATGTTAGCATTCAACCCAAACCCTGTAGTCTGTCACTTTGTATACTGTATCATTACTAGCAAAATTTAAAGGAAAACTGCACCCATTTCGCTCAGCCCAGCAATAAGGAAAGTTCACAGGCTAAGAAGCACTTGTCACCATTTTTTAAATTACAATTGGCATTCCCGAGGAGGCAGCCATTTTACTGAAATATGATCCATCTATTCTCCCTCTGCCAGGCTGGCCAGGCAGCCAGTAGGATTCTGAATATGTTACACTTCTGGTGGGGAAGTGCCACCTGAACTGTAAAACAATGCAATTGTCCAGAGATGCTGTTCTCCCTTCATGGTGCGCAGGGTGGCACATGGATAACGACACATGTTCCTCCTCTGGAAGAAATCAAGCTGTTGTAGGGTGAGTTTAGACAATCCCATGAGAAATTCGGTATGCTAGGGCTTTTTCATGATTGTGCTTTTGTTGTTTTTGAATGTGTCCTTTGGTTAAAATCTACTGATACCTTGGACGGAGTGGTTATCAAAGTAGATTTTCATCTGGAAAGAAATCATAAACCAACACAGTGACATTCACTGGAGATGCTAAAAGAGCAACCTTGTGCTCCTTTCATCCCTATGGCCTGATAATTTGCAGCAATTCTGCTGGACATGCATTTTTGAAGGCAAATTTTTTGCTTCTAATGTTCTACTTTTTTTTTAGTTTATGTTGTTGCACGTATGGACTCTAAGTAAACCAGAGTTGTCAGCTGTTCAGTGTTACAAACACAAAATGCAACTCTGACTCTTCCATGCAGAACTCACAGCCTAGGTGACCAAGTCAGAAAAAGTTCCGAAGGAACACCATGCATAAATGAGCAGTGGTTGGAAAAGACCATGAAATGAATGATATGCAGGTTAAATAACTCGTGTCACATGAGTTGCCTAGCTTTGATGTGCTGCTCATGCCTCGTGTTGTGCAGAAGATCAGAATGCTGTACCTTGACCTTCTGGAGTTCATTGCAGTTCATCTTCAGTCCCACGTTCAGCAAATTGCTGAAAAAAGGGAGCAAGTGTGTAGCTCACCATGACTAGGGCTGTACCTGCTGGGAAGAGGTGTGACCTCATGGACAGCTGACATGGAAGAAAGAATATCAGACTGTGGATACCATTTGGAAACCCAAGAACACCACCACCTTGACATAAATCCACATAAGCCAGAGGTAGGCTTTGAACAGAACTGCTATAAAGTGTGCTCATAAAAATGAAGGCCAGTGTCCACAGTAGTGTATTGGTTCGAACCTCTTTAAGTGCTTTTAGGATTTCCACTTGTAGAAATTGGCTGAATCATGAAAAGTAAAGTGATGTATTATCAAGCTGGTATCACTGATTGTTGGTTTGACATCATCTGCACTGCTGGCATAAAGGAAGCTTAGTGCAAAAGATAGGGCATTCAAGTTTATCAGTTGCTCAATATTGCTTTAAAGATCTATATAAATTGTGTGTAATTAGCTAGTACTTCATCTGTGCTGAATTGTGCTAACACCGTTAAGGACAATGAATGCTGGCTGATTCCCAGTGCTGAGGTTCTTGCCCTTGTATTTTGCCTTTCATGGGCTACACCTTCTCCAAGCTAGCTGGGCACCAGTTTCTGCCCTTGATCTGATGCAGATATTTTCAAAGATGTACACTGCCATCACTAAACCTAGAGATCTTGACTGCAATTAGGCATATTGGAAAGTATTCTGAAGCTAGCATTTGCAGGCAGTTTTTCAGGCAAACTTTTAGACTGTTGAGCTGAGCAAAACGAGTATCATTTTTCTTTAAAGAAAATATTTTGCTCCTGAAATCATGAATTCTTTGGAATAATAGGCAAACTGTCTTTGTTGTACATAAACGTCTTATTTATGCATCTTCACTGTTGTGATAAATTAACTGGGCTTGTTTTATATTTCCCTACAGTTTACTTTAAATAATCCTTCACAGGCTCTCACCACAAGACCACATAAGATTCCTTTTTTTAATACCCAGAATGCTGAAATAGCATTTTGAGCACAGACTGTAATGCATAACAAGTGTATAATTTCTTATTGGGAATGCTGTGCAAAAACTTGTTTTCCTATCAGCCAGTCTAAATTTTTTGCTTAATTCACTAGAACCCCTGTGTGTCTACAGGGGTAATTTATAATTAGAACTGCAGCAAGCAGCTTGCTGGAGAGGCATACATTCATGGACAAGCCTGTTAGGCTTCGCTCCAGATCTGAGCCCCTACACGCCTCCATTTGGCCAACAGCCTCCAAGCTGGGCTCACAGTTTAAGGAGGGATTTTTCTTGGCTAATTTGAAAAAAAATGTAGCAAGCTCCCTGAGCTCCAGAACTCTTTGCAAATGAGTTAGGGTGTGTGTGTGTGTGTGTGTGTGTTTGAAATGGCCCATCCGTATTAAGCATGGTTTCTGCACAGGTTGGTGCTGGAGGTGGTGTCTTTCCTTCTGCTAAGCATCGTGCACATTTATGATGCTACGTAAATAATAGTAATACAGCAATAATCTAAGTCATTCCATCAAGATCTCACTCTCCAAAGATTACCCCCATGATTCTGATTTTTAAAACCAGCCCATTGAAAACCAGAGGAGGGAAAGGAGGAAATAAGAAGCCAAAGTCTGTGTTTGAGGCTGATTCAGCAGTTAAGGTGGACGTGGCTTTGCATACTACGAAAACTTCTGCATGCTCCCAAAAGAGCCTCCTGACATTGCTTATTATTTCTCTTCTTTCTACCACAGAACCACAGAAAAAGAAGAGTGATGGGAGTGCAAAGGGAGAGAGAGAAATTAAAGAGCTGAGGCATGTGAATTATGTCATTTTTGTTGCTGCTCAACAAATAAGAGATATTTATGTTTACACCCTAAGCACCATTGTCTGCTGAAATTGGTGGGAAGCTTCTCAGTGATTTTGGATGGGACCAGCAGCTGTGAAGCCATCAGGCTGCACTACGACCACAACTCTTCCCGCTGGTTACTTCCAAGGCAGAATTTTTCCCCGACTGTTACTATTTGTTTGAAATAAATAGCTGCTTCCTTAACTCATATTCTCTTTCCTATCTCCTCAATTTCTCCAGGAGTTTCAAACACTCTTTATGTCTTTCTGATGGATATAGAATCTTCTCAGTTCTCTGTAGTGCCTGTCTAGTTCTCTAAAACATCACATTATTTACAAGCAAATCTATACAACGGGAACTAAACATGTTCATGTAAATGCATTACAGAGTTGCAGCAGTTTGAACATAAGAAATTTTGTCTTCTCTTTAATGTGCAGTTCGTGTTGGACTCAATGCATAGGCTTAGATTAAAGGATTTGGTATTGGTGTGTTGAAGAGCTCAGAGCTTTCAGAATTCTCAATTTTGATTCAGGCCATTCCCATCAGTGCTCTTTATTCACCATCAAAAAAAAAAAAAAAAAAAAAAAAAGATTCTTATATTTGCAACTGACAACAAGAAAAAAAAAGTTTGATTCAAAATAATTGGTTGAGGTGCTTTCCAGGAGAATTAATGTAACAAGAGCTGCTAAACTTCTTGCAGTTAAAAACACAAATAAGAGTATTGGACAGAAGTTGTCAGTAGGTGGTCTCTTAATATCTTACCAGTTTTGAAGTTATGAAAAGGAGCAAGACTTTTTGAAATCTAGAAAAGAAAGAAAGAAAAGCTAGAAACAGAGTGAAAGAGCAGAGTCGCAGCACCGGTGACCCGAGAAACCTCATTGCTCCACTTACACTGGCACAATGTCACGTTCTCAGTCACTCCATCACCAGCACGGGGGAAAAAAAAGCTTTTCCTTTCCTTTTAGTCAAAGGCAGTGGGTAAGCAGAGCACGCGGTTCAGAGGGTCATTAAAAAGCATCAAAGGAGGCAGCCTCATGATGGTAATAAGATGGCTGCAAGGAAATAAAGTGGGCATTGATCTGCACTATCGAGTGTGACATTTTAACCGAAGCTAAAAGCCAAGAGCAGATCTAGCCCTCTTATTCATCTGCCTGCCTGTTTTAGTAAATTGTCTTTTTTTTCCTCCAACCAGTGGCCTCAGAGGTCACTTCATATTAGCTGGCTTGTTAATACCGAGGCAATCAATACTTAATCAACAAGTAATGGGATTTTGCAGTCATCCTGTATGATCTTTCAATAAAGCCCAGAATCTATCTCAGCCCATTCAGAGCCTGACTAAAGGTGCACGATTGCTGCAGAGCAGGGATTTGATGGTCTGATGCTCTTAGGCTGATCTGCATCTGATTAAGACACCATGCAGCCACTGTCCTTCACCCTTTTGTTCCTTTATCCCCGTATAATGTAGCATGGCAGAGAAATTCGTCATCTTAGCTTTTAGATGCAACAGCAAAGGAATTAATATTTCCTTACTGCAGGATGATCCGGCCTCTTGGTCATGATATGCAACCAAAAAAAACACCCGTCAGTGCAGGGGGAGGGAAACCGCAGGAGAGACAGTGACAGGTTGCATGTTTTACCTCAGAAAATGAAGTTATAACAAATGGATCCAAATCAGCCTTTTCTTCTCTACCCTCCTCATCCTCCTCCCTGAGAAAGGTGTGCCAGCGTGACATCCATCATCATCAAACATGGCTACTTGAGATCTGCTGGTACTGGGGATCCACTGAGTCAGGGAAAGGGAATAAAAGCAAAACTGTCAGGCTCCTCCAAACATTCATCTCATCAGATGTTGAGGTACCTTGTGGACAAGGCTTGAGAACAGCACTACTTTAGGCTAAAAGATCCCTTCTTCTGCCATTGTTCCCAGAAACTGTGCCAGTCCAAAACAAAGAGGAATCCTAAACAGAATTCTGTAGGAAATAGCCCAAAATATTGGCCCTCCAAAGGTAGCAACAAAGGCCAGAAAGAACAATGGTAAAACTGAATTTCACAAGCTTGTTTCCTGTATCTTGAGTTGCAGTGGCCATAAAGGCCATGGTGTACTGGGTTTGTTGTGATTATCATGTTAAATAGAACATACTTTTACAGCCTTTTGTATGTGGCCCATACACACGTGTGCATATCCATAGCATCTCAGAACTTAGCAGTATGAGCCATGAGTTTGTATCAGTGTGAATGCCATCAAAAGTTGCCAGAGGCTCTGTTTGGAGAAAATACATGTTCTCAGTTGGCTTCTGAGGCTTTAGAACAGGAAGACACAGTGCATCTTTGAAACCTCGCTGCTCTCTGCACCACTCGCTTTTTTTCTAATTAAGACCATTCTTGGCCACATCACACAAGCACCAAGTTGCATGGTGGAGTGGGTAAGGAGGGGCAAGAGTGAGGAAAAGAAAAGCAAACATAATGATGTGAACAAAAACCAAGAGAACGAGTGAGTAAAATAGGAATAAGGGAATAATGAAAAAAAAACACAGGTGATTGCAGACATACTTCTGCTTCGAGGGGGCACCTGCTCCCTCAGTGTCAGGAGTGACACAGGGCTGCTCATGGCAGGGCTGTGCCAGGGGGGAGGACTGCCATTCTGTGTACTGTGTGAACCTGGTGTTTGTGCTTCTTTTTTTATTGGCAGAAGGGCAACACTCAGTAGTAGGCACGTGTATAAAAGCATGCTAATCTGAGACACTTTGTGTTTTATTTTGCTTATATGGATTTCTGGAAACTGAGCCCCTACTTCCCATTTCCCACTCTCCCCTGGGGCTGGGATGTTCATGCTGCTACCAACAACGACCTTTTTTATTCTGAGTTGCATTTTCTACCAATTTGTTGCATTTTTTCTCTCTATACCACCTGAGCATGCAGTGGTGCAGGCAGCAAGAAGTAGCTTGGGAGTTCTGAGCCAGAAATTTTGAGCACAGCACCAGAGGGAGCATTGCCAGAGGGGGGACATCCTGGGTATCTTGTGGCACCATGTGAATACCACCCCTCTGGTTCTCTCAGAGTGCTCAGTATGCATGCTGGTTCTGCTCAGACACAGTCTGCTTGGAAGCAGACCAAGAAGATCTTAAATGACTTTCCAGTGTTTTGTTTGGTCCTGTAGCAAAGTTAGCTCAAAGGCTTGCATAGTCTGATACAGGAAGCACAATGGTATGGCTCACTTTGAGATCCACTTTTCTATTGCCAGAAGCTGGGATTTGCATGAAGGTAGGCAGACTGGATGTGGCCTCTCACTCTGGTTGGGACAGCTGATGTCACTGCTGAGGGTGGGTGCTGCTGTGCCATCTATAAGGAGTGCAGAGAGTACGTCACGTGGTGGGTTCATCCCTGTGCTGACCAAGACTCAGTGTCCCCCAGGCACTAAATGTGTTTGCTGTGGTCATTGTCATCTAGTACAGATTATTTTTGCTGCAAATGCATGCCAGAAATGAGGCGTCACTGCCTGACGGCTGAGTGCTGCTGCTGTTCCCATTTGTTTGAGCGAGTGCTGCAAACAGGAGAACACCACTTTCATGCCTACAAAAAACACTGGCTCAACTCAGGCCAGTGCGTGAGCAGTGATTGAGTGGTGTTGGGCAAAAAGCAGCATTGGCTCGCACATCAGTCCAATCCTTTAATCAGAATGAATTGAACTCTAATCTACTTCTTGGCAGTGAGCAAATAGGCAGCCTCAGATATGGTATGCTACTCTGTTTCATGGATATATGTGTTTGTGCAGAGTATGGGGGCATGGATTAAAATTAGAACTGTGTGAGCCCTGTAGGATTGCATTCATGGTGAGGTCTGCAAACGAATCTGAGTTGCCTGATTTACAAAGATTGGAAGCAAACCAAGTCTCATAGGCTTGTTTTAAGGATGGCGTGTGCTGTAGGGATGGGATCTTCATCTGCACATTTTTACTTGCTCTTTCCCCAGGCTAACCTTCCCTAGGTAAGACAAGAAGACCTTAGGGATTCCTGGTGAATAGCTGCACAGAAGGGAGCAAATCCAGTTGCCTTCAATGCTTGTGCTAAGCAATGCTAAGTTTCATGAGATACATTTCTTCCAAGTGTTGTGTTCCATTAAAAGTGAGTCTACAAGTAATGATTTGCTTGCTCTTCTCTGCTGTTAGAATTGCTTATCTTCCACTTGTGCTTCCTGGCTTGATCTTAGGGCACATATTAGTTCTTACCTCCATAGAACGTCACTAGAGAGACTTAAGGAAATCAGTAAGTCTCTTATTCTCCGATTCCCGTGGAAGAAGTGGGAAGACAACTGGTAGATGCCTTTTCTTGGAGCTTCTGTTTTGCATTGTTTATTTCAGCTGGGGCTCATTGCTGCTCTGAAGTGGGTGCTAGGATGTGATTCACTTGCTGACGGGATGGTGGTCAGTCAGGGAAAAACCAAGTGGTTAAATATGTAAAGCACACTGAGAACTGCAAAACTCCTAGCCATAGTGCTTACTGTGTCCTGCTAAGAGCTCCAGAAATGATTCATTACCTTGCAGGGGAGGAAGATAAGTCCATTAGCTCTTAAATGGTTATGATAAAGCCAAGAATGTCTTTATTTGGCTAAATATCAATCATTTAAACCCCATGCAGTGCTATGTTGTAATTAATTAATTACTGTGGGCTGGATTACTGGACATTTGGGTCCAGCTAGGTCCATTTCTCTGAAAAGCTGAGTCTTTTTCATGGAGCATCCGCTCAGGCTTTGAAGCAGCAACTGAACAATCTCAAGAGCAGTGTCTTCAGGGGCTAAAGTATCCCTTGCCAAGAAGATGGCAATCAGTAACCCTTGTATGTATCTTTCCTTTGTGCTGGAGCTCTCTGCTGCCAGAATCAATAGCAGCTGTAATGGCCCAACGCATGGATGACACACCTAGCAGCAAGACCTGCACATCGGTGCGCTGGGACATGCTGCAGGAGCTGCCACGTTACACCTGGCTGCAAGGAAAGCTAGAAATTGAACAGTGCAGGAGGACAAATAAACTGTGCTGCCTCAGCAGATGGCTGCCAGGGGCAGGTCTTCTTCAAGGCTCACATTACCATTGTTAGTGTCTCTACATCCTGCTGAACTCCGTTTTTCTCTTCCACGGGGATGCAGAATTTCCCTAAGCAGTCCCAAGTCGAGCGAGCCCTGCTGTGCTCTAGCCAACTAACTCACAGTGCTGGGCACTGCTGCAGCAGGGCTGGGGGGGCTACAAGTGGACCCCACAATTTGCTGACAGCAGTATAATCCCTGCAGTATGGCTGTGGCAGGAATATTGCTCATGTTGTACACTGATGGAGCCCCAGAGCAAAAAAAGAAAAAAAAGAAAAAAAAAGAAAAAAAAAAGGAAGAAAGGTGCTGTCTAAAAGTTGTCATTGTTCACCAGTTCTGCATCATTAGTGGGTTTGGGGCTGAATGTCTCCCTTCTGCTGGGCAGGCGGCTATTTGCAGCTTAATTAACTGTACTTTAGCGCTGCAGGTTTAAACTCAGAGGATTAGCAAATGCTCTGGACAGTGTTGCCGTTAGCATGGGGGTTTGAACTCTGAATGGGAAAGATCAACAAAGTGTCTCATATGCATTTTGTAAGCGATGACAGACTACAGTGAGCTACCAGGAGGCTATATTAGGTAGAAATCTAACATGTAGCTGGAATGGGATAAGGGGAAAAACAGAGATAGGGAAGAATATGCGACTATTTTTGTCCATCAGCCAGAAACCCATTGGTCACTTTATTACAGAGGGTGTCTGGAAAGGTCAGAGGCTCAGTGAGCTGTGCTGCGAAACATGCCTGGACTGAACTGAAACACTAATTCCTGTGTAAGCCAGACAATCTCACAACTCTCAGCTGTGAGTTGCAGCACGGATGCCGACTATCCTATGCATGTGTTACAGGCAAGTTGATTCTAGTTGGTTGTGACACCTTTTGTCCGTTCCCCAAACAGGCTTGTTTTCTGCTGTGTCGCTTCTTTTCTGCTGGATTTCAGTGGGGTGTGCTTCAGTGTGTGCCCCATACATACAGCTGGCAACTGGAGCTTGTTTGCAGGCTGACCCCACTGCACGGAGACAGGACGATGGCAGTGCAACCTGCATTACTCACATTCCAGCCTTCACAAAGCTGTCATCAGCATGCCTGGAAAATTAATGTCATTACGCTGTCGCTCGAGGCTTGGCATGGCTGCTGCTTGCCTGCGTGGGAGAGGAAGCCGCGGTGGGAAGTGAAGGTTGTGGCTCACAGCTGCAAGGCAGAGATGGGCACTGCTGGGAACTGATAGGTGTTGTTTTCAGGGGTTCTGTAACTTGAAATCTGTCCTCTCTGCTCAATACTGGAAGGTTTTGTATATTGTGTCACTATCTTGTAGTTTCTACTGAAGTCCATGCTAGCTGGGGACTGATGGGGTCCCTATTGTTCAGTGCAGTTTTATGATGTGGTTCAGTTTCCACTGGGCATTATCTTGAAAAGAAGGATGAGGATGCAGAAGTCTTTCTCTCCTCTGTATTCAAATATATCTCAACCCCCATAGTCCCGTGTGTAGGGTTTTTTTTAGGACTTCCTGACAAGAGACAAATTCATAATTTTAAAATTGGTGAATGGAGTCATGAGTATATTTCTTGTCCTTGACAGCAGTGGCACTCAGCTAACTGAGAAACTGTTTGACTGTGCAAGGATAACTGAAAGTCCTCGCATCAGTCTTCAGAGCAGTTTTGGAAGAGGGCATTTATTTACAGGCAGGTGGGAAAACCACAGAAGAGCCAAGAAGCAGGAGAGGAGGGAAAGGGGCATCACTGCCTCTTCTTGAACCACTGGACCAAGGCAGTGTGCTGCTGCCTTTACAACCCAAAAATATTGTGAGGAGCCACAGAGATCCTGCTTCCTCTGAAAGGGGAACCATGTGACAGAGACCTATATTGGGCTGCACGGCCTCTCCCAGATCAGTCCCATAGAGAAGTCTCTGCCCAGCATTGAAAGTTGGCTCTCTGAGCATCTCTTGTACCTGCCCATTTCCAGATGTCAAGCGAGTGGTGTCTTCACTTAGGGCTCAGTATTTCTTTCCCAGAGCAGCTGTGAAATTTTAAAGAATGCAACTTATTTTGAGTTTTCTCCATCTTTTACCTGCTTTGATTTAAGCTGGTACTGAAAGTGCTTGGAATGTGTAGAGAGCACTGTATGGCAAGCCTCACCATGCAAGATCAGCAAGTAACAGAAATCTTGCCTGAGTGATATAGGGAACTATCAAGGCTGTCTGGATAATTTGAGACAAGCGTTCAGCAACAATCAGAACTTCAAAATGGCAAGATCTCCTACACTAGCACCTGTGTGATGAAGAAGCTAAGAAGTCTGTACAAAACCTGTAAGATGTTGATTTCTGTCACCACACAACAGCATTAACCAACAGACATCCTCTCTGTGTTTTTTGTTATGTCATTTGTTCATTTGCATCATGAATATCCAGATCAATAAGACCGGATTCCAGACTCTTCACCTTCCCTTTAAGTACAGATTAGGTCACATTCCATATAAATGTGAGTTCAACAATGTGGGTAAAATAAAGAAAAGAGATTGAGATGCACTGAAAAACACAAGTGAAGGCAGACTCTGCTCTTGTACCTATTGCATACACATGCAGATGAGCTCCATCCACGGGTGCTGCCCAGCAAGATGGCTCTTTGGCCTTAGCACTGTAGCGCTGCACACAGAAGTAACAAAACAACAGACGTGATGCACTGACCTATGTTGAACAACTGTTAGTTTGACTGCTTTGGCTAATATCCCAGTAAGTCACACATGTGTAGGTGCTCTCGCTCTTTTTGCTTTTTTTCATGCTAGCCATGCAGGACTCACCAAAGACGAAAACAAATCACTTCCCTAATAAACAACAGAAGGGCCCAGCGCTGGAGGGGAAGACTCTGCAGGGAGAGCGGATGGGGCACTGCTCAGAGCAGATCAGGTGTGTTCTCTGCAGGACCCAGGGAGCTTCTAGTGGAACAGGAAGAGACAGAGCATCGGTGCCAGGAGCAGAGCTGGCCAGCAGTGCTGCTGAGGTGCCAGCAGCCTGGCAAGCTCTGCAAGCTCAGATGTCTGCAGGCATGCACGTGGCAGCTCTTGTTATCTCACAGTGGTGTATCCTGCGCGTTTCACCTTTTACTTTGCTCTCAGAAAAAAAAAAAAAAAGAGAAAAAAAAAAAAGTAAAAAGAAACACAAAAATGCTTCAAAATTCAGGGCAAAACCATGCTTATTTACAAAGGATTCGTGAAAAAAAATAATGCTTTTTTTGTGTGCTGCTCCACCTTGCTGCTTTGGTGACTGGGAATAGAGTTTAGCATCTCCTCATTGTTTTTTCTTTTAATCCCAAATTGTTTCTTGAGGTCCCGACTTATTTTAGATAGCTTCTGCTTGAGTATCCCTCTGTAAGAACGTCTGGAGAACCACTTAATGTTTGCACTGGAAGTCCTTTATTCAATTTTTTGATCAATGACAGATCAGGAGCTACCGTTCTTGGCCTGAGATTGCTGAGAAATGTGGAAGGGGCCAAACAGAGCATGTCTGTGTTTACGTTCCGGGGAAGAGGCCCATCTGGACTGGCTCTGCCTCGCGCCTTGCTCTTCAGTGATCCGTTTGCAAAATGACAACTTTCTCTCACAAAGACAATCGCTCCTGAAGCAAGCGGTCATGCTTAGCAGTCACCGCCTGATTGCCAATATTTACCTTGCTTTATTACAGGACTGTAAACTTTGGTTGGCTATCAGAGCCAGCTGATGACTCCGACAATTTGGAATCTGAAGGGCTCTCATGAAATTAAACGCTGGCTTTGCGTGCCATCCGAGCCTCTGGATGGGCAAGTGAAAATAAATGTTCGAAAGGCTGTACTTTATATAGCCACAGACTTGACCTCTAAGTGCCTTAAAAGGGCTCACATACTTAAAGGTGCATTACCAGGCCTTACACTAATTCACTGTGATAGCTAAAGTGCTTTGTGTATACCACAAGAGACCAGAAGCCCTTGAGGATCCTTTCGAGCAGAGCATGTGGGCAGTTAACATTATTCAGCTTGAATTTTGTATTTGCAGCCAGTCATGAGTGAAAGTAGGGGTAGACTATTTGCATATTGTTTTGGTATAAGGCTGGAAAAATGCTTCCATATGTGTAAGTCAAATAACTTCATCCTGTGTGTTTTTTACATGGCTGGAAAACTCAAAAGAAGCGGAGGCCCTGCCTTACAAGTTGTTGTTTTTTTTTATTTTCCTCTTTTCCTCACTGCAAATTTCTTGGGAGCACTCATCCCTCCCTCTCTTTAGCTTTGCTGGTCTAAGCAGGAATACTTGAGACTGATTTTAATTCTTAACTAGATGGACATGATTTATTAATTCACATTTGAAATAACAATTGCAGTCGGAAGGAATCAGCTGAAAGCCTTAATTACACTGGAAAATATGCTTCAGTGTAGCATGGTCCCATCCAGATTTCAGAATGCATAATTATCATCATTTTTTAATTTTTATATTTGAGAAACTGTGATGGAGACCAGACTCTGCTGGCTACTCACACTGCTTCAAAGCAATGCTTAAATCAGAACTGAGTCTTTAAATAGATCATTTTCTTACTTGCTTGTTAGTGCCCAACCACATATGTAGACTTATTGTGCAGGGTTTGGCCTAAGCGTTGTATTATTTTTACATCTGAGCCAACTAGCAGTTTCTGTGCCCAGTTCCGAAGAAAAAAAAAAAGATGTTAAACTGTGAATGTGCACAGGCATATGAGCTGAGATTAGGTAATTTGGGATCACTCCACAGAAATCACATATGGGCTTTGGGAACTGGGAATTCATTCCTGCTTGAGCAGTGACCAAATGGAGAATGAGGAAAGAAAGACCAAGGTAATAAAAAATGCTGCAAAAAACATCAAACTTTCTGAAATGAAAAAAATACACTGCAGAAAAAAAAAAAGAAAAAAAAAAAAAGAAAGAAAGAAAAATCATAGTCTTCCTTGCCTTAATCTTGAAAAAATACAACTGAAAGAGACATTGGCCACTCAAGCCCAGTGAAGTAACACACAGGCCCTTCTGTAGCTATGGTTGCAATTCCGATCACCATTCTGTCTCGTAAGGCTTTATACTTCATACTTTTTCCTTTAGCTTCATCCAAATATACTGCTGTGCATGGTGGATCAGGAGCCAGCCCCACAGACCACATAGGCTCTCTGCATCCCTCTCTAAGCAAAAATATCTTTTTTTTTTTTTTTTTTTTTGCACTGTCTCTACCAGACTCTGGATAAGGAGCATTGTTTGCTTGCCAAGTTAATGAAATAGGTTGACAAATGCTGAAAATAAGTATTTCTTCCTCAGCAAAGGGCTCTTCCCTGTCTTTGCCTGAAACAGAATGTTCTGAAGTCATACACAGAAGTGCAGAAGTAATGGATTAGACCGGGGAAGGAAATACCACTTTAAGCACTCTCAATGTCCATAGCTGGTGTTAAAAGCTTTTGGCTTTTCCCTCCAAACTTAATGAAACTTCTTACACCTGTACGCATGCAAAAATGTACTTCTGAAGTAAAACGTGGTAAGTGCTCTTCAGAAGCCTTTGTTAAAATAGAGAGGAGGATCCTCCTTTTATTCCTAGTCCTTCAGATGTGCACAACTCTTCAAACATTTTTACAGGCAATCAGCGTGGCTCTTTGTGAGTACAGTTTGCATGATGAAATGATTCCGCTTATTCTTCTGAAAGATAGAAATGATGCTGCCTAGCTGTGTTTTTCCTTAGCACCTTTTGCCCAGTGTAGCTTTCACTCTGTTGAGCCCCAGACCCCCACGATACACCCATGGGTTACTTCATCAGCTCTCCAGGTCTTCCACAGCATTTGTTATCATTGCCATTCTCCCTTAGCCTACTGAGGACCTGCCTGATGAGCCCACCTAACATGGTGACACAGCCTTCTTCTTGCACGGGGCTTGCTCAGACCAACAGTGCCAGGATATTCCTCAGCACTTCACCAGAAGACTCCTAACCTTCAGAGATGGCTACTTGTCTTTTATGGTTTGTGAACATTTGGATGAACAGGGATGGATGGAGCCAGCAGGGCATCTGTGTCTGGTAAATTCACTTCTGCTGTCCCCTCAGCTGACTGGCAATAAAGAAGACAAAGGAAAACTGTACTTGAAGGAGCAAAAGCACAATCCTTTCTCCTCCTGGCATGGTTTCCATCAATGTTTGCTGTCTGCCAGCGTCTCCGTGATTTACACAGCACTGGGTCATCATTATGTACGTGGTGACAATGAGGGCAAGAATAACCCCAGGAGCAGTCTATTTTGTGTCACTGAGGCCCTCTACAACATCCAATCGACTGATATTTAAAAATGACTGGAGTTAAGTTCAAGCTGTTGGTTCATCCTTTTCCAGCTATAACACAGTTCAAACATGGACACATGTGTATTATGTGTATGTATATATAAAAGTAAATGGCTATGCACCCACAAACATACACGTATGTTGTACATGCCATACTCATCAGCTGTCTGCTTGAGAGAAGCAGGACAAAGCTCTGGCCAAACTGAAGGTGAAGGAAGGGAATCAAGGCTGAGGTCTGACAGGGGGGAGAGAGTTTCAGTAAGCAATGTAGCTCTGTCATTTTGGAAAGAGGATTTCTGAGAATGGAGAGCAGTGTTGCTGTAGGATCTGATTTTATCCTGAATGTTTGAGTACTTAAATGAAAGGTAACACCACAACAAGTGCACAGTGAGCACTGCTGGTGCAAAAATCATACCCTTATTTGACCCCAGCAATGATGTTTCTGAGCACTAAGCAGCCCTGTCTTTATCCTTCTTGCTCCCTGGCAGTGAAATAAGTTCATTTTTATTCCCATTTCTGTGATAGGAAGCCGAGAATCAGGGAGACAATAATTTGGACTTTCAAAGGAATCTGTTTAAATAACTAGGTATAGAAGGAAGGCAGCATGCCAGGAAAAGAAGGTCTTCTGAAAACATTTCTGCAAACATCAGGAGGGAGCCAAAAGCTTTCTGCTCTGCTGGCCCTCCTGGGAAGGACGTTTTCTGCAAACCTGGCCTTAATTGGTGCAGAGCACTGGAAAATTCTGGTCCTCTACCCAGCAGTATGGCATTACAGGTCAGCCTGGTGTATCCCAGGTCAGAGTATGCTGCTTGAGACCATTCATCCTCCAATGCAGTCTTTGCCCTGGAGGCCCAGTTTTATTTTGCTTTATTTGTAGGAGGGAAAAAAAATACTCTCCCAACACTTTTTTTCATCCTTTTTGTTTGTTTGTTTTTGGTCACTCTCATCTTTCAGCCTGGGATTTGCAATAGATTGGCCCATCCTACCCTTTCCAAAACACACTGAGAAGTAGCCATCTGTGGGTTCCCTCTGTTGATATATTTCCAAAAGACCTTGTAAAGTGACATTAATTGTTTTGACTGCATGCACCTATTCGTTATTACACACTGCTGCCTGATTCCTGCCATTCTTTTTCCTTTCCCAAAGTAATAATCTTATGCTACGCTCAAATATTTGTGTACTATCAACACGGGGAAGTCAGCCAAGAAGCCTTCCTCCCGCTAGGACCCTGAACGTGGAGATGTTCCGCAGTCAGTTCAGTGCAGGGAACACATTTCATACTTATCAGGCAATTTCTTGTGTACAGATGGGACCCTCCCGCACCGCATTATTGAAATTAGCTCCTCCAGATTTCTTCCGCTTGTGGCTTGGACTGGCTGTAGAAGATTTGTGCACGTCACCTTCAGCATTATCTCTGCTGATGTATGGGTTGTTGACTGCGCTGGCTATGAGCTGACATCCAGTGCTGAACATTTCTTTCTCCAGTAAAGCCACGGCAATCTGATGGACTTCCTGGGCAATATCAAATCCTCAGCAAATGCTTGTAAAAGCTACTTCAGAACACTACCAAATTATCAGTATTCTTTTTCATAATACAGATGCTGTTTCATTTTATTGAAAGAAAAAAAAAAGGGCAAGAGAGAATGTTTTTTCTTCCAGCTCTTTTGGGATTTATTTTGTAGAAAATATCAAAACTGGGAAGACTTCTGCAGCGCCAGGGGTCAGAATCTTTGGCTAGTCTGCTCTAATGTGAACATATATAAATTCACTCAGCGCTCATTCTCTGCCTTTTATTTAATGGACAGTCCAGGTAGCTCCACTTTGATTCCTTACATTACTGTCCCTACTACTGAACGTTTGCTTTGAGTGTTTCAAATTTCTTTCGTGAATTCTGAAGGCTGGAAACTTCAGGAAAATTGCCTTTAGCCTAATATGTGTTGATGTACTATTGCCAATAAAACAATTCTGTTCTTCCAGCTGACAATGAATAAACAACTCCTTAATATTCCTTCTGGGGAGCTCTCACTTGAAACATTCTTCCCTGTAATACGTCCACTTAAAAATAGCATTTTCTTACTAGTTTCCTGTGAATAATATCTGCATACCTTAATGAGTGTTTAATATTTTAACTTCTATTAATACAGAATAGTAAATGCTGCTGGAAGTCAGCTGAAGTAAGAACCATGACAAGCAGCTAACTTATGTTTTTCTCTGCATCATTGTCTTAATCATCAAGTACTATCAATACAAGGACCAGCCAAATCATAATTTCAAAGGAACTGGGTTTTTCAATGACTGCTAAGGGTAGAGTTGTCATGCAGTCTCTTTATTGTGACAATGATTCATGAGAAGAAAAGAAATCAGCTTGATTCTCTCATCCCAGTGACATTTCCTTTGGACTGGCAGTTCCAATTTTATTTTATTTTTTCCCCCCTTATAAATAGATTACTAGTCATCTTACATTTTACAGGTAAAGGCTTACAAATGTGGAACCCGGATGGCTATATCTGTTTGTCATCTTTTAACATAAATCCAGGCTGTGAAGTGTGATCACCAAAGATAGCCTTGTTACCTTGTTACCTTGTTTTTGCCATTTTCTTATAAAAGAAAGCAAATTTACCTGTGTTGTAGATTTCAGCTGCATGAAAATTTGTGTCCAGGTATGACTTTGGCTATGTCCCTGATTTGCAAATAAAAACCCTGATGTGGAACAACTCTGCTTAGTGAAAGCTTGGCTGTTCTTCAGGTTGGCACTGCTTGTTCGAGGCTACACTGGCCTGTACTAAAATGCCTTTAAATTCCCCCAAAACAACAGCTAAGGAAAGCATTATGTTGGTGTTTTGAGGTAGACCTTAGAGGAAGGGCTGCTTTTGTCTGAAATCATACAGGGCATCATGTGCAAGTGCTTTTTGTGTTCTTTGTCAGGGGGTTAGGAAGACTCCATTCATGCTTCTGAGCATGTAGGAATGTTGCTGACGGAAGGAGGAAAGCACTTTGCAGGGCTTCAGGATGCATCTCCATGATCTAAGATGAGAACAATGTGCCAAAAGATGTCTCTGATTGCTTTAGCCCTCCTGCTCTCCACCCGAGGCACCCCTGGAGCTGATCTCTTGCTTCTAGTCACGATTCCAGTTTGTTTCTGAACATCCCACCTTAAGTAAGGTGGTGAAGGTCTTTGCATGTCTCAGTCATATTTCCTTAGACACAGTGTATAATAAAACAGAGTCAGTGGGAACTCAGGCCAGGGCTTGTTGCTGTGTTTCTGACTGTGCACTCCCTATTCTGTGCAAATATTAGTTTCTGCATGCTTAATCTGACACCTTTTGCAAGCAATGCACTGACTCAAACCATCAGTAATGAATGAAAGCTACCAGCCTCTTTTAGATGTTTGATTGGGTAGCTAATTCACAAATGACTGACTACTCAAGTAGAGACAGCATATGGAGGCTCTGTGAGCGACTGTCAACACGAGGAAAGTAGGCAGGGAAGGCGATTGTTAAGAAGCAAAAACAACAGTGAACAAGAAAGTCCTTGAAGGAGCGTGGCACTGGGTCTGCTCTAAGCATGGATTTATGAAAACGCGTGGCCGAAACAAAAGAAGGTGGCAGCATCGGTTCCTATATATGCTCCTCGTTGTTGGTTGTTATTATTCCAATTTTTGACACTTGAATGAAATGTGGTATAATTGGGCTTCATAGCTGCTGCTGCAGGCGACATCAATTGCCTTCTTTTAAAATGATGATGGCGTTGAGGGAGAGGCTCTTTTTCTCTTATGTTTTGAAGTTGCCGCACTCCCAGTGCCACGTGTGCAATCCACGAAAGGGGCATTGGACTCCTGGGAGGGTCTGTGAGGCTGGGGACCAATCCCACGAAGACATATGAGATAGAGAAGGAAAGGAAAGTAAACATACTCTAGGAGGTTACGCTGAAGCTAGTCCCAAGATATCTCTGCTTTTTTTTTCTCCTGCGGGTTTTCCTAGCTCAAGCATTTCAATTCCTTCCCAGTAGCTCACAGTATATGTAACACTATACAGGTGTATGCAAGAAAACTCTGTTCCCTGCCCTCCTTTGCTTTGATTCAGTAATCAGTTCTGTCAAGTTTGAAGAACCGTAAGTTGTCGTGTAAGGAAAATCATTCCTTAAACTGTGTTTGTTTCTTTACAAAAACACCTCTGCATCTCTTGTTTGTATTGATAGGTATACTGCAGGATTTGGTTGGCTTATTTTGACTTGGGGAGGTAATAAGATGAGAAGCATTATGTGCTTCAACGCTGGATTGAGGAGGGAAAAGGAAGATGTGTTTATCATTCTGTTTTTGCATTGAGAAGCAATTCTTTAAGTAGAACAGATCTTAAAAAAAAAAAAAAAATCTTGAAAAACTCTAATGAGTAAGAGGAATGAAGGGACCCGTGGTGGCTGGCTTCTTGGTAGGGATTGATCCTGCTGGGTACCTGCAGTTGTGGCACTATGCCCCTGGGCCTGCTGCTCCCTGAGTGCCCCATGTGGAGCTAGCAGAGCCCCAGCACAGAGCAGAGCACAATGTACAGCTTCTTAAGCACTCATTCTCCTGGAACTTGTGGAGGATAAGAGGGGGAAAATCAGTGGAACCATGCCTACACAGTGTTAAAATAAAAATATTTGCCTATCTTGAAGACAGTTTCTCTTCAGACAGACCCAAATAAAAAAGCAGGAACCAACACCCCCAAATGAAGGATTGACTTTATCAGGGCTCTGCTGCAGCTGCTTCATGGAAAAAGGATGCACAGGGTAGAACCCTAGGCAGTGTGTACTGGAATCACTGTCAGCAGGTTCCTCCCAGAAATGAAAGCCCCAAGTATTTGCTTGAGTCCCCAGCTGAGTGAAATGTCTCCTCATGTTTCCTCCTTTGGTACAGCATATATTTGTGCATGGAGCAAAAAAAAATTCTGCAGAGAGAAAAGGAGCCTAAATGTGGAAATGCAATCAAAGAAGCAGAAACATGTTTTTTTAAAGCTATAGCTTGTAAACAGGACACATGAACGCTCCTCCTCCATGAGTGCTCACCCTATGGTTGCACAGCCTTCCTTCCCAACACCTCTGTGCCCCTCTAGCAGAAGGGATCTCAGAATATTGTCCCTCCAGCAATTCCAGCCTCCCCTCACTGTTCCCATGCAGGCTGCCTCCAGGAGCTGTCAGTTCTAACTTGTGGAGAAGCTGACCCTTTGCCATGGGCGTGGGACTCGTGTCTTCCTGCCCATCCTCAGTCACACAGACCTCAGGGTGGGGGTGCTGGAAGAGATGTATTTTCCCCTTCTGATTTGTGATTCTCACAAACACCAGCCTTCAATTGCTTTAAGGCCCTGCCAGCCTGCAAGCCCCAGTTCTCCTTCCTCTTCTTGTTAGTGACACCCCACACACACAGTCCCCATGACACAGGGCTGCTGCCAGGGCATGACACCGAGATGAGCTGCCATACGAGCAGCAGAGCCTGGGGTGCTCATATGGCAGGCAACTTCCATGCCTTGAGATGTATTTTTCAGTGCATGTTTTAACTACTAATGATTTAGGATCTTGAACAACTTTAAAATATTCCTTTAAATGAAATCTTTGCAGTTAACCTTTCACTGCTTCCAGTTCACAGAATCTTTTACAAGAAAGGGCAGGAAATCAATAGCTTTAAAAAGCAAAAGCAACAGCTCCAGCATCAGCATGTGCCATATCATCCTGGTGTGCCAGTGCAGCAATTGCCTTGAGCAGGCAGGAGGTGACATGGAATAGCCATTCTCTGCCTGGGTGACTTTTGCATTCTAATCTGACTCATAAGGATAAAGGGAGGAAGAAGGTTGGTTTCATCACAGACCCATTATCAGGGGAACCTGGGGCAAATGATGTTTGTCCGTACAGGAATCCCAAAATCCACTGATTTCTCAGAGCTCATTAGTTTGAGTACGGCAAGCAGTACTGTGACCTGTTTTTTGTGTTTAGTGCTGGAAATTGTTGCTACTTTTGTCACTCAATTACAAGTGCTATGGAACAGAAAGAGATGCAGATTTAAGCTAGCTGCTTACCAGCCTCCATTTCCTTCCCCATGCAAACAAATCAAACCCTTCTCCTCTCATACATGCACTCACACCTCCCATTCGGAAAGTTTTACTTCAGATTTCCATACTTTTGTCTCAGGTGTTGGAAGGTTGCACAAGAGGTCATCCACTAACCAGTTCAAGTGAATACTGCAGTTCATGTCAACTCTCCCCCCCTCAATTCATCTGAAATCTCTGCTGTGAAGGAACTGAAAATGCAGTCCTAGTGGTGAAAAATAAAGTTCTGTTGTTCCACAGCAGTGCTGGGAAAGGATGTTCCTGGTCCATGCAAGTCAAGATGGACTGTTTGGATGTCACATAGTACTTTAGGCAGCAGGTTAGTACCAGTTTGACCCTGCTATGCAGAAGCTAGGAAAGGTTAGAAATACTTCAATCTTTCGTAATTACAGGAACTTCTCTTCAGCCCTTGCCTATTCCTGAGATCTGGGATTTACCCCTTTTGGAGCCCAGGGAATGGCAAGTGAGAGAGGATATTACTCACAGATGCCAAAAACCCCATGCACATGTTGCTCACTGACAGCAGTTACTGTGATGGCTGGGCTGTGCCCACATACTGGCACAGGCAGGGACTGTGATCTCTATGAGGTGTTCTACCCACCTTCTGGAACTGACTCCTCTGTCACTTAAGAAATTATTGAAATCTATCTGCTTGCTTTCCCTGTCTGTGAGAATGAGCTGACTCTCCTCACCGGTGTATTTGGAGAACAAATTAATAATGTCAGGCACTCAAGAGGAAAAGTTTTTCAATGTGTATTTGCTCTGCAAAACTGCTCAATATTGTTATTATTTATTATTCTATGGACTCATCACTCTCAGCTACCTTCTGCCAGGAGCTGCTTTGAAAGATGGATAAGTTGCATAAAAATTATTTTCCTTCAGTTTTCTTTGTGAGAAGGTTTTAAAAGTGGTGTGGGGGGATTGTTTTTGTGAGGGAAGGCAAAGGAAGATGTGCAAACATGCTGCTGTGTTGAAATGAGTTTGAAAAGGTGGAACTAGGGAAAAAATCTTCTCACTTAAATTCAGACTGCTGGATTACAGTATTTTCACTCAAATAAGAAGCACAATACATAAAAGCGTAAACAATCCTCTTAATGCCAGCAGTTATTTTTGTAGCACTCAGGTTTCTCATGGTGCTCTCTCCTTCCACCCTGGAGCACCCAACAAGGAAGGCAAGCCAGGAGTGGACAGCCACCACTCCTGCTAGTGAGTGTTGTTTGCTGTAGCTGATAGACGTCACGGCCAATCCTGCCTCACTCTCTCCTCCCAGTCACTTCCCATCTGTGCAAGTTGTGCCTTACGCTCCCTCAGGTCTATGTGAAAACTACTGTGAAAGCAGAGTCATTGATTTTTGTAGGTTCAGTACCAGAGCAATTTCAGATGGCACAATACTGATTTCCACGACTTTCGCTTTCCTGCTCTTGATACTTGTGTGTCAAACTCAACACATTTGCCAACACTCTCATAATAACAAAGTGCTCAGCATCTCCTCCTCCTCACCAGTGCTGTCAGCAGGGGTGGTAGAAGGGTGCTGCGGGTGGCTGGGTTTGCTTTGACAGTGCCAACTTCCAGAAGAATCTGCGGAGCTGGTAGAAGGGCTCTGTGTGTTTGCATTTCTGGATGTAATTACTGAATCCCTTTGGGGGATATTTTCAACACTGTGATTCACTTCTGCAATGAGAATGGCAAACTTGCAGCCTGGCCTTCAAATCCTTCCTGCGGATGATGGCCAAAGCCAGGAGGTCCAACTCAGGCCACTGGGGCTGCAGGGATTTTGCCTTAGGAAGGGACATCATTAATGCATGAGTATCATGTTTTCTGGCTTTTCAATACCAGCGACAAAAGATGTTGTGACCTATGATGTGGCACTGGAAACCCTGGTTAATTTCCTCACACTACTGAGGTGTGGAAGATGATGTGAAAAGTGTTTTTCCCAAGCATTTTGTGGGATGCAGTAGAGAGGGAGTGGACGATGGGGACTGAAGCCCTGGCATAGGGACTGCCTGCTCACAGAAAGCACATCAAGTTGTTGTGTTCATTCTCCAGCTCTTCTTTCATCCCACTTAACGGGCTTATCTCCTCTCTGACTACATAGGAGATCAGAGTCCTCAGCCCACTCCTCTGAATGGTGTCAGAGTACCTGGGTAGAGCAAATACCTGCAGCAGAATCCGTGGCTACAGTTTGCATATAGCAAAGGAGGCTATTTAGGAGGTGCCAACCAGAAAGCTTCTTACTTCTCAGCCCTGTGAAGACTCAGACCTTGTGAGGCACCAAATATAAGTGGATAAGTGTCTTTTGTCTGTGTAAGCCCAGTGGCCCCTTCGTACAGGTGATTGAAGCAGTCATGAAAAAGCGAGACTCTGCCCATATTCCTTTGAAATAAAAGCCGGTGTCTTATTCAGCAAATTTCCTGCATTTGTCTACATGCCCTTGTTTCTTTACATAGTGAAGCATGCCTGCTTAATTCATAGGCCATTTCATTTGTTTCGTTTCCAAAATGGGGGATAAGCAGTGCACTTAGCTTTAGGCTCTAAGTCCTTTTCTTCTCCATGTAAAATCCCATCTGCTCTTTTTGTGTGCTACTCCCCTGCCTTTGGCTGTGGCAGGATGCTGGGGACAGGGAGAGCATCTGGGAGTGCACTCCTTGTGCTTATGTTCCAAACCAACATGGCATTATCTTTCAACCTAAAACCACCTCTTTGAATAACTACTTTTTTCTTTTTTTTTTTTTTAACATGGCACAGCAATGTGCCTCAGCTTATAGCAAAAAATACACACGCAGAGGGAACCAAAGTTGAACCTGCAGTCACCAAACCTGCCTGCACAAACTCCTTGGAAACAACTGTGCACGTTGCGTCAAAGGACATACATCTTTTGCTCTCTCCTCTTGAGCACTGAAAAGGTGTTATCTTAAAAGTGACTACACTGCAGCCATTTCTCAGCTCCTTTGAAAACAGAAGAGAACTTTGCATTAGGAAGAGTTTTTTTGTGTGTGTTGTTGTCTTTTTTTTTCTGAAATTAGATATTTTTATCCTCTTTTTTGTGGGGGGGAGAGAAAAGTCATTTTTATAAGTTTAGAAATAAGGAGGCAAAAGTTCTGTGGTGATTTTTTTTTTGGAGGGGGAAGGAGGGGGGGGGGGGGTAGATGATCTTGAATTTCTCCACTCCCCTTGTATGGCTCATTTCACTGCTCTGTGTTACTGCTTCTCTTCCATGCAGAGGGGATGGAGCTTATACATCTCTGTAAGGTTCTAGGGGTGGGCGATGTCACCTTATTTATAAAATATTCTATGCACTATCAGTGGTAAAAATGAAGTATAAGCCCCAACTCTCTCTCTGTTATTAATTTTGGCATTAGCAAGACATCTGCTTTTTGCAGCTGAAGATGACTTCTCCTTTTTAATATTAGTCCTTCTCATTTCACAAGGTGAGTTATTCAGCTCTCCGAGAGAAGTGGCCTGGAATTCACAAACCATAACTAAACAAGAAAAAAAAAAAAAAAAAAAAGGGACAGAAAAATTAGAAAGAATGACCAAATAAGCCAAGCACAAGCGCTGGATTTTTGTATTGCATTTTAGTCATGAGTCTTGCTGCGGTCCTCCTTTCCAGATGAGCTGAGTGAGGCAGAAAGAAGAAAAGTAACTCCAATCACATAATAAACTAGAACTTGAACAGGAATCCAATTAGCTCTTCTGTTTTAATGCTAAACTATGTTGCCTTGACCTCAGCCCACAGGTAGCGTTAATGTCCGTGGCTATTGTCAGGCAGTTGTATGAATGTGTTACAAAATTAAATAATGTGGCATTGTGCTGTATGACTAGCACTTACATACTAAATTATCACAGCTCTCCCTGACCTTGGCAGCATCACAGGGTTCATATTTTCAGAAAGATGAATTGTTCTCAGAACAGTTTCTTCAGTGTTTTAAACGCACACACTTTTCTTTAACCTTATGGGCACGAGGTTTCTGCCTGCTTGTACTGACTTGATTTTAAAAACACCAATTCCGATACAACACCATCTGAAGTCAATAAAAGGGCTCTTAGGAACTTCTGTGCTCTGGTACTTTAATCTCAAATGAAACTTTCACTTGAGCCTAAAATGGGAGAAAAGGATGCGGTGTGCAATTTTATGGACTTTCACCAAAATCTTTTAACTGTGTGTTCAAATTCTTGGCCACCTTTTTACAGGGTCTGCAAGCAACACAGGGCAGGACACGGTGATTCTGTTTTAAGACTCAGTAGCCAGAGGCCAACATAGTAAATTCTGCATAATGCTCTTGCAACTTGTTTGTAGCTCAGTCCCAGAGCTAGTTTGGGGCTTTTTGTTCAGTTGGTTTTCACAAACTGCTTATTTAAATTACAGAAATCGCTGCCACGAGGTATAATTGACTCTAAGGGATGATTGGGTTTGAGAACTGATACGAAATATCAGATTTGACAGGAACATACATCCTGAGAATGATCCATATGCACGCATGTGTTTCTTTGTGTAAATGACGGGGTGACGATTCTCAAGGCTGTTATGTGAGCAAGCAGTGAGATGTGTGCATTGAGAGCCTCACATCCTTGCAAGAAGTCATGCAGCTATTGCTCCTTGTAGTGCTTCCTACACATTGCTTTGAAGCATCTCCTGTTGGCCACTGTCAAAATCAGAATGGATCATTGGTCTGACCTAGTGCAGTAATCCCTAGGTTTATGTCTTTGTTAATTAAAAACTGCTTTTGACTGGCTGTCTTGTGAGTAGAGAGATAAAGAAGGAGAATCGAATCATTTGAACAAATTATTAATTCAAAATTCAAAACAAGGAAAATGAGTGGAAAATAAAGACGTACTTATAGCCTTTTCTTGGAGATAGTTTTCCAGTGCAGTGTAACATAAACAGATTAACTGCAGTGTTTATTCAGTGTGAAAAAGCAGTTCCAAGAGCCCCAGGTGCTTGCCAAGTCCATAATTGTACCTCCTTAAATACTTTCATTACTTGGAAGTACAATAAGGGAAGCAGAGACACATGCTTTCTATTTTCTTGTCAACAAAACACCTCCAAGAAATTAAACTCTATTTTCTCCAGAAATTCTCAGCCACATTTTTCCCCTGGTCTTGAAGAAGAAGGGAAAATGCCTCTGAGATGATGGCAGAATGACCTCCCCTTGAAGGGATTTCTGTATGCAGAAAGAGAAGGACTGAATTGGAACGGTCAGAGTCGTGTTTATTAAAGTTTCATTAAATTGTGGAGGCCATTAAAGACTGCAGCATTCAAACATGGATCTAGATTTGTGTCCTACCAACAGAATAGCAAATAAAGGAGATGCTATTCTCTGCAGAGTTTGGCTGCACTGCTCTCCTCACAGTAGAGCTAGGTGAACCAGGGAGTGTCCACAGATCATTTACCCACTCACTCCTCAAAAGGCATTGGTCCTCGTGTGCACAATGAAGACAGCCCAGGAACCGGCTCCTGTTCTGATGTCCACACAAAGTGCTAGCAGCCACTGAGGCTTGGTCTTCATTCCACATCTCTCTGCTGTCTCACTGGCTGACCCAAAGCCATGGGTCTGTGGGCCTTCAGGTACCTGATGCATCCACCAGCTTTTGTCCTCTCCCCTCCCTCCTATGCCAGACAGGTTATACAATTTCAGCCAGTTATTAAAGTATTGTGCTCTTGAGCTCAGAAACTTGTGCTTTTCAGGAGCGTAATATCTTCTGGAGAGGTATGGAAGAAGACAGTTGTTCTATTTCCATAACCTTACAGCTGTTTGAAATATGGATTCTTTGGGTAAGCCAACTACATACGTATGTCTCCTCCCTTTGGTTTTGCCTGCTATTTCATTAATTGAGAAAAAGACAAGAATCTTTCCGAAGGTGGGGCCGATTCACTTCTTCAGCCTTGTCCTAATGTGCTGGTGTGGAGCTGTTCTGCCCTTGGCCAAGAAAAGAACTATTAACTTGGAGTGCAGCTGAAGTGTACCTTCTAACTGCATAATGGTGAAATTGGATGTGATTACATGCCGACGGGTCATCTGCAGATAAGCCTTTTGTAATCTGATCCTCAGCCCTAGCCTGGACTTACTGCTTGAAGAATATGGGAAGAGGTTTTGGATTGAGGGTTTTAGGTTTTAAGGAATGCCTTAGTGAAACAAAACTACATTTCTGAGCTTCTCCCCCCTGAACAACTGAACGCATGCAGTCTAACTCGGCTCTTGAGGGAAAGGCATGTGGAAGGTGAGATTTCTTCTTCATACAAGGCAGGAAAGAAACAAGAGTAAACTTCTGCTTCAGAAACCGCATGTGAGCACAAGCGTAAAGAGAATTGCTCATCTCACAGTGAGAACAAGCCTGTGCATTTACTTGAGATTTGGTCTTGGGAAAGGACGTCTGAATATTTTATTTATTCCTCTCATATCCCTTTATGTCTCAAGCCTTGATTACATACCTAAAAAGAATTTCCCTCATCTTTTGTAAGAGAGGCTGTGATGTGCTGTGTTGTCTCTCTCTGACTAGTTTCATATTGCTCTAACCTGTGGTAATGAAAAGTGATGCTTTTTCAGAGCTCAGTGGTAGGTGAAAGAATGATATCTATCCAATGATCCTAGTAAAAACTCAACTGTATTATTACACGATGCTTAGGGAGGTATTGAACAATACACATCTGAAATCCAGAAATTCCTCCATTCTCACTGGAGAGGGAGTCTTTCTCTTGGAGGAATTTGGTTTGGAAGGAGCCCCCACAGGAGAGTGGAGGCAGCAAGAATACCAGAGAGGGCTTGTAAGGAGAGATCCCCCTTGCCGACACCCACGGAGCCTGGTGCTTTGTGATGCGCTCAGGCACAGACCTGGAAATGCAAAGGGTGAGCTTTACTTCCCTGAATGCAGCAGCCCTCCTCAGTGGCAGAAGAATGTCTGCATTTCCACATCAGTTTAATGGTCCGCCTGTAGATCACATCCCTTCCTATCACAAAGAAATAATTTTGTCCTGCTGTGTAATTAATACACATGTACAGTGTGGCAAACGTTTTCCTGTAGCCTGCTTGTTTTGCCTGTAAATTACAGGAAATCCTATACAATACACCTGGGAGCCCTGCAGTTTGAAATTAGAATAGCAACCATTCCTGCTTCCTCCTGCCTGCCGGCTTACCAGTCAGATTGCAGAACTCTTTTGTTTAGACATGTAGTAAGTTCAGATAGTGACACGCTTCATTCTCTTTGGCTTAATACAAGTATGAGTTTTAATTCCAAAATGAAACCAGTTTATGGCTCACTGAATTGCTACAAAGGGATGAAACTGCACAGAAGTTTCCAGTTGTGGTTTAGTTCTGACACACACGCACCACACAAATTTGTAACCAAATCCCTAATGTTTAAGGAATATTGGCAGTAAAATCAATGGCCAAGCCTTAGTTCTGTGTGATGTCACATCTATATGAGCCCTGAGATAGTATTAAAATAGCAACAGCTGTTACTTATTGTCGACACAGACTTTTTACAGGTAAGCTCCATATTTTCCCTTTCTCACCAGTACACTGCGAATCTCAGCGAGAAAAGAACCCGCCATGAAAATGATGGTGCTGACTGATGGAGCATCATAACCACCAGTCCTTATGAGCATAATAATTGCAGGGCATTTTCTTCACCTCGTGTGTGAAGACAGGACGCCTCCTGCCAGCTCAGGGTGCAGCAAAGATTTCCAGCCTCCTGGTGATTAGGGACTTCTGTGCTGCAGAATGGGCGGCTGTGGCTCTAGCTGTTGGATGAACGCTCCAGTTCAGGAAGGGTATGGTAGTTTGGGGAAAAGAGCTTGTAGCTCTCCAGTGCTTCTGGACTGCTGCTGATGGTGGTGAGAGCTGCTTCCCCAGAACTCTGCCAGACATAATCACATCCCTACAGGTGAGAGAGACAGTTCAGTCTCTTTGAAGCTCTCTTCTGGCTCTCACTTCTTCTCTTAAACTAGGAATGGCAATTGCATCTGTTTACTAGCACACATCAGAGACTAGCAAATTTCCATCACTAGGAAGATCTGTTCCCTTTAACAGAGGCAGACAAAATTCTGCTCTCTGTTTCATCAGGGTAAATCTAGTCTAAGCCAGGGCTTACGCTGTATAATGGTTGGTTTGCCTGGAAGTTTGATGATGCTGAATACTTGGTGATGATGATGCTGAATACTTGGTGATGATGATGATGAATACTTGGTCTAGTATTAAACGGGGAGGTTGGTGTCCCTGCATGGGGCAGGGGGGTTGGAGATTCATGATCCTTGAGGTCCCTTCCAACCCTGTCCATTCTGTGATTCTGTGATTCTGTGATGCCATTCAAAAAAGAAAAGACTAAAATAAGAATTCACTGCTGGGTGGAGCCATCCCAGCAGGGATTCCCCATAGATGTGACTGGTGGAGCTGGGTGGAAAAATAAAATAGCTCTGGTTGAATACAGTTGTGCATTTTTTACTACTGTATTTCTGACCTCCTTCTGTCAAAAGAACTCTCCCTGCCCCAGGCACTTTAGTAAGAGGTTCTTCGCAAGTTTTGAATAGCAGTTTGTAAGCACACAGAAATTCAGCTGTGCAGGAAGATCTGCTTTTGGGGGTCTAGGCTTCATCAGCATCTCTGTTTTGAAAAGTGATCAGAAGTGCCAAATGCTGTTACTCTGTAAGGCTTCATGGGCGCTGGTGTCACTGGAAGCTGTTATGTTAAAGGCACGATGTCACTGTGGAGGAATATGATGTCAGGACTATGAAAGAAGGAAATAAAACTTGCTAAAATTCCTTTTCATATTTGGAAGTTTCTGTTTTCCATTCAACAAGAAATACTCTGTTCTCTTCCCTGTAAACATCACCTTCTTTACAAGTACCCCTGCCAAGAGCACTAAGGGTACACAGGAAGCACCATTCCCCAGCTCCCTGTGGGAATGTAGCTCCCTTTTATTGCTAGAACTAGTTCTTTCTTTAATGGGTTAGTAGTAAAAGTTAAAAAAAAAAAAAAGAAAAAGAGTGTGAGAGAGAAGAAGAAAGTGGCCTTTTTAACTACTACACCAGGTATTAAAGAGTCAGCCAATCTCTGGAATCACTTCACATTTTCCATGGAGCTTAGTAAGGAGTGTTATGGAGTTTTTTTGGGTAAAGTTTATTGGAACTTCACAGTAGGACTACAAAAATGTGGATACTCTGATTGTTTTTGTTTAATAAGACTCAAGGCTCCTGCCCCTACCTCACTTTAATGTCGTATTGCTCCTTAAATTTTATCCAGAACTTGAGTGTATGTTTTCCAGCAATCATCCCCACGAACATAATTTTGTCTTATCCTGCAAGGCACTGCTTATCTTTCATATTTATTCCGCGCCATAAAATTATGCAGATTCTTACAGAGTCTTCTGGAAAAGCCTTGGGTCACTCATATGTCCTTATTACAGATCACTTATCCAAAAACCAAAAAAAAAAGGGGGGGGGGGGGGGGGGGGGGAAAGGAGAGAATCAAAAGCGAGCTTGAGCCAATACCAGAAGTTATTGATCTGTGCTTGCCTATACAACTGCAAGTTTGATTTGGATAGATAGTTGTGAAAAGCTGAATTATGGGTTAGGTATCAAGCACTTCCTTCTCTTCCCCGAAGAGCCATGGAGTCACTAGCTTTGAATTTTTGGACTGTTTCCATTCTTTTACATGACAATGGCTCTCTCCAGGAGTGAGGAAAGCAATTAGGAACAGATGAAATGACTCAAGCTCCCATTAGGCTTAAACTGAGCCTGTTCTTAGGAGTTTAAGTCGCTGAACTTCAGGCTTTTCCTTTTTATTTTTTTTCCACTTGTTTTTTTCTTCCTGCCTAGCTATCTTCCTACAAGGTTCTGCCACTGAGCCCAGATATTTAAAACAGTAAGAAACAGAGAGTGAAATAAGAACTGAAGGGGAGCTGCACTTTTTTGTACGTCAGGAAACATTTAGGAAAATGTTGATATTTCTTAAGATTATCTGAACCAAATTCAAAACCTTTTTTTTTCTTGTCTGTTGCTATTTCTTATAAACTCTTGATGATGCTGAAAACGCATTAATATTTACTCATAATATTTTTCTGTGTGTTACTGGTTAGACTATCTTGTTTAAAACAACACCTTTATAGTCCAGCTATTTTTCTAACCAGCCTGGAAATGCCAGAGGCTCTGCAAGCTTGGTAGTTCTTTTGGTAGGTGAAAGAATCATGACAGGAGAGGATATTCCCAACGTCTCAGGATTTTAATTAAGAGCAATTCTCAGTAATGGACTTTGACTGCAGGCTAAATAAATACCAGTACTGAATATTTTCCTTAAATCATGCAGAATTGTGTTAATTGAAACTTTCACATCTTCTTCTAAATTGAATCCAACTCGGTTCTCCAATTTCTGTCTTGTTGGGCGTGTTACTGAAGTCCATCTGCTAGCAACAGTGTATTTAAAGCACGCCTGTGTATTCTCACAGATCCTTTCTTACAGGGATCACATACTGCCTGGCCACGAAAAGCTGGCTTTGGGGAGAAACGTGACATGATGCAAAAATAAGACTTTATTTTACCAGTTGAAAAATAAGTGGTCTTTTCTGAAGTACCAGCTACAACTCCAATCTCACACATCTCAGGCAGAGGACAGGATGAAACATTTTTTAATATTGAAATCACTACAACTTTCTGAGGGCTGAATTTGTAGGCTCTCAGTTTTCCCTCAAGCAAGCTTATTTTGAGGTTCATTTCTCAAGAAGGGAAGAAATTAAATGACTGAAATCTGCTTTTTGATAGGTTGATTTTGATCTGATTTTTTGGCAGGCTGAGAGGAGAGGGACATCAGAGCCCAGCTCCATGGCTCTTCCAGCATTGGTCTCCTCTCTTCATCTTCTCTTTCCTTCCATTTGCTATGCATCCACCTCCTTTGCCACTGTCAGTCCATATTGCCTTGAACTTGTCTAGGATTTCTGCCTTTAACAGCCTTCTTCCCTTGCAGATTCTGGTTAGTCAACTGAATTCCACTTTGTCTCCTTCCTCACACCATGGATCTGTTTTGCAGAGATGCCTTCTTCTAGCTCTTCTTCACTCTCCTCTCTCCCTTCCTTCCTCTCTCCTGCTGCATAATCTACATCTCCAAGACTGACCTCCCCTCCCCATTGTGCCCCAGCCCTCCCTATGGCACAGCAGTTGCGGTGGCAGCACACAGTCACACCATAGCAACACACATTTCCTTGTGAAGCCTGTGGGAGAGTCTCAGACAAAGTACTGAAGGGAGTTGATTTTTGAGCTAAAACACTTGGATAAGTTTTAATGAGACAATTTTATTTCTGAGGATCCATGAAGGACCTCTGTTGAATACACAGCTTACAATATGTTCCCAGCCAAGTGCAGGAAACAAGGAAGCATGAATAGTAGAAAAGACCACGAGGAAAAGGCAGCAGTCATCTTCTGTGCAGAGTGTAGCCAGTATGCTGGTGATTCTGGGAAACAAAATGGAGGGCAATCCTTGCCAAGCAGGAGAGGACAAATCCACCAGGAAATTAGCTACATTCTCATGTTTCTGGCAGTTGTTGCCAATAACGGGGGAAAAAAAATAATGCAGAGAGAAAGAAAGGAACTTAAGTGCATTTAGCACATGAGATTAGGATCAGGTTTTCAAAGGCATAGGCAATGTGTTTCCCCCAGTTTTGCAGACACACGTTGCACCACAGACATATGGGCACGCAGACCCGTGTTTGTACTCACCACCACTCAGCTGCAGGCAGTGGCAGATTGCCCGAGGACAGCCTGCTGCCCCAGGTCAGCACTTGCTTTTGACCATCTACCAGCTTAGAGTCTGACTATTCTGGAGGAGATTTCGCTCCCAACAGCCTGTCTGCTTTGTGCTTCTCCAGAAGAGCAAATCCAAGGGGAAAGTTGGCTTCTGAGAAGGTTGCAGTGGCACAGAGAAATGGACTGATGACATCTGCCTTTCCCCATCCGTACCTTCCAGGTGACCCCTAGGAGAAGCAGGCTAGAAACCTTCCCAGAGACTGCTCCAGAAGGGACACAGGCCTCATCTCTCTCTCAGCCTGAGGGTGTGGATATGGCAGTGAAGCAAACATGGCTTTATCTAATTCTTTCTTAAGCATATAACACAGCCACAGCATAAAGGTTCAGTCCCTAGCTCCTGAGTGTTGTGACTGAACATTTTCCGTCTATGCCTGAGCCTGATCAAGAAGTGACAGAGCAAGAGGGGCTGTTGTGTGCACACCCAAGTGCCAGGCATGGCAACAAGAAGTATGGAATACTGCTTGGATCACAACCAAACTCTTCCTTGCTTTAGTGAATTCAAGTCAAACATCAGCTGGTATCCAAAAGGTGGCTTGATTTTTTATTATTTTTAATACCGTTTAATTATATTGAAATTATAGTGGGGGTTCTGTAACCAGTCTTGAAAATTAACAGAATTATGAAAGCTGAAATGACGCTAGCAGCATCAGTTAATGACAAGGTCACCACCACTGTCATATTCAAAATAAATGTCACACATGAGTGAGACTGAGATGGCAGCACTGTCCCATGGTTCCAGGTAGAGAAAATGAAGCAAGGGCTCCTTGGGTACTGTTTTATCCCATGTTTGAATCTAATGCATTCTTTTTTCAGCTCATTTTGGTTCTGCCTTGCTCCCTTAACATATGGAGTCCCTAGGTATTTAGCCATAGCATGGAAACTTTGGGGGCTGGGAATTACAGATCATGAATAGATTGAAAAGTCCCACTAAACGTTCCCTTGGGTTGTTTATGTAAAGATTAATTTTTGTTGTTTCTGCCTTTTACAAAAGTCAAGTAACTCTGGAATTATTTTTTTCGCTCAGGCTGTAATGGGGATCAGTCTTTTAGCATGCCATGTATGCCAGCACACAGCACATAGGGATGCATCTCAGGAACTGACTCAGAAAGCTGCTGTAAATGAAAAGAGAAGTGTAAGATATCCTGTTAAGAAAAAAAAAAAAAAAATAGTTCTTGATGTCTGCACGCTAATTTAAAGTCCCGATTTTATTATCCTGTGTAAATCAAAGCAGAAGATAATGGCACTGTTTTTGACCCTGTGCTATTGAAGGCAGGTAGAGCAGGATTAGTCCTGGTGTTGTTCAGCTGGTGACTGAGCAATCGACAGAGGAGGTTACTCAGAGCCTGCTCCCTTCTCTGAGCTTGCTGCACGAGCCACTCAGTGAGGCTGGAATTAAGCAGCTCGTTTGGCTGCTGCATCTTGATAAAACAAGTTAGTGACTTGCTTAGGAAAACAAGTCTTTTTCCAAACTAAAGCCATACTTTGACCCAAAAGCAAACCTCAGCCAGAAGTGGGGCACGCACCTTGTTGGGAACAAACTGGCACAGCAGCCCAGCTGGGTGGGGAATGCCTGATGACTCCCCAGGCGGCCTCAGCACAGAAGCCAACAGACTGCTTTCACTGGGCATTAAGTTACCTGCAATAGGTGGTAACAGCCAACTGGAGGGCCTTAAAATCTTAGCCCACGCCAGCTATTTACACACAGAGCATATCTGTGAGTCGTTAGACCAAAAAGAGGGCAATGCACTTTGCTTTTCTTCCTCAGCTCTCATCACAAAGTCTTGTATGTCTGAAACCCTCTGTGGAGCTGCACCACTCCTGGCAATCTGTACTGCACCTCCCACCTCACCTCCCAGCCCAAACCTTCCATGATGACATGCAGAC
This sequence comes from Tympanuchus pallidicinctus, assembly GCF_026119805.1. Classification (NCBI taxonomy): domain Eukaryota; kingdom Metazoa; phylum Chordata; class Aves; order Galliformes; family Phasianidae; genus Tympanuchus; species Tympanuchus pallidicinctus. The sequence continues at coordinate 107,778,002 of NW_026294618.1, forward strand.
AGGTGGTAAGGGGCCCTTCCCAATGTCAGGCAGCTTCAGCAAGCCAAAGGGAGAGCTGCACCGGGGTCTCACCTTCAACTTGGAAGGGTCTGATAAGTTTAGTATGGATCCTCAGGAACCAGCTGGGAAAATGGTCTGAAAAGGTGAGCAGTGTTGCCAGTGCTAGGGAAAGAGATGGGCAGAAGCTTCAGATGTGAGGGCAGGCTGTGGGAAAGAGGTGAGAGTAATAAAATAAAACACAATTTAGTTACAAAAGAATAAAAGAAGATTTTATTCCACATAGAAAAATAAACGTTTATGACTTTCAAGATGAAATGGTTAAACTTCAGAAATTTTGCAATATGTTTCTGAGAAATCCCGTGATGAATATTCAAGGTAACTTCAGGATAATGCGGCACTTCCACATTGTCTCATTAAAACATGGAGTTATCTGCCCTGGAGATACAGGGCATTACTTTCCATGGCTTTTTGGAGTGCCAATGTTGATTTCTGTTGTTCAGTATTTACTGAAGGTAGGGAGCAGCCTAACATGCTGTTGCTCTGTACTCTAAAGGACTGAAATTCCTCTGGAAAAATACCCAACTGAAAATTCCAACAGGAATGGCGTTTACCTCCATTAAGGGAATTCTTTCTGTTTAAACACAGTCAGCTTTCATTGAAAAAGGAGATCCATTCTTTTTGTTTATTGCTGTGCTTGACCTACACTAGTGGCGATCTGAGTGAACACAGGATGGAGAAAGCGATAACCTCCCTTCGAAGCACTTCCTATAGATAGGCCTTTCCACAGTGCTTATCTCCTTTGCTCATGGTACATATTTTCTTCTGTCATTATACTGTGGTTAGAACAAAGAGTGGATGTTTTCAACCTTCCCCGTGCTGTGAAGTAATTCTGCAAACTGGGAGCATCTCAGAAATTCATTTATCAGTAATGCCAAGACTGGTTCTGTTGTGCCACTCCTTTCCATTTTGCTAGTGTTTGCAGGGTGAGAAAGGAAGATCAGGATGATGTGAAGCTGTAGAAAAAGAGCTCGACGACATAATAAAAAAGAATTTCACCCTGATAATAATAATAGTAATAAACTAATTATTTAGCAGAAAAATCCTTTTACAGGACATGTTGAGCTCAATAATCCAATTGCACGGACTATTTATGTAAGCTATTTGGGTTACTGTTAACTGTTTGTTAGTGCATCTTGTTGCTCTGAACAGTTCAGTCTACTATATTAAAATAGACACATTTTTTCTAATCATAACCACTAGCAGGATGGAATTCCTATGCATTGAGAGCAGAAGCATTTAAGCGAGCAGCCAATTCTTTCATCAGACAAATGCATTAAAAACTATCTTCTCTGTTGCCATCCACTTACTTCCCAATTTTTGCAATGAGCTGTAGTCCCAGCTTTATCTAGATTTGCTCAGAGCTTTTGTGAGCAGAAGCTATTGCTGTAAGCTGGGAAGTGTTAGAGGCTGCCCCTTGTAGGATAACAAAGTGCATCTTCAAGTAAAGAATTTGGAAGATTTGGGCTCATAAATTGTTTTTATCTGAGCTCCCCAGTCCACACAAACCAATATTTTTTCATGTTCAGTTGCTCTCCAGACAGGTATATGGTTGCAGTTCTCAGGCTTATAAAAGAAACACGGTGCACAGTGCACTGCAGGGATGTAGCAGAGGGACACAGACCCCAGCCACGTGTGTAGGGGTGTGTGCGTGTGCGAGCTTGTGTGTCTGCCAAGTTATTTATTTGTCTCTGAAGCTGGGTTTTTTTTCACTGGGGGTTCAAATCTGGTCAAATCACAATGTGAAATGTGGAAGGTGAGCTTGACTTCAGCTGTAAGTAGGATCTACGTGTCTGGCAATCGCCAAATATATCAGAGAGCTTTCTCTGCTTGAAATCAGCTCCCTTCTTCCTAATGGACAGGGAGCTAGAAATCACGATAAGAACCCCTTGCACTGCTGAGTTTTTATGGGTAGTTTCTCCATAGTTAATAAATGAGTTGGGCTTGATGGAAGCACACTACGGTGTTGTGGTTTCCAGTCCACTGGGGGCCCAGCACTGCATTCTTCTTGCTTCCCTGGGCTCCCCTTGAACTAAATGGGAGGTGTGGGTGAACAAGATCAGACCCCTTGTCTGCAGTCACTGAAGCCACATGCAGCCCGCGGTGACCTCCCTCACTTTCTGCAAACACGAAATTCATTGCTAGTTTGAAAAAAAGTGAGGCTCTTCAGCTTCTTTTCAAAATAGAGAGAAACAATAGGGCACGCTGTAGTGAGTTCTCAGTCTTTTATCTTTCTACAGATTCAACCACAGTATTGATTCTTTATTGACCTAAACTGTCCTAAGCGTGGCTGTGGTTTTTTCTCATACAGTCTATGGGAGAGTTAAGGCAGCTACTACTTTAATATTGATTTTTGTGAAAAAGGTGCAGGAAAGGGGGCAATTTGTGTCTGCAGTTGCTCTTCACTATAAAAGATACCATTGTTAGGAGCTTATAGCATTATATCAAGGGTCTTAATCTGTAGCAATCTTTTTTTACAACTTAGAAATAGGCTTGGGCAAATGTGTTATTGGTGTTAATGATATTTTGAAGTGAAGAAAATTTGTCAGCCTTTCTAAGTAAAATGCTCAAGTTAACTGTTTCAGAACTTGACAGGTTTGTTACATCTGTTTTGCAGGAATTATAGCTTTTGTTTCCCTGGAAAAGAGGAGAGGAGAGGAGAGGAGAGGAGAGGAGAGGAGAGGAGAGGAGAGGAGAGGAGAGGAGAGGAGAGGAGAGGAGAGGAGAGGAGAGGAGAGGAGAGGAGAGGAGAGGAGAGGAGAGGAGAGGAGAGGAGAGGAGAGGAGAGGAGAGGAGAGGAGAGGAGAGGAGAGGAGAGGAGAGGAGAGGAGAGGAGAGGAGAGGAGACGGAAAGGAGAGGAGAGGAGAGGAGACGGAAAGGGAAGGGAAGGGAAGGGAAGGGAAGGGAAGGGAAGGGAAGGGAAGGGAAGGGAAGGGAAGGGAAGGGAAGGGAAGGGAAGGGAAGGGAAGGGAAGGGAAGGGAAGAAGGAAAAGAAAAGGGAAAAGAAAAGAAATGTCCATTTGAATAAACAGTGATAATAATTTTATCTGAATAAATCTTTAATAAATTGAAATTATTACTGCAGGCTTAAATAAGCGGTAAGTTTTGACAAGAAGGGCATTATCATCTAATTATACTTACTTTATGAAAGAGCGGGGCAAGGGCCAACCTGTGAGCTGTCTGAACTGCAGTAATAGAGTGATCCCCTCTGCAGACTAAAGAAGGAGCCATCAGACAACAATAACACACAAGCGGTGCACTGAACATTGCAATGGAAACCATGATTCACAGATACACTGTCTTAATTGTTACGGAAGCAAGCAGAGCAGAATGGAAAGTGCATGGCAGAGCAGCCTTTGCTGGATGGATAAGAGGATCCCATGCCAGATATTAGATGGTACTCCTGAAGGTTTCTTTAATTATCAGCAGTCAGTACTGTGCGTTAGCTTCCAATTGGCTCAGTGCTCAGCATAAAGCTGCCTATCTGCATTTGCAAACAGGTGTACAGGTAGAACTGGTACATAAATTACCTTCTTCCTGAGGGCATTTGCCTTCCTAGGAACACTTAAGAAATTCTGAGAAGACACCTGTGAGCGGCTCTATTGGTGCCTCGTATTCTGCTGTTGGCATTGGATTATAAAGAGCTGTGCTCACTGAAACATCTTGCCTTTCTCATACAAGCGGTGGGAAAAACCAGGTATGTTAAGTGGGGTAAAACAAACGTGTTCACATGCCCCCAGGTGTGTTATGAGTGAGCTAGTGCATGTGGTACTCCTCTAAAACCCACTTTTTTCTTTTTTTGTTTCTTCCTTACAGAGAATACGGAAAAATCATTGTCTGCAAATGTTCACAATCTCTTTGAAAGTTTGATTTGTTTGGCAAATAGGACTGACTTGTTTAATAACTCCACATTGTCTACAGACAATGAAAAAAAAAGTGATCATCATAATCTGCTGGAGTTAACCTAACGTAGCTCTTGGCTTAGATTAACTTCTGCATTTAAAGTGCACTCCAAAAAAGCAGTTGTCTTGTGTATATACACACCGTTTTGCTTTGCAAATTTAATTTAATTTAATTTAATCTCAGCCCTCCCTAGATTACGTCCTTGTGATGTATATTATTTCATATTCACCTGGCGACATGATCTTTTTTCATTAGAATCTTGTCTCATTTAGCATTAAGGTCGGAACAACACTGTGCAGCAAGGAAAAGCATTGTCTTTCATCCCCTGCAGAAGTCCATCCATCCTTCTCAGCCCTCCTAGGCAGGCTTGTGCCATTTTGGTCAGCACAAGCAAGAAGCTCTAGGCTGCAGTGGGGACAGCACACACACAGGCAGGGCAGTGAGGGAGTGCAGAGCTTTGGGAGGTGCTTCCAGAGCTGTGCAATAGAGAGAAGGACGTGGACAAAGTAATCACTTCTCTACTTTGTTTTTTGAAAACAGCTTGGCAACTCTGGTGGGATCATACCCAAATTTGCACCATGCAGCACATATTAAGCAATTGAGGCCAGACTCTGATTTTAAAGGCGATAGGAGTGACTGATACGGACACACTACCATGGCAGCATGGAGGGCTATGGTCATACACGCTCCCCTGTTGTTTCCCAGGAGCAGTCATATCTCACCTTACCTCCCAGGGCTAAGAAGGAAGGCTAGAAATAGAAACATAATGCAGATGTGCACTGGGGATGTGGTTGGGCTTAGTTTCTGTTCCTTTCCCCGTTGCGAGGGCTAAGCACGCTTTTGCATTTCTGTAGGGTGGGACTGGCCACTGTGAGCATAAATCATGATGATATGGTAAAAAACTGTGAACAGCAAGGTCCTTAGAAAAGAGATGTTCAGACACCTTCAGCTGAAGTAGCAGTAGATGCCCTGCAGTTACTGTACACACTAGGTGCCAATTTGCCTAGATGTTGCTGCTCTAATACAGCCTTTGGAGCTTAAATTTTCTAAGTTTGTATAATTCCCTATAATGTGCCAACACTACAGCCAATATAACTTCATGTCTTTTTTTCACTTGTGCCAGCAAGCTGAACAAGTGGGATGAGGTTACACAAAACAAGGAGATCGCTAGTGAGAAAGATTTCAAAAGTTCACAAAAAAAGCAAGAGAAACAGAGACACAAAAAGATCTTGTCAGGAAGAATGCTCAGAGCACCGAGTTATATCTCCCTCGACATAAACACATACAGACAAAAATGACTCACTGTGAGTCAGAGAGAGGGGCTTTATTTACACCACAGAACTTGGAAGTAACATTGCCGCTGATTCTGTTCTGTTCGGCGATGGTGGGTAGAGCACAAGGCTGCTAACACTTCCGTGTGAATCAAAATTTTAAAATCACTCCTCCCTTCAGTCAGAACTGTTTTCTCACTTCTGCGAATTAACCTACCGAACTGGCACATGAAATAGTCTGTTTCACTATCTATTACTGAATATGTTTTGGCCTGCATCCCTACAGCAGTTAGGAGCTTGAGCGGCACTGAAATCACTGAACAGAGGGGGAAACAAGAAAGTGTTATTCCTGCTCTTTTCTCTGGGTAGCTTTCAGACCATGACCTGTGGCTGAACTTTGTGGGAGAATCTGTCCTGGCACCCTCCTCCATGGAGGTCCTGTGTGTGGGGCACAGCAGGCAGGGAGAAGCAGGGCTGGGAGATGCTGTGAGCATGGGACAGAATAAACCCAGATAGAATATGTCCCCATTCTTTGCAAGGAGTGAACTGAAATGTGTTCATCTTTGACAAGGTGGGTACATTTCTCCTAGAAAGAAAACACTTTTTGATCTAGAAAAAAAATCTGAGCTGCTGGAAAATATTTTGATAGATATTTCATTGCTGTCCCTACCTGTCATTCACATCCAACATGTCCTCTGCCACCATCCCAGAACAGCAATACTTCACAATGGCCAGTCAGCTGTGTTTTGAATGGGTGCTTTCTCCTGCTTGCCTCCCAGCTCCTCCAGCTCCTTGTAAGACAGCCTGGTGATGAGTCTGTTGTTGGAATTGAGACATGTGTGGGTTTTGCACATTTACTGATAGAAAAGGACAGCTTTTGATAGAATCATAGAATTATAGAATCATAGAATTATAGAATCATAGAATCACAGAATCATAGAATCATAGAATCATAGAATGGCTTGGGCTGGAAGGGACCCCAAGGATCTTCAAGCTCCAACCCCCCTCTGCAGGTAAGACCACGAACCTCCACATGTAATACCAGACCAGGCTGCCCAGGGCCCCTTCCAACCTGGCCTTGAACACCTCCAGAGACGGGGCATCCACAGCCTTTTTCTTCTGCTCCCCTATGCAGGAACTCTCAACAATTATTTTTGCTAAACAAAATATGAGGTCTGGGGCAAATATTTGGGATGCATTCAGATGCCAAGTGTAAAGAATGAGTGAGAAGGTGTGATGTCTACGAACAGAGCCAGTCTGAAAAACACTCAGTTATGGAAATGGCCAAGGTAAACAGGACTGCTGAAAATGTCTTAGCCCCCCACCATCCTCATGTGTGGGTTTATATGTGCCAGCAGAGCCAGGTTAACCTTAATTGTGTGCTGTTTAACTTGGCTGTAAACGGCCAACCCTTTTTCTAACTTGGCTCCAATTGCAGGTATCACACCTTTCCACTACTGACCTTTCTTGTCTAAATTGTTTTTTTTTTAATGCATATTAAATATTTTTGATCTACTTTAATTTCCTATGGCGTTTTACTGCAGAAAATGTTACAGAAAATATTTCTTCTGATAGAAAGACATATTTTAACAGCAAAAGTCTTGCATTCTCAATAGCTAGGCAGGTGAGTGATTTGTAAAACCTGGTTCTTTCTGAAAGAAGTGGTGTCAGAAAACCTCACTAAAATCTGATGTACTGTTTTTTTTCAGTGCATTCATTGGCAGAAGTAACTAGAGTGCAACTTTGTCACAACTGCTAAATAAGAAAAATATTTGAACTGTAATAACTGATCGGTAATTCTTATTTTCCTTTCAGCATCATGTTTCTTAATAACTTCTTTAATATGTCAACAGTTTGTTACTGTGATACTCTGAAATTTTGAGAAGATAAAATCCTTTGGAAGGTAGAATATTAAAAATGTGTCCCATTTAATTGCCTTTTCTGACAGTTTTATCTGCATGCTCTGTGTAACAGAGGTATTATAATTGCTGGTTGACAAAAGGTTTTTTATAAGTTTTGCACTTTCTGTAACTCCAGGTGTGATGCTCTCCATAGCAGCAGTGGCACACACAATCTGGGGACTTGGCCCAGTTCTTGCAGAATTCAATTGAAGGGCTTCTTTGACATCAGTGGATCAGGCCTTTCATGATGAGAGCGAGGAGTAATTATTTTCTGCATGTGGGGTGTCTCATCAGGAATTACGCAGTGGTGAGTCAGTTTGTTCTGGTAGTTAAGCTCGCACCAGACTTTCCCTTATAACTCCAATTTTGTCTCATATCCTAAAATCCTCAGCAACGTGACAGTGGAACTGAGGAGGGTGGGGTTTCTGAACAGTTAAGAGATAAAGCTTAGGTGGTCTTGGAACTGATCCCACTAAAGCCAGGGACAGCGTTAAAAAACCCAGTACCATTTGTACTAATTAGCAACTTTGCTGACAGCCTCTGGTGAGTAACTCATTACTGTCTATTTGTGCGCTTGGCTTATAAATCCCCAAACAGCCAGACTGTGTGCACTGTTGTACTTCAATATTGTTGTGGTATCAGACCTTTTCCTTGAACATTAGCGTGCCTCCTTCTTTCTCCATGCACAGCACTTGATGTATAAGTAGGTCAACGGCATGGAGACACGGCCCCTAAGAAGGAAGGGCTTCCACTATTTCTTTTTTTCCCCCTCTCCTGGTCCTGAAGAAGAGATGAATAAAATCTGTTACTTGCTGGCACCTCTCTTGCTGATGCTGCCTGTTTCTCAGCACATTTTAAATTTTCTCTGATTCGACCTTCACCCGTGCTTGTGGGCATGAGATCACGTATTTCAGTATGCTTTTCTTCAGTTCCCTCTGTATCTGTATTAGTCAGATCTGCTGGAATTTGGAAGAATTTTGAAGTACTTTTGCCACGGTTGCAAAAGAATGTTCTTTTTTCAATTTCACTACATAGATTCTGCTGCTCAGTGATTTTTCCCCTATCCTTTATCATAGGCCAGGCCTTTTCCATATGGTAATGAATCATTCCCCTAGGAGGAGTATCATTTGCTCAATTCGATGGACTTCTTACAATGCAGATACATGCATTTCTTTCACATACCAATTTGGTTTTAGTTTTCTTGCAGTTTATTGGCTTCAGTCTCTATACCCTTTGTGATCTGTTGCTAAAATTTCTTTTCCCAGCTCTAGTAGATATCTCCAACTATACTGAATTGTGTGCTGCTATGATGGTGATCCAACGCTTCTGCCTCCTGGATGCATAGTCTACATATTCAGTGTACTCTTTTATGAGTGTGGTGGCATAGCCTCTCCTGACAACATTAATAAGTATCCTGAGTCTCTAATCTCATTTATTTTGGTTATGATCTTTTTCCAACTTGTGCATTTAGAAATAATGGTGCTGACAGTACTCTGTCCAGTGAAGCTACTGCTGTGTGTCTATTGAAACAAAGAGGACAAGGATGTACCGACTTCTCTTAAGCACACATTTAGAGGACACTGCACAAAGAGAAAGATCTACGTGGCAGATTCTACTTTTTATTTATATGATGATGTGATGATAAGGAAGTGCCAGAATGAAATTACGGTTGTATTTTTCTCAGTAACATTTGTCTTGTTTAAACGAGCTTTTGCAGAAGAGCAGAGATGGGCTGAGGGTTAAATAACAGTTACAAACCAGCAGTCCCAAGTTCCTTTCTTTTTTTCTCTTTCTGGTTTATTGCAAGTCTTTGAACTGGTCACTTCAGTATTCCTTAGCTGTGGTTTCTCATGTTTTTCCCCGTTCCCTTATCTGTTTGGTGGGATGGCTCCTGCGTCATCACGGAGGAGCAGGTTTGGGAGCATTGTGAATCTCACTTCTCAAATGCCTATAAATGACTTAAGAGCTTTTTGGATGAAAGGGAAATTGTTATTAACAAACTGTTTTGGTGCTTTAACTCAAGACAGGCACCAGATTCTTGAAAATAACAAATGGCAAAGATTTTGCTTAAGGAGCTCCCCGTGGGTTTGGCTAGATGGGATTCTAATGAGCAGGTTTTTTATTTCTGGGAGACTCTGTATCTCCCTGCCACAATTATTCATGTTCAAATCCTAGAGCCAAATCCTGCCCTTAGAAGCATGTTTGCTTCTCCCACTGGCTTTCTTGAAATCTGCAGGCATTTTTCCTAAACCACCATTTGGCCTCCAGTTGTACTGTGGTCATATTTGTCTGTCCAAATGACTGTGGCTCTCCATTTATAATCTTGCAATTTGCAATATTTATTGAGATTCTGCTGTGGCATTTTGTTTGTTGTGTTTGTTTTTGTTTTTTTTTTCATTGCAGGCATCTTATTGTAATGATTTTTTTGTTAAATGGAACTGCACTGGTAATTTTGCTGGTTTTGTTTTCTTTCATATACTTTTTGAGAGTATTCCCTACAGAGTTTTGAAGCTGATTTCTTTGATCTCACTCTTACGTTTTGTCTGTCTAAACAAATTTAATTTTGCCTAATGTGTCTTTGCAGTTCCTAGTCACTATGGTATCTAGGCACTAAATTATAGCCCTCTTCTGATTGTTTTCTTCTTGTAACGAAGCTAACTTCCTTTCTGAGTGAGTGACCTAGTCATTGTCATGCTTTTGTAAACAGTTTCTTCTCTACCTATTGATTTCAGTCGAACATTAGCGACCGCCCGCTGTTTCAGATTGGGAAGGAGAATAATTGTGAGATAGGCATCCACATGCATATGCACACGGACTTGGACACCTGCTTGTGGCATGGACAACTTCTGCAAGTTTGTTCTCATTGAGAGTTGTAGCAACAGCTCCAGTCTGAACCAAGGCAGCACCATGGGAATTTGTGTAGCATTCACTCAAAGATCCGCCTGCATAGGGTAGGGATCCTAATTCCTAAATTTTGGTATTAGACTCTGCTGTACACGGAGAATGCGAAGCTGAGAACAGCTTAATGTATTTTTCACACAACTGATGCCAATAGCTTTAGCCATCTCTGTTTTCTTTGGGTAGGCTGTGACAAGCAGGAGGTAAGGAATGCACTCCTGGTTGAAAGGGGAAAATCCAACCCATTTCTGAAGAAACACTGCCCATGGATTTTGATTAGGAAAGGAAGACAAAGCCCTCTCAAATATGGCAGCGTCCCTCTATGAGCAGTACCCATCTCCTCAGATGCTTCCCCCTCTCTTTGCAACATAATGATATTGCATCCATTTATGCTAGATAGTTTGCTGGCAAGCACCAAAGAACCATCACTCTGAACTTTGGGTAGCAGATCTATGTGAGAAAATGATTCACAGACTACAGATTTATTGTCAATTCTGTTATGCTTAAGGCAGGCAGTAATTTTGGTTTTCACTGCCATTAGCTAATAATAGTAATTAATTAGTAAATCATGCCGTTGGGATCTCAGGGTGAACTAACAGGGAAAATGTAAATTAAAAAAAAAAAAAAAAAAAAAAAAAGAGGCCATAATATTTCTGAGTTTCCTACCACAATTGAGGATGTATGTATGTCCCATCGCTCCAAACTGGATTTCTGAAGAAAAAAACTTGCATCGCCCACAGCGCTGTCTGGGAAGTGTTTGAAGCAAAACAAGAAGCTGCACCAAAACTTGACAGAGAAGTGCTAGATGAAGGGGAAAGCAAGAGGGAATTGTGCTCCTGCACTAGCAGCTGGAGGAACAGGGCTGAAACCTACGCTGGGAAAAGCTCAGTCTTTCCTCTGCTAAAGGGGAAGTCTGTTCCTCAGGCAAGGAAGGGGGGAAGGAAGCCTCCCTGCTGAGCTCTCTCTTACAAGGAATTGCTGAGAGAATCAAAGCTGTATTCACATTACCTCTCCATATTCACATTACCCCTCCCACTCCAGCATTCACGATGCTCTGCTCTCCTTGAGGTAGGAGGGAAAGAGTCTTGTTACACTGTTTGGGTTTTCCCTAGTTTTGCTTTCTTATCAATGGGGAAGTTTGGGGAAGGAAACACTAGAACAAATGCGGGATTTTCAATTCAAGACCATTTCAAACATTTTTTTCTGGCTGAAAAAAAAAAAAAAAGAAGTGGGAGAGAAAAGAATTAAAAAATGTGAATTAGGCTGAGTCATTTTCACTATGAATTGTTTGCAGCTGTCAGAATCTGATCTACATACTTCACTATAGCTCAATTTCCTTTCCCAGTTAATAACACATTGAACAAACATACTAGACTAGACTCCCTTTTTCTTTCAAATAACCTCACAGTGGATATGCATTCCTAGTATAAAAATATCTCTATTAGCTTAGGCTATTTATAGAACATCAGAGAGCTGGAAGATAGTTAAATATTAATTGATTACCATCAAATAACAGACACTAAAACTCAGTATGTGAAATGCCTTCCTCTGCTGAATGAATTGATGGCAAGTGGAGCACTGTACAGTTGTGGTTTATGGGCTCCCCATTCAATGTAATGGGGAGGCAATGTGTTTGGCAGGGGAGACACAAGGGGTCTCCTCTGAAATCCCTTATCTCAGCTGAAATCCCTTACATGCCTCTGGAAGGATCAGTTCTTGGGAGCTACTGTCTAATCTTGGGTGAAATCTCTGGGCCCAGCCAAAGGTGGCATTGTGGACTCTTCCCAAAATCTCAGTTTCTTCATTTTTCCTTTCAATTGAAATATTTGAAAGCACCGGTGGTGACGTGGCACCACCTGTGTGCAGAATGTAAAAAACTCAGGACTGCAAAATATTTAGGTGCTTCTCTAACAATCTGGTTGGAAATAGCAAAATGCTGCTCTGGATTTTCTATTCTGTGTCTTTAATCATTGCAAGGGTTATAAAGAAAAGTAAAATATTTAAGAATTCAACCAAAAAAATGAATATGGAGAGGGAAAAAAAAAAAAAAAAGCTTTCAGGAACATAAGCCATTCTTTGGGTCGGAAAGGAGTGAAAGACTTTAGCTTAAAGATTGCTGCTTGTCAATCATAGGTGATTGCCATCATCTCTGAAGCAGGGCTTGTTCCTTCAGGATCTTCTCCATTTCTTTTAAGAGAGCTCAGTTGCTTTCGTAAGATAAATTATTTCCCTGTACAATTTTCCTTTCATCAAGTTCCAGTTCCCACCACCAGCTTTGGCAGTGGGACGAGCTGCCAGGGTGGACTATGGCTCTCAGGCTGGTGCCACCTTAGGGATGTTTTGAGATTTTGGGATACTTCTAAACCTAGGAGTGCTTGCTCCTGTATATTTTAAAGAAGGTGACTGATGGATAAGCTGCCCTTCCAGTTTTAAACATGCCTCATGGGGAAGAAGGAAGTTAGAATAAAGCAAGAAGAGCTTCTAAGGTGATGGCGAGTTTAACATCTGCCCTTGTTGATTGCTGGCAGATTGTAATGCACAGCTTGAGGTGTGTACAGGAAGTCTGCAGTTCCCCTTTTATTGCTGAATGTGCACATTTCCAAGCAAAGGTGACATTTTTGTATGTCAAAACAAAGGTAGGACTGCACAGCCTTTGAAACATCAAACTCAGATGGAAAATGAGGATTTAGCATGGCTTAATTTGGGCTTTATTAATACCTTTGGGGGAGAGGGATGGAAGAAAGATTAGGCAGATCAGAGCTTTAAAAGTCATAGATCATGCATTTAATAGCTCTAATTCTTAAATACTCGAAGGGCTTCATAAAGCCATTTTCTTCAAGTGCAAACTCTTTCCCACTTTTGACTGTTGCATCTAGACCTCCCAGGTTCTTTAAAGGAGCTTGCAAGTGAAAGTCTTCAGGTCTTTCCATCCAGAAGTGAACTTGTACAGACAGAACGTCTGCAACTGGCATTCTTAAAAGGATCCCACAGGGAGGACACGTGCAGACACACACTTTCATTCAAGATGCATATTGTATTATTTTGGGTACACAGTAAATGGGATTCAAAGATGAAGAAAGAGACTTTTGTTCCATGTGCTTCTATTTGCTGAACTGGTACACATCCAGAAAGACTGGATTTAAATGAAGTTACTGCTAGATTTGGAAAAATAAAATAAAATAAAATAAAAATAAATCAATTCTGGTGTTATAAGAAATTGATGGTTGGATTTCAAGGTAAATTTTATCTAAAACTGAAATATTGACTAAGGCAATATTAATACTTTGCTCTGTTCTCTTTGTTGCAAAGAGGCATTCCTCACTGCATTGGATTTTGCCATTAACACAATATTAAAATAATTTACCACAGACTTATTTTATTTGTTTTGATGCTATTTTAAACTAGCATTGTAAAGCAGCAGTTTCTAAGGTAGCTATTTTATAGTATAAGTACTTTTCTCAAATAAAATGAATATCCTAAGATAAATATTCCATTCTAAAACAGTAAGTTAGTAATGATTTTGCCAATGGTATTTGGTTTTTTTTTCACCATGACTGGGGTTTTCATATTGCAGTTTTTCCAATTGTATTTAACACAAATTCCAGAAGCTAACACAGCCTGGGATGCTGTGGCCAACATGGATGAAATAGCTGAGACCAGTGTGAGAGCACAGTGCAGGGGAAGGATATTAGTAAGAAAACAAATAATTAGACACTAAGGGCATGTGAGAGTAATTTATGTCTTTATGGAAATAATAACATTAAATACCCTCTTCCCCACTCATTTTCATTCAGTTTATTTAAAAACATTTTCTCATTTTAGCTGCTTCACAAACACCTGTCTCTGCTTCTAAGACTTGGCTGAGCAATGCTGATTCACTGGACTATGTTTTGCTGCATGATGCTGATTTCTAAGCATGCACCTTCACAGTTGCATGAGCTTAGGCCATCCTACCTCTGGAAGAGCCTCCTTGTGCCACCACTGCTCTGCACATCCCAGCACTGGTCATTGCTTCCAAGTATGCTGGCACAGGTTTCTTTTGGGCTGCCTGCTACCTCAAGTGGTAGTTTGGTTAGGCTTATTTTTTTTTTTAAAACTTCTGAAGAGTTCAGAGTAACCACTGGGGCACTGAGCTTCAGCATTTGGCCAGTCCTGGGGCTGCTGGGCTGGTGGCCACGGACTGTGTCCTCTCAGCCCCGAGTGTGGGGACAGAGAATTTGAGTGGACACAGAAAGCAGCCATCGTCCACCTGGCCTGGAGGGTGCTGGAAAAGCAATTACAGTGACTTGTTTTACAACCAAGTGATCATTTATCCTACTAACAAATTCTGCTCAACTCTGGGTATATAGGTTATGGAGCAATAAGTGTTCGAGTATCTATAAAATTGCCACTGAAGTGTAGATTAATGGGAGGCAAAGTTGTTGCCCAAGGGAATAACCAAGCTTCAGAAAGGCATGTCCTAAATCAATTAATGCTGAGAGCTGGCAAAAGAGTGGTGGTTTTTGATGGTTGAGCATAGGGTTTTGGTTTTCAGGCAGGAGTTGCCACTTTCATCTCTTCTCACTCAGACAGGACTTGATAATATCTGAGAAAGCTCCTGAAAAATTTATGAATAAGATGGCCTATTTTTTTTTTTCTTTCCATCTTTTCCTTCTTTATTTATTGCTACATCTTTTTGAATGGGCAGAACCAAACCATACCAGCACTACTTTAGGCACTCTGCAGTGGAGAATTCCTTTCCCTCTTAGTGACTGACATTAGCACTTCATGGTTTCTCATCTCCCTGAGCATCATGGTTTGGCTGCCCTCTCCCCGACTCATCTTTCAAAACCTTAATTAAAACACTGTAGTTGGTTCCACTGCCTTTGGAAGCAATTGTTGTCTCAAAAAGTTGGCTAAAAAGGAACGTGGGGTCTCCAGAGCGTCGTAAGAAGTACAAAAACTGACTGGTCCAGCACATGATCCATGATGCTGAAACTGTCGGGGTCTATTGCAGCACTTGGGAGAGGTTGCACAGGGCTTCAGAACTGCTGTCTAAACCACTGCTGTGTTACCAGAAGCCCAAAGAAGCTGTCTCCTAGATGTCTTGCTAACAAGCCTCAGAGATTTGTATTGAGTAGCTGACTCTTCTGAGCTCACAGCAAGAACCTTTCCGCCGCGTTTCTATCACCAGAGCAGTGCCAGCCTGCCCGCCAGTGCTGTGCCGAGCTGACACAATGCAAACAGCTCTGTCCATCAATTACCAACAAAACAGAGGCACCGCTCTTCCCACCACGGCTCGAGTGCTGCGAATCAGTGCGATGCAGGGCAAGCACAGAGCAGCTGGAGCAGGACCTGCACTGCACCATCAGAGGCAGCGAATGCAGAATGAGGCAACGATGTTTTCTGATTCCTCTTCTGCTTTCTGCCCCCTTTATTTTTGTCGTACAGAAGTTGTTTTCAGTACTTTTCTTGACTTCTCCTTTTTTTCTCACCATCCCTTCCTCTTTCCGTTTCACCTTTGCCTTTTAGCTCTTTCCCCCGCTCTTCTCCCTCCCTTTTTTCTCAGCATCTATTTATTCCCTTTGTCTCACAAATCGTCTCTCTGCTTGCCTTTCTTTTTCCCAGCACTTACTGTATTCCATGTGTTTTTGCAACTCTAATGCTAGCTTGTCTGACAAAGAATAAACTCCTATTTATGGAAAATATATGCAGCTCTATGCACTGCTAAAACATGTTCAGACTGTTTGCTCACAGTTGCCCTGCACAGATAGCGTGGCACTGCTAACAAATGGACTGAACAGCTACCATTTCATTTACCAAAATGAAGAGCCAAATGCCACGCCAGCACACACCTTTGCAGTCGCACAGATTTTGTGCCATGTGTGCCACAGGGGTTCAGGCTCTTCTGCCTGGATCCATCTTAAACACATCAAACTCTTTTCTCCTGTCAGTGAAACAGTGAGGTCTGGTCATTAAAATGCACTAATCTCCACTCCCAGCACTACTCACCTTGCCCAGGAATGGACAGCAATTAGTTGTGCTCTGCAATGTAGACCGATACAAATTCCTGAACTTCTAATGATGCTCATCTCATGATGCTCGTGTCTGCTTTTTGTCTTCAGCCAGTATTTACACAACGAAGTACATCTATCATCATTCCCAAATTACCTTTTTCTGGTGAAAAAGGAAAGATGTCCTTTCTGCTTGTGTTTCTTTCAGCTAGTGCTATTGTCTGGCAGACTCGTGCTCCCCTGTCCCACACCCTGACATCTGCACAGAAGCAGGAAGATGTTTATGGAAGCAGGTGAATCATTGCTGAGGACCAACTGGTACCACAGTTAGTTTTGCAAAAACTGTATTCAAGGTGGAAAAGAGTGGAAAAATAATTTGGAGATCCTGAAAACTGGAATCTTATTCTGGTTCTCATCATTTTAATCCCCCCTGAGCCCATCTTCTGTAATAGATGTCTTCTGCTAATTATTCCACTGCCAGTTCAAGCTATAATTTTAGATCACTCTGAGGAAGAGGTATTATCAGCTGATTTGTTGGGACAGCTCTGAAGTGAAAGGAGCAGTGTGGTGTTGTGATTTCATCTTGTGCCTCCAGATTAGCATCTGAAAGCAGCAGCACTCCAGCCACGATTCGTTTTAAACCAGACTTAGTCTTCTTGCACTTTCTTGCTTAGAGTATGGTAAATAAAGAGTGAGCATTTCTAAGGCACAAAGGGTAACTCTTCCACTGAACCCTGGTGTGAGTTGTGTGCCTAATTCCCATTTTGCTTTTCTGAAAGCACACGTCTCTTCTTTGCCCGTGTGCATGCCCCACATTCCCATTCAACCCTCTGCACACAATGTGATTTCCTTGCAGGACGACAAACCCTCTGCCGTAGCTGAAATATGGCCAGGGGTATTTTTTGTCAAGCTGCTGAGACCAGGTTCTCCACTTCCCACTCTGCACTCGTTGGGTGATCAGATCCTGAAGTTAGCAGTCGCATAAGACCTTGTTAGCTGCTGCTGTCTGTGTGCTTTAAAAACAACCACGAGAACAGCAACTCAGCTGGGGAGAGCATATGCAATAGCCCTTTAATCATCGCCTCGGCTCCCCGTGTCACGATGCGTAAGCTTTCTCATCAACGAGGCTGGGAGCACAAAACCAGAGAACTTCTTAAATATTTCAAACATCTGCGTCTTGTGCTACCAGATTAACAAAAAAAAAAAAAAAAGAGAGAAAGAAAGAAAAAATCCTCTTGGATCAAAAGTGTCTCCTTATCAGGAAATGAAGGACAGGAACAAAAATACCTTCCTCCTCCATCTCCTCCTCTTCTTTTCCCACCTCAAACTCGACGACAGAATTCTTTCATCTAACGGCTCGCTGTAAAACGAAAGCGGGGTGTTTACAAACGGAGCTGCCCGGTGCACACCGGCGAGATGCGGCACCGCAGCCCCAGCACAGCAGCGGGGGGAGCAGCGGCCAGCAGGTGTCTCTATGGGTGCCTCTGCCGGCCGGGCTGCGCTGCGCCGGGGGTTTCAAACGCCTTCCCTTCCCTCCCTGCCTGCCTGCTCTCTGCAGACACCGAAGCCTCAGACTCTTAGGAAAAGGAAATACTTTATAAAGGTTTCTTTATTCTCGTTTTCAATCACAAGGAAAGGCGGGTGGACCTGGCTTTAGCCCGCTGTATGCTCTCCTCTGTATTTAGGCAGAGAGACTGCAGCACTGAGGATAAGTGCTGAGAGCACCGAAGGAATTCGTTTCAGAGGTGGGAGAGGAAGGCTGGCATCCCCCAGCCATGTGGCTGCAGACTGCTGCATTTTGGCTTGGCTGGGGTTCAAGGCTCACCGCTGGAAATGCACGCCTTGACCGCGTTTTGGAGGAGCTCTCCATTGGCATGATCCACATCTTTGAGAACACAATTGTCTGCCACCGATCCGATCGTCTTGCTGTGACCGAAGTGTTTATGCAATTATAAAATAGGGGATGATTTCGATGCTGTATCCTCTCGTGGAATTACGCTTGGACTTCATCCGTAGAGACAGGGAAGGGATTTTGTTGTTTTGTTTGATCACTTCTTATCACAGAACTTTGTTTGACTCGAACCACAACAATACAAGCATTCAAACACCACCTTCAGATGTAATATTGATTTATAAAACAGCAGCGCACAGCTGCTGAATTTCACTGTTGCATGCAGAAGGTCTTCAATTCCCAACAAATTACTGGCATTTTTACCTATTTACAAATTAATGTTTCCTCTGAAGTTTGTGTGTTTCTTATTATTCCAGTCTGCTTTCTTTAGTTCCTGCTTAGAAACCTTGCGCAAGTGCATTACACAGTGATAGGGCAACTTTAGAGCATCAGTTAAATTGGAGTTAAATAAAAAAAAATCTAGATCAACTTTTTATCCTCAGGCAAGTTATGCACTGAGTAAAATTAAACCACTATATGTACTTGTAGATCGAAGAACCAGAGGTGGAGGATGGGTCAGAAACACTAAGATCAAAGTTTTCCCTCTTTGAAAAAAATCCCTTTGAAAAGCCCCCATGCCACCTATTCTGCTTGTTAATGTTTTGACTGGAAGTGTCTGGCAGTGTCATCAGCAGCAGAATATTTTTTAAAGGCTTTTTTTTTTTTTTTTTTTTTTCCAGAGCTGGCTCTAATAGCAAACCGATGGATCCTTAGCAGCCTCTGTTATATGTCTCTTAAGGGAATATTTTTGTTAATTGCAAATATTTGATTGACAAACATGGGATGCAATTAGTAGGCAGGCACAGTAGGAATGTGCAGTGAACTGGATCTCTGAACCAACAGATCTCAACTCTCTCAGCTTGATCTGAAATAGGCTAGAGCATTTAAACCATATGTTTCCCTCAAACTTTTTCTTTCCTCTGAAAATTCCTTATTTCCCTCAACTAACCTTCTTTCACTCTCTGCACCAAGGGAGCTAATTCATCTACTGCGATCGCGTCAAATAAAGACAGAAAATTCTACACAAGCTTCAGACTTATGCTGCTTTTTGACCGTGGCAGTAAAAATTAATGTGGACAAGACTATACATGCCAGTTGTGCCTTACAAAAGCCCTAGGTGAAAGAGAATACAATCTAATTTAACTTTAGACATTTTGAGCTTAATGGTCTATTTAAACAACCTGGTACCATCTGACTACATTTATCAATTATATTTCTTTTTATTTATACAGAGTACTGTCTTTCTGGGGAGGCTATAATTAAAACTTATCTAGATAAATGGTGCTCGGATTCTGCAGCATGAGCAGGAATTCAAAGGACATCGGTGTTTTTATGTGCTCTTTTCCATAAAAAGTTTAAAGGGAAATACATTTCAATAATTAGAATAATATAATTGCACGAGTTTTTACAATTACAGCTGAAGTTGTCAGCAGGAAGTGCCGTGTGGTCTGCAGACTGTGGTGTTGGCACCTCAGAAGAAGCCCTTTCTGGACGAGCAGTGCCTTTTCTCATGGGGTTCTCCTTGCTCCCTTCTTATGGCAAAGTCTACCCCTCAGAAACATGCTGGCTCTTATGGTTTGAGGCAGTTCTGAGCTCTCTGGCCGGGTTGTCAGAGTGACCCCCAGTGCAGGTCAGCGTGTGATGCAGTGTCAGGGTTCTAATCTTTGCAGGCCAATTGCAAGAGTCCATTTCCCAGATTCCCCATTAGGCAACTTCCTGCAGCTGAAGTAGGTGTGTTGGCAACAGGACAGGTTTTATAGGGCATGGTGTTGCATTGTCAGGGGGCAATCAGAGGGAATGGAGAGGTCGCCTTCTCCTCACTACTGTTTTTTGTGCATGGAATCCACCAGTCTTACCATGGCCTAATGTTATTCATAGAAGACCTCCATCTTTGAGTGCTGTGGCATGCAGCCATGTGGGCAGTGTGAGTTTATACGTACATCCACCTTCATGCTCCATGAAAGCATGTATATTCATAAAAGCACGTGAAGGTGCTGATGAAACTCTGCTCGTTTCTGAAGGGCCCAATCCCCCCAGCATTTCTCCTGCAGGGAACTGCTCCTGTGATTAAGGCTGACTCACATAAGCGTTGCAAGATCCAGCCTTTAATTTGCAAATCCCAATAACGATATATGTTAATCAGACACTTCATCAGTGAAAAGAGTCCTAGATCTGTAGTATGGTGAGGCTATAAATACAAGCTAGATTCCTTTAAAACTTCCTTGCAGAATTTTGTCCCTAGAAGGGAAAGTGTTATCTTGCTGCTGTCTGAGTCCTGACTATAAGATTTCAAACTCATTATAAGCAGCCCCACAGAACTAGCAAAACAATTATTTCCATCTGTAACACTTCATGCCATGTATTTATAACCCTCTTACTGAAGCAGGATTTAACAGAGACATTCACAAAGCACTCTTTTTAGGAGATTGGACAGGATTTTTACAGAAGGGCAGATCAGGAAGGTCCACTGCAAAGCCACAGTTATTTAGACAGAGCTGCCTGATGAGCAGATCTGGTGTACTGCAGAGAGATGGGAATGCTGGACCAGGTGTACACGTGGACTTGCTGAGGTCACCCTCGGTGGGACCAGTCCCTTGCAGATAATTTTTTTTCCACCCTGGAGCCTTTGTTGTGTCTCTCTGTTCAAGTGCTTGACAGAAAATGTCCACAGTCGGGCTGTGCATAATATATGCTCTCAATTTGTAAAATCTTTCTGTGCAACTGTGTGAAAGGGGGACTTTGTCTCAGGCTTTCCCTTCGCAGCACCACAATTTAAATGTTGCCGTTTTGTCATGTTAATGTAGTTCACTGAAAATACATAGATTGTCCTTAACTAATTGGGGAGGGGGAGATGATCACTGTGGCAAACTCGTAGCACGTAGTGTTCAGAGCAATGCTGACACCATTTTGGTGAACACAGGTGATGAATGGTGTTGACATGAGCGGCTGCAGTTACACAGTGTGCGTATACACAAATTATACCACCATGTGTGTTCCTCTCTGTTATGAAAGCCTTTTGTTTATATATACCCAGCTATACATTTACACATTATGTAAATAAACACACATATGCCCATGCAATTTAATTGAATATATGTCTGTGGGTTAAGAGGCATGTTACTCTGATGAAAACATCTTATGGTACCGAGTAAAAATATTTCCAACATGCTTCTGAGCCTCCTGTAGAATTTAAGAAGGAACTGCAGAGCTTCCCTTAAGGCAGTGGTTAGAGTCATTCAACACGAGGGCATGGCGCTCCTCCAAAACCTGTAGGCTGTTGAACAGCACTCTTAAAAACCCATCAGGTCTCATCTTTACTCAGCTTTGCCATCGATCTTTGGTACATGCACAATGGAATGTTACTCTCAGAGTTCTGTCTCAGATTAGGAATGTACTCCTCAGGCAGCATCCATGTGGGTCAGTCCTTCCGAACGCCACCTCCCTAAAGCCACTGCAACACCTCTGGGTGGCATGGAGTGCAACTCCAGCTACACTACAGAGTCAGCTTAGGGGCTGGACTGCGGGGAACTGAGGCGGTGGTCTCTTGCTGTAAAATGCCTCTGGGAGCTGCAGGGGGTGGTGGGGCCCACTGCTGAGCCCACCAGAAAGGAATGTCCATCTGTGTAGCCATCAAGTGCTAGAAGATCAGCTTGGAGAGCAACAGTAACGGACCCTTGGTGCCAATGGGCCAGGTCCATTATTGGTGGTACCAGAGAGTTCTTCAGAGCGACTTGAAGGGGCTTGGAAGCACCAGAGAACTTCAGCAGGAAGTTTTCTACCTTCTTCTGCCTCTATCCCCCCCTCTGCCTCAAACCAAATGCTGAACGTGTGGATTTCAGCAATTCACAGAGGTGAACAGCATGTTCTGCACACTCTGCATGCCCATGAGCAGGCGCAGGGCAGTCTGGTGCAGGGGCAGCAGTGCTCCTCCTGCTTGCGAGAGCATGCACTGCATGCTGCCATTGCTGCACTCAGCCACTGCGCTCCCAGCGTCTTTGTTACCATTGCCTGATAAATAAACAGCCCGAAAATTACAGAACTTATTATGGTAATTGAGTGAAGAAAGGGAAATGCAAACCCTGCTTCGCTATCCATTACATTGCCACCACTAAAGTTGCTAAACCTGCACTACTCAAATGATATTGTAATATTAGCCTTCTCTCTCTTTTCACAGTGATTGTTTTCTGTCCATCTCGGGTTGGATGTCAGTTCATTTAGATTTACATCAAGTAGTAAATTAAAATAATCACTCAGCAAACACTCTCGGCTCAGTTTTCTCTTTCAGTCAGAAGTTGCGAGAGATGCTTGAAGCATTCAAGCAGAAAATATTGCTGTCTAGATATTTGTCCTCTGGGTGATAAAGGAGGCATTGTCTTGGGACCCACTCAGGCCTCGGAGCTGATAGTAGCTGTGCATCACAGCTGTGAAGTGCGCTTTGTTATGTGTCTGAGGATTAGGGTTCAGGACCTTGTTTTTCTTGAAATACCAGACTGATCAGAGCTGCATATGTTCGGGGGAAAGCAGAGGTCGATGGTTCTCTGTCCACATTTTTACTAGATTATTCTTGGACAGAACTCTGGGAGAATACCCTGCAGCTTAAACCATCCCAAGAGTTTTTCATATTCTGCATTATAAACATCATGGAAAAAAAAAAAAAAAAAAAAAAAAAAAGCCCTAGTTTATCTATCTGCATTTGAAACAAAAGACTACAGCGGCACAGCGAGGCTCTGGGCTGTGGACCCACATTGGAGCAGGCTGAATTTACTCCTTTGTGTTCTATTTACAGTATAGCTGCCCGTTTAGAGGCACAAATGCACCTTGATATAAAAAGGAAAAAAAAAAAAAAAACCAGCAACCAAGCAAAAGCCTGTATTTTATCAAATAAGGTGTGTACAGAGGCACTCTTAGTGAAGACATCACCATAAGTTAAGGTAATCCTTTCATTACAGTCCCTGGGTAGAGATTGAATCCATCCCTTCCAGAACGGGGCCCTGATCAGTAGTCAGAATACTGCCCTTGGAATGATTGATGTCATTCATACAGCCCGCTGGTAGGACAGAAGTGAGCCCAGTGCTTTGCCCTGTACAGCAAATGCCTAAGGACCAGTTCCTTTTATTCCTCTGCTTGAAAGGATGTCAGCAGGCACTCCTTGTAACCTCACAGTTCTGAGCATCACCCATGCACCTTTACTTTTGAAATGAGGCCAGCACCTCCCTGACATGTCAGTGTGATGGTTCAGGTGCTCCTTTTCCACTGATGGTCAAGCCCAGGGCTGTCTGCCATGGCACACAGGTGATCTGAGATGTGAGCTTGGGCTCAGTAGGGTCCACGTCTGTGTGTGCCAGCTTGGGCACAGCTGCAGACCAGAGAACCTGAGCACCTCCTGCCCTCCAGCCCTGGTTTGTGTATCTCTGCTGTGTGGAGAAGACTCCTGGCATGTGTTGGTTTGGGGGCTTTTGGCAAGAATGAACCACAACTCTTTTTTCTGCCTCAGCAAATTCGTTCCCAAGTGACCAAAAAGAGTAACTGCAGCAGGATGCAGGCTGAGGAGCCTTAGTGAGGAGGTGACAGTGTGATTACTGTTTGAATCAAACTCCTGATTCTCAGCACAGCAAAGGTAGTATTCTGATCTGTGTGGCTAGAGGTGCCCCTGCTCCAGCCTTTGCCACGGCGATGTTTGTGGAGCTGGGCACTGCCATGGGGCACATAAAGCATTGGCTGCTGCTGCCTGGCAGAACTGCTCTGCTGCATTTGTGCATGTCTGCCTATAGGAAACTGGCATTGTATGAAAGCATTTATCAGTGAAGGTATGCTAACAGCAAACTTTCAAAAAAATTACAGGGCAGCAATCAGTGTCACATTTGTTTGTAAGTACTCTTTTATAGTTGTTTGTTGTTTTTTTCCTCTTCTTTTCCACTTTTTCCTTTCTTAGGAAATGACCAAAGGGCACTGACCTCTCATTTTGTGCTTGCAGAAATCTTCTCTCTCTTCCTTATTTCTCCTCTGGCTGCTTTTATTTTCTTCTTGTTTTGGGGTTTTTTTCTTACTTTTTGTTTTCTTATTTAATACTCTGAAGAGGTTAGGTCTGTCCTTCTCCACACTAGTTCAGCCATCCTGTAGCCCTCTCTTCTGCATGAACTGTTGCTGCTGATGGGGTTCGTGTATTACTGTATTCTTTGAGCATTTTCCTCTTCCCTCCCTAATTCATTTTTCCCCCTTCTTTGGCTGTCTCATACTTCTTTTATTCTCTCTATATTCTGGCAAAACATATCCAAGCAGCCACTTGCTGTTTTTCTGGGCTGCTCTTCCCCACCCTCAGCTATGTGCTCTGCAGAGCTGATCCCAGTGGTGATGCCCTCCCAGTGCCAGCCCCGCTTTCCCCTGTGCCATCTCTCCCTTCTGCACTGTCACACTCTGTAAGCAGTGTGACACAAGGACACAATGCACAGAGCCATGTTGGGAGGCAGAGCCCTGTACCTCAGTGCATTGTCCAACTGCCCCAATGCTGGCTGACAGCAGTGCATGACGAGGGCAAGCAATGGTAGAGCATGTTCATAACCCTTTCCAGCCACATCTATCCCAGTGCTGGGTGTAGGGACTGTCCCCATGAGGGCCAGGGAGCCCTGACACCTTTTTATATTTTCTTAGCTAAAAAACACAAACCAAGCTCCTGTCTCAGAGCTGGGCAAAGGAAGGGAGGGAAACCTTCCCTGCTGGTAGTCATGCCCTCAGCTCCCACAAAGGACATATGAGGCTGGAGCAGCTCAGGGAGAGGTATTCTGAGTGTGTAACCAGCACATCAGCCATTACATTAACTTTGTGGCCTTATATTAGCTGAAAATCAGGTCTCAGATCTTGATCTGAGTTCTTAGTGAAAGAAACGTCCAACCATTCACATGGCCATATGAAAAAGCTTGCTGAAATTATTCAGAGCATACATTGGTAGATTGCTGGATATCTCAATATCAGTTTGGATTTGGAAGTGCTTAAATTATCAAAATATTGACATAAATCCATATATGAAACAAGACACTTCTATCTGCAAGTGGTGCAGCTTGTTTTTTTTACTACTGTCACCAATCACAGTTACCAGGACCCAGACTAAAGGCAAACACTGGAAGAATTTCCAATAGATCCTTGCAATACTAAAATAAAATAAAATAAAATAAAATAAAACAAAATAAAATAAAATAAGAAGAGAGAATTTCCTGACTGCAGGAAAAGAACTGCTGGGGTAGAAGGTTACCAGGGCCTCTGACTCCTTGTGTGTAGCTGAAGAGAGTATACAGAGTGTTCAAACACAAGTAGGAGACCTCCGAGAGCAGCAACCACGCAAATCAGGGCCGGGTGAGAGAATGCAGCAGAGAGGAGGAGGGTAGCTGTCCCCACACACCCTCTGCTGGCAGGAGAGGTTTCAATGAGTCTTTGAAAGAGGTGGCTCACAAAAACTTCGTTTTGAGCTCTTGCTAAATTGAGAAATGTCAGAAATGGAAGTGCTATTCTCCACTTGGTTCTCAGGGTCTCTGTGTGCACCTGACTGGCTGGTGCTTTCTGAGAAGTGCCAGCAACCTGCTCTGAGTTCCCTGTGTTGTAGTGCCTGGCAGAATGGCAACACTTTGTTATAAATAAATAATATTTGCAATGTACTTGTTACATATCAAAATTTTGGTGTTATGCTTGCTGTTACGGGATAGGAAGAAACGTGCTTGGGTTTTGCTGTGGACTCACCAGTGTGACCCTTCCTGCAGAGCAGGCTGAGGTCTACAAAGCATTTTGGAACTACTTGCTCTAATTAACTGACAGGAAGTACTGGAGGTATGCAAAATGCAGGCAAAACCCTGTGTATTATGTTTGAATATTTCCTCCCTCCAACAACACCAATAGTGACTTTATGTTCTAGAGCTTGGTGGTGGCAGAAATGGGACTGACCCTTGGGTTTCCTTTGGAAGACAAAGTTGGCTCCTTTCCAAGCAATGCCATTCATAGCCCAGGCTCAAAAGGCAGCTGAAATAGCAGACTTGGCTGCAGCTGCTACCTGGAAATCCAGAGGCTGTTGTCATCCTTATTTCTTCTGTCGCTAGTCAGCTGGAAAGCACAGTGACCTGTGAGTAATGTGGCCATCCCAAAGCCATGCTGATAAAACCTTTACACTGCTGCCTCTCACCATCTCTCCCTTTCTGTTTCTCTGAGATGTTCTGATCCAATCTTGACTTCCTTTGAGGTAGGGCATTCTTAATGCTCTACCCCCCTTGGAGAGTCAGAGAGAAATGATTTTGAGTTGTTATTTTGTTTTGTGTTTGCCAGACATACTTGTCTGCAGAGCTTTTGTACGAGTGGAAAAGGACGTGACTGTGGCCATAGTCCAGGGGCTCTTCTGGACATTGCTCTTCTCAGTCGGTAGCTGCTGTTGCACAGCAGAAGATTTTCTGAATCCCAGCATGCCAGATTCTTAGGGGACAGTAAACTCCCAAGTGAAGCTCAGAGAAGCCCAGAATTGGGAGATAGGAAATCTCACACATTCTTTGCTCTCCCCACCTTCTTCTCAATATTTACATATTTCCTGGTTACCACTAGGCAGTCAATCCACTTGTTTTGGTAATCCTTTGCCATCTATACCACTAATGAATATTTTTTGTTCATTCCTTACAGGTCAGCATGGTGGATATTATGGCAGATTTCTACAGCCAAGACACAAATGTTGACAGATTTCCAGGTAACTGCCATTGTTTCTGATCTTTCATAAGTTGCTCTGGGTGTTGGAACCTTTTCTTCGATTTTAGGCTGCAATTCTCTCTCCTCATCTTCTACATTTGTCACCTCATGATCAGACTGTTGTCCTGAGTTGCATCTAAGTGCTATAAGTGCTACTTGGAAATGTGAAGCGAAGGCTGCCCGCTCAGTATGCAGCTCTTGTGTCCCACAGAAGCCTTTGACCAGAAACCCACAGACCTGCATATTCATATCTAAGGGGATTTGCTTGCATTTTATAAAGATATAGCTGCTTCAGCACTTACTGGATAAAGAACTGTCTTTCTGTCTGTATGATCCTGCCACAACTGTGGTTAATGGAAGAACTCAGTGGCAAGGCAATTTGCTTGTCTCTACAGAAACATTCTCACTTTTTTTCACTGGACAGAGCCCTTATCTACTTCTCACTCCTTTAAAATGGCTGAGATTTACTTTGGGTTGCTGCAGTGGATCTTAAAATATTTCATGGTTGCATTAGTTTCATTCTTTTTTTTTTTTTTTTTTTTTTTTTTGAGAAACTCAAAATTAAAGTAATCACATGCCACAGTAGAAACCTACAGCTCTGGGTGCAATGGTATGAAGCCTGCCGTGCTATGACCACCCTGAGCCCTGGCCCTGCTGTGACACCAAATCCATGGCAGTAGATGTGTGCTGCCTGATGAGGTTGTTCAAGGCAGAGCTTTGAGTGATCAGATGAAAGTAGGCTTTCAGTTTGACACTCAGTCATCCTTGTTATGAGAGTGTTTGTACTGTAAGCTCCTTGGGGCAGGGACTGTGGCTTTCTGTATTTCTTGAGGCTCGCCAAGATTGTGGCCAGCATTCTGTGAACCAAAGCTAATAAATCAAAGCCAGCTTTTCCTCACGTGCTTCAAAACCTACTCCATTTTGGAACGAGAAAACCACGTACAGCTCACTGCAGGCTTTGTCAAATTATTCCTCCCCTTCACACTTGGGCTCTTCTTCATTTTCCACACACTTAATACTCACCCAGCTCCTTTCTGTAACTGGCAGCTGATCCAATTACACACTAGAGGTAGAAATACTGAAGTCTTACAGTTCAAATGTGGAATGATATGCATAGTCACTTTGTCACTCAAATCCTTAAAAAAAGAAGAAAAAAAAAAGAAAGAAAGAAAGAGAAAAATCAGACTAGCTCGCCATAATTAAGGGCAGAAAATAGAGCACACAGTTAATATCTCCATGGTTTGCTCAATGAGGAAACTGGAGCCATGTGGCTTCTCAGATACAATCACTGGCTTTTTCCTTCTGGGGCTACAGTTCAAATCCAGCTTTAGGTTCTAAATTAAATGAGTCCCTTTAACCTCTGCAAGTGCACGAGATCCCTCCAGATCAGAGCTGAGGTTACTGACGTGTCAGCGTGGTGAGCCTTGCATTCTGCTACCTCTGCACACTTAATGGCATAAACAAAAGGAATTGAGGTCCAATCCTGGCAGAAGGCCAAGAATCAAGAGCTGTGTGGCCATCAGCACCGAGAGAGAGACACTGAGATAGGAAAGCCTGAATTATTGTAGGGCACAATCGGATGCAGAGCCACATCAGGGCTTTGCAGGTCTCACTCACTGGCGCTTCCTGCAATGAGGCACTTCATGGTAATGAACTCATCCGCTGCTTGCAGGCAGTGAAGTCTCAAAGGTAGGCTAAATCTGGGGTCAGTGGGATGGTGCTGTGTTCTGCCTGAGCTGTTTTCTAGAGTCCCCAATTTGCTTTTCATTGCATTAGCAGTACAAAAGTGTAGCCAGAGTCAGGTGTGGGATCCCAGCGGCACCATCCGGATGTGCAGCTCTTGAACTGTGCAAGTTGCCCGTGCAAAGCTGTGCCAAGAGAGAACTTGTTT
Organism: Tympanuchus pallidicinctus; assembly: GCF_026119805.1. NCBI lineage: Eukaryota > Metazoa > Chordata > Aves > Galliformes > Phasianidae > Tympanuchus > Tympanuchus pallidicinctus. The sequence continues at coordinate 107,806,580 of NW_026294618.1, forward strand.
GTCAGTAGGAAGGATCCTACGTGTTCACTAGGGATAACAAGGAATCCCAGTAATACAGTCCCAGTAATAATGATTCTCTTTGAATTAAGGGCAAAGCTAAGATGCTGGCATTGCACAGCTAACTTGTTTGTACAGTTGGCATTTAGCTGCTGCGTACACAGTGGACTTATGTGCCTACTTCAGGAATTGCCTTTCTGGGAAATTCTGGTTCAGTTTCTTGCTATACTTTTGTTCAAGCTTTTGTTCAGTGAGCCAGTTGCATTCAGAAAGCACGCCTATAAAACTGTGCAGTGGCAGCCCAGTATCTACCATTACCAAAAATATAGGAACATTCAAAACCTCCAAGCTCCTCCACTTCCCACCAGAGAGCTAGAACTGAGAATCCCATATGGAAAAAAAAAAAAAAAAAAAAAAAAAAAAAAAAAAAAAAAAAACCCTCAATAATTAAAAATCCCTATTTTGCCCAAATAATTCCTTTGTTCAAGGTATGTAAATGTATTTGCCTGCTTGTAAACTCTTTCATTAGCAGTAGTTCCCTGGCTCAGTAATCTGAGCTTGGGAATAGAGAAGTCTGGAAGGAGTGTTACTCTGAAACAAAACATCTGTCTTTCAGTCAAGACTAAACTGACAAGCAACAATTTAGTTGTCTAAACTCAGAGCTTTCAGGATTTCAGACTACATAAATGTCAAGATGCCTAGGTAGGGCTCAAAGGTGAGCGACAGTGTCGGCAAATATACATTGGAACTTCAATTATCCAAACCCTGATAACTCTCAGTTACCTGAAGTTTAAACACGTCTCCCCTCACCCTTAGTTTCCACATTTTTCTGTAAAATCCCTTTGTACAGAATTGCCTATGTCTTTGCCCAGCTTCGTCTGTAAACTTGAAGAGCTCGTCTCCAAAGGAGCTTAGTGTGTCTGCCAGATCACCCTTTCTGACAGAGTCTGTAATTATCCTTTCATGTTACCTGTAACATTTGAATGGAAGTATTAAAATAAATAAATCATAGTTTTAATCTTTGCTATCTCCAGCTACATTCCACTTCTCCTTAGGCATGGTGCTGCTGGGGCACCTATCATCCTCAGCACAGAGCATGGAAATGCCGCTGCTTTAAAGATACTGCAGAGAGGGTTGTGTCCTTTAGTTAGTGGATTGGATGGACTCTGCTGGTCAGCAGAACTCACTATCAGTACACAGACAAAAATCTTCACTTAGTTCCTCTGCTGTGACATCTTTGATATTAACAGTGGATAATTTTTGGGCTGAGGACTCTGAGCAAGAAACTGGCACCACGAGGAAGAGCAAAGGGATTTTTGGCCCCTCATTGTGGGCCTTCACTCTAGCTGAAGGCAAAGAGCCTGATCTTGCCAGAACAAATGGCATGAGATGTGGAAGACCCAGTATTCAGAGGAAATTAAAATCCTTTTCCCCATTTGGAAGCAGAATTATGAATGTGAACTAGAAGGCAAAATACAGTCTAGTTTCATCTGTGGCTTTGTCTAGGAAAGAAGACAAAATCAAATTAATAGGGTTGTTCAATTGTAGGTTTTGTAGATATAAAAAAAATCTCATACTCCTGGCAGCAAATTAATATTGCAAAATAAAACCAGCAACAGAAGACAGTCCAGAGCATGCCCATTTCAATATTTAGCAAGTCCTGGTGTCTTAGGTGTCCCATGGTGATCAAAATCAAAATAAATTAAAGTTGCGCTTTAATTGAATTGCACAATGACATTTATTTAAACATTAGTAAACAGATGCAATTTTGTGCAATGCCTTAAATTACATTTCTTACATATGCATTTAATTTAAATTTATTGAGATGGTTATTTATGTTAATAAAATAATTAAAAGCAGTTATTTAAGAGTAACTATGAAATAACTGTGTAAGTACCTATATTAATAAGACAGTTAGTTAAGGGATAATGTCTATTGCTTTATAGTGTAATTGCAACAAACAGCTGCTGAGTTTGATTAAGAGCTGAAGAGGAGCTAAAGCATTTGAGCAATCTCAAAAGCTATTTGTTGTAAATGTTCTACAAAGCAGTAGCTATTATTCCTATTGTTAAAAAGCCATAGTATAAACATTAAAATATAACTCCTTAGTATGATGCTTTTTTCTTGGCATATACAAGCACCTCTCTGGGAATGGTGGGGCTAGAGATGGGGCTTTGGTGGAGAAAAAGCTTTCTGGGAGGGAATAATTTGGTTGAACACAGCTTTGTTCACATCTCCTCCATGTGAGAATATACCTAACTGTGAAGCAGGGCACTGTCTGTTCTTGCAGGCTGCGTGTTCAGTGTTACCATTAAGAAATCCGTAGCTGGATCTCTTCCAGATTTTGTAGGAAAATCAGCCTAAGCCTCAGGTCTGACCTAGAAATTTCTTGAGCATTTTGCTGGAGTGTAAGGAGACTTGAGCATACAGTAAAAATCCTTCCGCAAGTTTGTCTCTGAAATGGCTGCTGCCACTCCATAACTCCATCATTAACACACGAAGCAGACACTTCCTGGTCCCCAAGCGTATCCTGCTTTATGGCACTGACACATACCTAAACCACAGACCATTAATTTCAGTGGGATCAAGTAAGCAGATAGGCATTACTTGTATTGCAGTTGTTATTTACAAACTCCATATTCTCCTGCTTCTGGGCAGTGTGATCATATGCAAGCTTTCGCCTTTAAGATTTTTGCTATCTTTGTTGCAAGTTTTGTAGTAAACTAGGAAAGGGTTGCATGATTACTTGAAAGCTCTGAATAGTAAACTCTGCCATGTTGACTAGACACAATTGGACATCTGGAGTCAACTCCATTTTCCTGCTCCTAGTCTGTGCACCTCTGTGCCTCTTTTAAAAGTGAAAATCTCACAGAGCCCAGAAATGCTAGAAAAGGCTGCTAAGCAAAACAGTACCAGCAAAGATTTGACATGTTCCTGGTTTTGTAGTGAACTAAGCTGGCCAGGCCCTAGTGACAGATTTTCGAAGGAGGATGAGAACATGTCCATGTCATCCTGGCTCTCAATTCCAGCCAATGAAAGGTGGGTGGTTCTGTGCTGCTGGGAACTGAGCTTGGGAAAAAGGTACTGAAGCCCATTTGGTCAAGTCCCACCAGTGCATTCACACTGAGGCTGTAGGCCTTTTACATCAAAATATAAGCACCCCAAACAGCAGAGAAAATGGTGTTAGGATACAATCACAGTTTCCCTCTTTTACACCTCTATTCCAAAGGAGGTAATTGGTCTTCGGCCAATCACTCATATATAATATTTCTACAAAGCCATCAGGAGAAGTCAGCTTGGCAAAGCCCTGTCCCAGCAATTAACCAAGTGCCAGCGTGCTGCTAACACCCCATGGAAAGGCTTTGCTTTTTCACCAGGCTCCTCCCCAGGAGCACCACTGTGGTTGGATCCCCCCAAGCATCCATCAGAAGCTGAGATGGGGCACTATGCTCTACCTCAAGAGACACTTAGGGAAGCCCACACAGCACACTGTCTCCTTAAGCTGCTGGGGCTTGCAGACCTTCCTAACTCTACCCTGGGGAAAAGCTGTAACAATGGATAAAAGATTTGGGCCTCCCAGCTTAGTTACAAAGGATTCTCTTTACTCATCCTCTTAGTGAGATATCCAGTTGAATGCTTCTTGAAATCTTTCAAATATTAAAAATAAAATAAATCTTCTTATTCCACTCCTCAGCGAGGTTCCCATTGCAGTGCCCTGTTGTCATACAATTCAGGTCCGCTAAAATGTCAGAAGCCCCCTTCTGTTCTGTGGCAGCAGCCAGGTACATAGAGAAAAGGTTGTTCCATTCTTTGAATGAAAATGAAGGGCAAGAGCCCTCAAGCACTGAGAAGGGGAAGGTGTGCTGGATACTAACTAATGGCTGTCTAGCTGTGGGCTGCTCATTGCCTCTACCTTGCCTGGTGGGGATCTGGTTTAGAAAAGGGCTGGAGAAAGCTGTATTGTTGCAGCCAGAACATTACCTATGCATTTCACTCGGACATGTCAATCATCAGCGGGTGTTGCTCAGAGCAGTTACTGTAGAAAACATTGCTTCACCTGCCTGAGCAGCTGCTTTGCCTTTCATTTTCTGCTCTCTTCCCTTACTGCCGAAGTCTGCCTAGGGGTGCTCTGCTCCCCTTGGCACGTGTTTCTCAGCCCTGTGGGGACAATATGCTTCAAACACTCTCAGGCCACTTACAGCCCCACAAGGCTGGGAGAATGGAAGCTGTCCATGTGCGCTGTCATGGAGGAAGCCCTGAAGTGACCTCCCTACCTGTGCTCTTAGAGCTCAGTTTTCTTTGCACAAAAAGCTTTGACCAAAACATGGTCATCATTGTTTTGTGATGAAAATGTCTCTTCCAGAAGCTCTTGCAAACACTTAAGTGGTTTCCTCTATCTGGCTTGCAGTCTCTCTCTGTCCTTCCAAGGAGCTGCTGAATATTCAGTATTGCCTGATTCTAAACATTGCCTTTAAAGTCTTCCGAGCTTCTCAATCTTATCAGAGACTGTACTGGTATGCAACCCTGGGTGAGAGCACACAAGAACTTGAATTTCTCAACAGCAGCTCTTTTCTATAAAGCATATGTTTAGATTCTTGTAAAAAAAACATCCACTTGCCCTGTTAGATCTCTTTTTTGACATCTTGCTATCTCTGAATTTAGCTTTCGTTAATTAGTCAAGAAAATAAACAGCCACGTTTCTTACTATTCACACCATCACAGACTGTATTCCAAGTCTGTACATATCCTGTAGCTTGTTAAGTAATTCTTTATCCTTTAAGAAATTCCCATAAATCTCTGACCAAGAAGAGCAATAATAGGTTACTTAGTCATCATATATAAAAATCTGAATCATTTTTACAAGTATCTTTAATGGCTTCTATTAATTACGTGTCTTCATAAAAAAAAGCTACTCCTCTCAAACATAGCATCCTTTCATTCTTCAAGAGGATCTAATTTCTAAAATAACTGAAATTAAGGCACCAATGCTTTGTTTGGGCAATTTAAGCAGGAAAAAAAAAAAAGCACAAACGCATCTCAAGCACAAGGTAAAAGAATCGTGTTCTATTAACTTGTCAGCTATCTTTGTATTAGCAACATTTTACAAGTCAGCCTACTGGGCTATTATGATTGGTGCTACACTGCCAGCAAAATACTGAATGTGGACTGGATTGTGATTGTAGCTGCAGCCCAGCTGACACTGAACCATCATCTCTGGCCCTGCTTCGGGCTTTGCCCCATGTGTCCTTGACTTAGGTTTCATGGTGGCTCTGAGGTCAGCAGGAATGGAGCTTGGAATGGAACTCAAGGGCATGGAGCATCTTTTCCACCCCATTCCTTCCTGCCTCCTGCCCTTCTGTAAGGGTTTCCCTGTGCTCAGCAGCATTGCTGGAGGGGCATTTTTTAGGTCAAATGATGTTTTACCCTATTAGTTCCTAGATTAACTGCATATCTTTGGGGGACAGAAATGGTCATATCAGGGATGTGCTGGTAGGTGGTACCAGCTCTTTCAAGGGCAGCTTAGACTGCCTGTGGATTGAAATGGCTCTAAAACCAGTCATTCATTTTACTTGCCCTTCCTTAATTTAAGTATTAGCTTGCTACCTTAATCACTACAAAATGCAGCATTCCTTGCCCTGCCATGAGGGCTGAACTGAACCATGTTTTCCAAACTCTTTCAAAACAGCATCTCCTGTGTTCATCTTTCTTCCCATGAAGACACCAGAGGCCCTGAGTAACAGATAAAAATTTTTAAGGTCAAATGTAAAACAGAGGTAGCCTCTAACCCTCCGTGGCCTCTTTAAGCCCTCCCATGGTCCATAGGCTGAGAAACACTGAAAAGGGGAGGGGGGCACGGAAGCCTCTTTCTCCACTGTTTTATTTCAGGTCATGTAACCTTGCTCACTCTTCTGGAAGGCCTAAGGAGATCGAGGAGGGGTTTAAAGAGGAGATCTTCCTCTCCTGTTCAGTTGAATAGTCATGAATTACTCTTGGGAGACCAAAGCAGTATAAATGCTTAAGGACATCTTTTGATTACTCATAGTTTTAAAAGATGCTAAAAACAGTCCTGCTGAACACAGTGCTAGATTTTTAGGTACTGACTTATTTATCTTAATTTATGGTATTTTCCCCCCTTCCTTGAAAAGCAAAGAGTATTGATAGATAAAGGGAAGAATTCTGTTTTTGTATGCAGCATGAGTCCAGTACTTGGCCAAGACCCAGATCTATTGTGGCAAGAAAGTAATAGATGAACTAACTAGAGACCCAGACTCCCTGGCTAGCATCCAAGAAACATTAAAAAATATAGTACTGCACATAACAAGTAGGAAGATGCATGCAAATGCTGATGGCTTACTGAAAACTGTTAACTTATTAATATGTTGGGTTTATAGACATGCATTTGGATTTTAAAACCTACTCTCTAAGTTCATGCCCTGAAATAATATTTAAAGCAGTACCACATTGGTGAGGGAGTTGTGAAGAAAACATTGCTGAAGCCCTAGAGCTGTAGAGCTTCTTTTGGGAGCACCAGCTCAGTGGTCCAGTTCAGCTCTCAGGAAATTTTCTGAGTAATGGCCCCATTATGTTTCTTCCCAAGACTTCCCCACCTTCCAGTCATGCATCTGCCAATCAGGACTTAGTCATAAAGGTAGAAGGGTTCAGAATCTATGGGTCAAGATGTGGGTCAAGAGCTTTGTGCGGTACCCAGAGATCTACTAAAGACTTTTAGGGAGGAGATCTTAAGAACGTGGAGACTGAGGATCATTGGCTAATGTAAGATTTAGTATGACATTGTTGCCAACATTTAGAATGAATCTTATTCCTGTGAGTATTCTAATGGATGCACGAGATGGCTCACATTACCATGTCCATGTTGCTTATAACTTTGAAGTCTGGAGAATATTATAACTCTCCATGTAGATCTGGTTTGTCATCCAGCCCCGGTAAGATAGAACAGTCACTGTGCAAAGGGCCCATGATTACACTGAACTGCTGTCTGAAAGGGTAATAGATAAGGAAAGATGCTCAAGTCTTCACATTCCATGTTCATTTATACGCAAGCCTGGTGAATTCTGATTTTCAGTTATTGACATACAATTGCTAATGCAATCCCAAAATGATTTTTATTTCAGTGTTGAAGATGTTCTCTTTTTTTCCCTGTTGATTTGAACACCCATTAGCAGTATTTTATGCAAAGTAACTGCAATCACAAAAGTGCAAAATACAAACCCACTGGAAAAGTAGGTGAGCTCCAGGTGAGGCGCTGCACGTGGAACAAACAGTGCTGTCCTGTGAAACTTTACAGGAGCTTCAAATGATAGTTTATCCCTACCAAAGCAATAAGAGAAAAGATTCAGTGATTGTACTTTATTAACAATCATAGATATCACCAGCATTCACAAGAAGTGTTGAATCCCTGGTTTTTTTATGCTTTTGAAGCTGCAGTTTGTCTCTTTCTCCATATAATTGTATAATACTGGGGAAATAGTTTATTGCTAGAGCTACAAGGTAAATGGTGGGACTTGCTTTTCAGGTGTTTTTCCCTGACTTATTCTGCATCCCCATCACATTTGGGCTCAGTTTTGTAGGAGCTGGAGGACACATTTCATGGTTGATGTTGCGCTAAGTGAGCTTTCTCATACAGTGTTGTTTTTCCTAATCTCTCAACTCTAATTGTTGCATACAAATTGTTTAATAAATAACGTTGGACAGAAAAAGGAAAAAAAAAAAAAAAAAAAGGAGAGAGAAAAAAAGGGATATTAATTAAGAAAAGGATTTAGGCTGACTCAGTTTCATACATGAGACAAAAGGTTAAGTAAATGCCAAGGCCGCTATGCCTCTCCAAACAATGAATATTAGTTTTAGAATCATTAATGTCTGCTTAGAAAACAGAGTCATACTGGAGACTTACATGCCAAAATAGCCAAGGCCAGGGCTGTTTCTTTTCAATCTGAAGCTAAATTATTCTCCAATAGAGGGCTAAATGTATGCAATTAACAGTGCTAGGTAGGACAACAGGGAATGCCACTTTTAATATGTAGCCAAATTGAGATCAGGTTTTTCTTTGAATCTGGTAACTTGGACATTTAATATGCACAACCAAGCTCTGCATCAGAATGAGTGAAAATAAGCAGATAATTAACTCCTTCTTGTCAGTGGAGACAAAATGGTTAGGTTGCTCTTTACTGACTTTGGTCTCCTAAAGTTGATGTATCTGAAGAACAGTTTTTTTCAAGTGCCTTCCATATGTGGGCAAAGGTTAAGACAGCTGCATAGTCTCTGTTAGAAAGAGGAATTACCACATTGTATTTTTGAAGAAAACTTCATCCTAGGAAGGATTCATTCCTCTGACTGTGGGGAGCTGAAGTTGGAACAAATATGACCAGTATGTGTTTCATTGAAATTCTGATTCAGCATCTGAGTTGAAAAGCTTAAAGAAGATTAGGCTGAAAGGCTCGATGATATATTTTTAAAAAGAAATAACAAAATACTCTCTAAGCAAGTGCTTCTCACCAGTGTTCAGGCAAAAGTCAAGGTCTTTATTAAAAGTTCCCAGAAACCCTAAGTGCAAAATAAATGTTCTACACCAGACAAGATGTGGTGCATACCACATTAGCAGTGCCTATTTAGTAGGAGTGTGCCTAATACCAATGTTTAATTCCCATCCAGTAGTCTCCAAGAAAATAAATATATTTACTCCCAATGGACTACAAGGAAATGAGATAAATGACGGTGAAGTGAGTTGCATAAAGCAAATGAATTGTGCAATGTCCAGATGGCCCTGATCCTGAGCCCTGGATAAGAATTTGTGCAAGAAAGCAGTCTGGGCAAGAAAGCCAGTCTGCTGCCTCTCTAGGCCTGGTTTGGCTCTGGAAAGTTGAAAACTGCAAAGATCAAATGCATTTTTACCTCTGACTGTATCTAAGCTAAACCTGCACTTCCTTGCTCTGACTCCCACTTGAGCTTACAGCCAAAGGGCAACATCCCTGTTCAAGGCAAGTGACTTCTCACTAGTTGAGGCTGCCAGGGAAGAGACTGCCTCTGAAGTCAGCAGCCACATGCAAATAAATCCTCTGCTTTGGAAAGGCTATACCAAGTTTTGTTTCTAAGGCTGAAGTGCATTAGCAGCTCCCATTTGACTGAGTAAATACAATTGTGCTGAAGTCCTTTGCATTGTCACAAACGGGAGGAGATAGCTCTGCTCTAGGGCTTGTTTCAGTGAAGGGTCTGCACTGGAATGTGTTGTATTTGCATTCAATATTTGTGATGTGCCCAGGTCTCTCTCTCCAGTTCCTGGTGTTTGCTGCCTTTCAAGAGAAAAATTGATGTGTGAGGAATGGGCCCACGCAGGGACACACGCTTTGGCCCCGTGCTTTCCTTGCTGGCTTTACACCTGCTGATGCTTGTTTACCTGACCACTCCTAAATCATCTTCATTAAAACCATTTGGAAAGAATCTGTGCGTTTTCTAATTGTGACTCTTTACCTTTTGGAAAATTTTATCTCTGGAGAGACCACAGGATGTCCCTTCCTGCCCCAGGGTTCTGACTTTGGGGGTATGTGTAGACCCCTCCAATGGGAAGGTCTCTTAGCAGGAGTGCAGGTTGTCTGGGACCAACCTCCCTCTGTCTGTAGCTGCCTGTTACACCACTGGCAAATATTTTATTTGGAAAATGTTTAGCTTTCAGTTATTTAGCCATGATTTTGTGCCAGAAAAGCCAGCATATCCTCACTGTATTTGCTCAAGGTCTGGCTCTGGTGCCATGGTGTGAGGGATTTATTTCCTTGCAGGCAAGGCCAGGCTGAGGTCAAACTGTCCTCTTGTGTCCCTTCTTTGAACAGTGTTGTCCTTGCAGTTTGCTCTCAGGAAATGTGCCTTTGGAGAGGAAATCTCCAGGATGCTTAGTATGATAGCATGTTCAGTTTCAGAATGCAATTATCTCTTAGAGGTAGGTCCCAGCACTCCCTATCTGTTCTACTAGGCACTGTCTGCTCATCTTCCCATCCATTGCATCCAGTGACAAACAGGCAGGCAAAACAGCCCTGGGTCCTTTTTCCTGATGTCATCAACCACAAAAGCAGATAAGAGAGATTCCAAATTGTTTTCCAGCAGAGAAAACTGATGAGCCTCATGAGCTGTTTGGTTGTTTCCCTCTGCAGAATGCCCTTCCACAGAACACGGAGCATCCTTGTGCCACATTCCTTCACCACAGCAATCGCTGGCTGTCTTAGAGCCACAGTGACAGAGGCACCTTAGGTATGTACACATAGAGATGCATGCCTCACGCCAGCAAAGCAGTCCCTAAAATAGGGAAGGAGAAGGGCACTAACGCTTAGTTTGTGTGAGATCACTTGCAGAGTGCTCCTCTGGCTGCTGGGGGCACAGAGATGTTCACACTGAGTTCATGCTTTCCTCAGGGACCTCAGCACATCAGCATGTCTCTGGGTGCCAATTGGCCAGACAAGGGCTGAGCCCTGCTCTTTGCTGTGTTTAATCCCCAGTGCCAAGCCAGTAGGACACTGCAGACTATTGGGTTCCACTCAGGCATAATTCCATCATTACCATTGATTTGTTCCCACACTCCCCATGGTGCTTTTAATCAACTCTCCATCTTTGTGCCTTCACACCTTCACGCTTTTCATGATTGGCTCTGCTACCTTCTGCCTCTGCAATGAAATAGTACCAATGGAAATCTGCCTGCATCTTACATACATTAACAATCCCATTTCTTCTCTCTCTGGTCCACTGAAGGGATCTTCCTCTCCCACAAAGGCACCACTGTCTTTGCACAGTGCTCCAGTAAGCGCAAGGCTTATTATTATTATTCATTTGTTCTCAACGTCTGGTACAATGGACTATAATTAGTAACTGGCCTCCTTGGTTTATTCCACCTTCAAAAGGCTCTTTTATATATTAGAAGATGCTGATTTTGCTGGTCTTGCCATAGCATTGTGCAGCGAAGATAAAACTAACATGCAGGCAAGGGGATAAGTAACTCACTAGCCAAAAGAAAAAGAAATAAATAAGATTAACAAGTAGGGTCATCATCACATTCATTTCATGAATGCAGTGTGGTCCTGAAAGGAAGTCCTTAGCCCTCCGGTTTTGCATTCTCACCACCATTTATCAGCAGGTGCACCACATGTCACAGCTACTATCCTTTTTGGCAGCCTGTGTAGCACCAAAGGACTCCCAGAAAATGTAGAGTTCCGATTTCAAGCTGTGCCTTGTGATGCACTGGGCACTCAATTAATTGTTACAGATTAAAAAAAAAATTCCAGTATGCTCCTAAAGGAACGCTCAATAAAGCAAAATAGTGTGATTTACCAACTCAAAGAAGCATGGACTAATAAAATATCATCATGGGACTGCTCTTTCCCCTAAACCTTTCATAGTTTGTTAGCACTGAAACTATTTGGAATTGTTTGAAGAAAACAAACATGATTCTAATCAGTCCACAGCACTACACAGGCTGTTTTCAATGACACATTTCATTATTGCTGTGTCTTGAGTGACTGTGACCTGCAAGGTCTTTAAAGGAGCCTGCTGCTTCAAGCAATCACTCCATGGTCACTTTAAGCGAAGTTTGGGGAGTAGTTCTAGGAATCAACTCAGAACTCCTCCATGGATATAGACCTGTAGTCTTTGCAGGAAATATCTAGGCAGCTTTTTGCAGCCTGGACATATTGGCATCACATTAATACACTCTTTAAAAGAGCAAAGTATTGAACTTCCAGCTAAAAGAGCTGAGCAGAAAAAGGCAGAAAGTATATGAGCATAGAATCACACAATCATAGAATGGCTTAAGTTGGAAGGGACCTCAAAGATCATATAGTTCCAAACCCCTCAGCCACGGGTTGGTTGCCTGAAGAGGATGGAGCTTCAAGACAGCAGTGCAGAGGAACAACTACCCTGCAGTCACCCCTCTTTTGTTGCAGCTCAGGGTACTGTTGGCTTTGGCTGCAAGCACAAACTGCTGGCTCATGTCCAGCTTTTTTGTCCAACAGGATCCCCAAGTCCTTCTCCATAGGACTGTTCCTAATGAATTCTTCTCCCAGACTGTGCCCATATCTGGGGTTTCCCTGATCCAAGTGTAAGGCTCACCTCTCACGTCTGTCCAAGTCATTCTGGATGGCATCCCTTCCTTCTGCTGCATCAGCTGCACCACTCCGCTTGATGTCATCCGCAAACTTGCTGAGGATGTACTTCATCCCTTCATGTGTGTCATTGACAAAGATGTTGAAGAATAGCAGTCCCAAGATGGACCTCCTGGGGACAACACAGAAGACCGACCTCCGCCTTGACACAGAGCCATTGACCACAATCCTCTGACTGCTGCCTTCCAAGCAATTCCTTATCCACTGGATAGTCTACCCTTCAAACCAGTACTTCTCCAATTTAGAGATAAGGATGTGGTGGGGGACCATGTGAAAGACCTTGCAGAAATCCAAGTAGATGCCCTTCTTTGATCCACTGGTGCAGCCACTTCATTGTAGAAGGCCACCAGAAATGTGCATGCATATACATACATACACACAACGATGCTGGCAGTCTGCATGCATACACTTTGTATACACAGCACAATGTACAGATTTTTGTGGCTGTACTGAGGACACAAGTTCAGGTCCTTGCCAAGTGTGCTGAACATGGGTCTATGAGCTGCTGCCAGCTGTTGGCTGTCACAGATCATATCAATTTGTTCAAGCAGCTGAAGGGACAGTCAGCATTGCAAACCAGTGCTTTAAGAAAACAACTGTTTAAAAGTGGCACACCTCCACCATCCCATCTGAGCATGGCAAAACACTTCTTTTTTGTATTTTGAGTATTTTGAGCAGCAGAGCAGGACATGCAGAGGCTGCTCCAGACCCTCTTGGCTCGGGCACATCACTTAATCCTTTGACTCAACTTCTGTGAGCAACAGCATTTGCTTACCCCACAGGCAGATTGGGAGGATTAATTAATATTTGCAAAGTGCTTTGAAGATGAAAAGTAGCTTGTTAAGTACTATAAAGTATTATTAATAGTGATAACAAACTGATAATTTCAGAGTATGTAAGGCTCTTCTTAACCTTTTCTAGCACGACCTTTCATTTCAAGCAGCTGAAGAGGCAACACCACTACAGACAGCATGCTCGTATTTACCAAAGCACTAGGGACATGTTGATGGAGCAAGGCACTAAATAAGTACAAAACGCACTCCATTTCCCATTTAAAATAAGCTGTGACATGTTTTAAAATACAGTTTGATGCAATGCATGTTAAATGTATCAAGATAGTATGTCTGGTTTGATTCGGTCTGTTAAATGTGTTAGAGTGGAGCAAAAGAGCTTTGGAAGTATGGCGGCTCCTACCTTTACCTGTTTGGATATTATGCTGGGAAAATGAGTTGCTGCTGTCAGCTGTGACCAAGAGGAAGTCTGTCAGGGTATTTAGTTTGAAACAAGGAACAGTTTCAGATTTGTATGACCCAAGTCTTTAAGGCCAGTTTCCCAGCATTATGAAAAATGCTTTTCCTCTTAAAACTTTGAGATGTAAGAATTTTGTCTAGAGTATAAACAGTAGGACCCTCATGAAGAGTAAAATTTATCTCTTTGCTTGATAGGGTCATGTAACTAGCTGGGATTAGCTAATGTTTCACAGAGCCTGATGTTTTTGTGGCCAGGGCATCCCTTGAGGAAGGAAGATATCCACGTTTGATGAAAAGCTCCTATTAAAATTAGATACTGCTCTTGAACTTATCAAAGGAAAATGGAAAGTAATGAAAATTAAAAACACAGCTTAGGAATCTTGAAGAGTCCTGATATGATAGTGATCCGACACTCACTGCCCACAGGTTCTTCCCTTTTCTGCCCTGCCTCTTGTGCACACACAGTCCTGCACACTCAGATCTGCTTCTTTCCCCAGTGGCATGGCTTTGCTTGTCTCTTTCTCATTTTTTTCACACCCACCTCTGTATTCCCCAGAGCAAGTTAAAAAAAAAAAAAAAAAAGTGGAGAGAAAGAGAAAATGTAACTGAAGAGAACAGGAATCAGCATAAGGAAACTTGCCAAATCCAAACCCTTCTCTTGATGAGTTACTGCTGAAGACAGGAATCACCAACAAAACAAAGGATAATCTCCAAGTCAGCACATCCAGCTTTCCTATTCCCTTTATCTGTTTCTAAATTACTACATGAAGACCTGGGTCGTTTCCAAAAAAGCAGGTCTTCTTTCCTGAGAGGGGATAGACTTGTGGCTTTGACAATTACCCGTGGTCAGAAAGCAAACCTCGGGACCAGTGTTTCTTATGACTTTTACATGAGCAAAATAGGAGGCGACAAAAGGAAAGTAGAAATAAGAGATGTTTTGAAGAAGGAGAAGGAATTTGCATCACTGCTAAAAATGTATTTTTTAACTGCTTGCCTCCCTCTTTGGAAGAAGTTAACATTTCACGCTAGAAAAGATCAGAAATAGGAGAAATTTCCAGTTTGTTTACACTGTTTTTTGTACTCCTGGACTTTTTCCTCTGTTCAGCCTTTTTCTGGACAGTTGCTTGTCAGATACCCAAAGAAATTCTTTGTATTATCCTTTTTCATGAGATTTTCCCAAGAAAAGTGGCACAATGCTTTATATTGGCTTCTAAAAAACAAACCAGCTAGATGAACAAACGTGGAAACACATAATATCAAAATACAAGCAAGAGAGCAGCGAATTTATGATTGTCCAAATGTATGTACAAATGAGACATAAAATCTAGCTTCTCAAAATCCGGAATGTGATCTTTCTTTTCAGTTCATTGCTGATGCATCCTGACACCAGAATCTCTAGCAAGGACACTGCTTGGATTTTCTTTCTTCTTTCCCTCCTTCTTTTTTTTTTTTCCCCCCCAGGTGACTTTAATCTGTAATATCAGCAATAATCACCGTGGTATTGTTGCCTAGGCATTCCTGAAGAGTCAGAAGTGGACTGTAATTGAAGAGTTCATTACCAAGATCAGTTGGCTCCTTGATTACTGTGGCAAGGTGAAATATATATCCTCACCAAAAAGCAACGGCTAAACCTTTAGAGAAGTCACCCACTTTTCACTCTTTTTCATTAGGACCCCGACAAGCTTGTCAGCAAAATTAAAGGTATGTCATTCACATCGTGCATGCATTGCAAAGGACTATAAACCTGCCAACCCCTTTGATGAAATAAAAGGGTTTTATTTATGATTCATGTAGGAATATGAGGTTATTTTTATTCTGCCAGTACACTAATAATCAGACAAGAGCTCAGGAAATGAGAAGGCAAACTGACAGGGAGGTTCTGATAAAGGGGAACCCTCTGGGGTATTTTGCCCCCTTTGTAATCTCTTCCTTTTTAGTGAGAGGTTATAAGCATGGCTTAGCATGATCTTGCAACTAGCTTGGCTTGCAGGAACAAAGAGAACAGCTACCTAGCAGGACCTGAGGTATAATTCCACAAGAAAAAGAAAATGCTTCCACCAGATAGATCTGCATTGCCACAGTGATGTGAATGGGAGTACCCAATCTGGTTTTCCAAGAGCACAATGAGTTGTAAAGACACCCTACTTTTCTACTTGCTTTCCTACTGGGCAACATAACTAATCTGAGCAACAAGAAAGGAGACCATGAAACTCATACAGAGCCCTTGCAAATTTGTTACCAATTTGTTTTATTCTAATTTCTGCAGGACTCAAAGCAGGATGTTTTCAAACTGCTCCCAGCCTAGTGGAACTTGAGGTACAGCAGCACAGTGACAGGAGGTTGGGGCAATAACTCCCTTCACAGTCCCTGATCAACATGTGTGCTTGCAGAAGAGCTATGCTGCAGGTTGCATTTCAAGATATGCTTTGCCCTTGGTGTTTCAGTGTTTTGGCAGTCTGAAGCTGCTTCAGTTCTAACGCAGCTCAGTGAAACTTCTGGAAGTGTGTTTTGTGCACATTGGTTTAAGCTGTCACTCATGCCACCAGCACCACCGTGATTACAGAAACACTCCCTGCAAGTGAAAAGGTATCACTGTGCTAGCTGGCTGCCCTTAAGTACGGTAGTTTGCTCAACAGTAGTGTGTTGGCAGGAAAACACAGACTAGCAAAATATATGCAGGATGAAGTGAAACAAAGTTCACTGGAGGAAAGAAAATAATACTAATCCTTCATTCAATAAGCAGCGAGTTAAGTACATTTTGCATGTTGAAGAAATGTAAGAGCAAAGGGAAGAAAGCACACATATAAAGGTGGTGTGAACGCCTTCCTCTCTAAAGACAACATATGGGGCATTTAGATATGAATAATCCCAGGAGTTATACCCAAGCTGCTAACATGAAATGTAGCACCTACTTTCAGACTCCACAGAATTTCAGGGTGTTTGAGTTCCCTCTGACCTGAGCATCCCCCAAAGACACATTGCTAACATTTTCATGGCTTGCTCAAGTAGCTGAATAGACCAGTGCTTGAGGTGGGATTACATTGAATCTCCAGCTCTTAATTTTCCTTATTCAGATTTGCACCAGGTTTGAGATGTTTGGATTGGTAAGGTGAGGCTGGATATGAAAGGATGAGCCATGGTCCAGGCAGCAAAGGTGAGCTGAACAGTCTGGTTTCTGGACATTAAGCCAACCTCTGTGACTGTCTCGGGCTTCTCCATGGTGCCATCTCTGAGGCTTGTCCTACACCATCCTACTGATGCTAAGGCATTCATGTTGCAGGGGGCCTTGGACAAATACAGACACCTACTGCTCTGCTGTCCACAGTGTTTTACCTCTGTACCACATGACACCTGAAAGAGATTCTTTAACAAATGCTTCCAAAAGCATTTCTGATGATGTAAATCTCTTGATGGCAAAACATGCATCCATTAGCAGAAGAGCTCCAGGACAAAGGCAGTACTTGGCATTATTTTCTGTGCCTTCTCAAGGTGTGGCTGGATATCAGGGCTGGGATCAGATCCTGCTGACTGCAGAGCACCAGGTGCCAGTCTCTTCAGAGGAGCCATCACCTGGAAGGAACTGCCTGGGCTTTTGGGTGCTGTGTATTACTGGAAGGACTCACAGTATCCCCAAGGCATTGCTGTCCCTTTAAAACTCTGCTTTCTTGTGTTGACTTCATGATTTGCAATAAAGCATAATTTTATTTCTCTCAGCTAATTGCAGACTGCTCCCTTCCACACTCTTGATCTTTGCACACAACCAAAGGCATTGCTACAAGCCAGATGCGAGGTTTAGGAGGCTGTGATCTGTGCTGGCTGTTCCCCAGAGCATCCAGGTACTTCTCCTCGCCCCTCTCCAGCCTGCTGTTACGCTGGGTGCGGAGCAGGTAACTATGTCATCAGCCCAAGATTTCATTCTTGCAAAGCACGGAGATTCATTATACTTACTTTATCAGCAGTAAGGTTTACTGCCGAATCCATGAGAGATATTCGTGTGAAACATGAGTAGAGAGTGAGGCATTGCATCTTTTCATTAATAAGCCCTCTTCTGGGATCCGGCATTAGTGAGATTCAGCGGATCATAGAGCACAGGGGTATCATTTTTACATGATTACTCTAAATTCTTAAACCAGAGGCTTAAGAGAGAGGCTTCGTACAAAGGCAGCTGTGGGAATTGTTAAGTGATTGGCACAGCACTGAGATGGGCTGAACCACTGCAGGTACCTCCAGCCATGGGGGTACCAGCAGCATCTCATTACCAACCATGGAGGGAAATGCCAAAGAGGGACTGTGTCAGCTGGAGGAGCTGTGCTAACCCTGCAAAATACCTCTGTAGTTCTGTCCCTCCTCCCAAATAAATCTCTTGTCATAGTACTTTGGCAGGGTACCACAGGCTAAGCTGTTCCCTTTCTGTGCTGTTGTATCTGGGCTTATTTTTGCCCTGTCTGAGCCTTCCTTCACTAGGACAGCTGCTAAAATATTGCCTGTGCAACCTCCACTCCCAAGAAATTAGCTGTTGGCTGAGCAGAGTGTTGAGATACTTTTAAGATATGTTTTCTTTGGGTGAGAAGCTTTGGGCAGCCCAGAGGATAAGCATGCAACTAGAACATCTTCGCCGGGTGGTAAAGAAAGGACCTGTAGACCTACACTGCTTTCTTGAGGTCACTGCATATTCTCTCTGTGATTTCATGCACATCCAGGCAAAAATGTTGCCTTGTTGCCTTTGCTGCTGCATCCTGTCCTGCCAGGCTGCGTACTAACCAAAATCAAGGAGCTGATGTGGACAAAATAAAGTCTTCTCTTTTTCCCAGGGTTGGTTTTCGTCTGTGTAAGTTCCTCAGCCTATTACAAAATACAGGTACAGAAATGCTTATTCCATCATGAGAAGAAGGACCATGCAGTGAAAGAAAGACTGAACTGCTTCTGTCATTGACAGCATCAGCTTGTATTGGCCAAACACATTGGCTGAGCTGTGCCTTCCACACCCCGTTCAGAAAATGGAGATCTTACCAATTCTTCTTAGAATCTTTAAGGACGATGTCGTCGGCCTTTCCAAGTGTATTTGCACTTGTCCATAGAACAACAGAGGAGGCATTTCATTTGCATAAACTGTGAATAGTTTGGCTGGGTAGATGGGCAAGAAATAAATCCTTGATTTTAACAAAAAGCACTTTGATGGGGGATCAACTCGATGGGAGAATCAACAAAGCAAGTAAGAAGCGTGATGCCAGACTTCAAACCACAACCTGTGTGTATTTTCCTGGGTCCATACTTACCCATAACAACTGCTCTGATGGCAACAGTTGCCAGAGTCATCCAGTCATCCCAGGGTACCCTTATCTCTGAAATACAAAGGTGACTGCTGCTCAGTTACATCTGATGAATGTTAGTGGAAAAAGAATTACTGCACTATTTTCCCAACATGTCTAAGTCCTGCAGAAACCTCCAGTATCCCAGTCAGTGCCTGATCCTGATCACTGATATTGGAGAAAGGTGAACAAAAGTGAAATTCACTTTTTGATACAACAGACCTATGAAACCCAAGAACCATACTGGAAAATTTGGAAGTATCCTGCCATAAAGTATTCCTGGCCTTGTTGGTATTAATCAACCAATTCTCAGGTTTTTAGAAACAACTGATTTTAGGCAGAGATGTTCCTCTTTGAGATGACTTACTTCATCTAGTGCTTCCTGTAAGTCCAATAAGAAAAAGAAAAATGAGAAGCAGGAAGGTGGGGTCATGTGGGGCACTGAATAATCCAGATCAAACAGCAAAGAGCGCCCGATTAGAAGCCAACGCATTTCTCTTTTCAGTATCTCTGAAATTGTTTGGCAGACTTAATTAGAAACAGGTGCAAGCTATAATATTTATTGCAACAATGCATCATTTTTGTCTGTTTCCAAGGTCATCATTCTAGCCAATGGAAAGCCAACAACCCACAGGGAGTATAACTTAGTCTATATGGGTAAAATGTGAATTACTTAACCCTTTATCTAATGGAATGAAATACAACATTGCACAAAGCACAAAGCTCACAAAATGGAAAATCCTGTGAGAAATCTTTCTTGATAACAGGTTCCAGTGAAGTAAGTGACATCACCAGCTGAGCTAATAGCCAGCCTTAGGTAAAATGGAGTAGGTACAGATAAGGAATGAGAAAAACACATTTTTTTTTACTACTTTTCTTTCAGAGGCCTGGGTTTATGTAGAATTTGCTGCAGTAGGAGACCATGATTGCATGTTATCTAGTGCCTATGCTATGGTTGGGTATCATGCGCTATGTTCTGCTAAGATTTAGCAGTATATTTCTTCGGCTGCATCTGTCTCCAGTGCAATCAGGCTACAGCTGCACTTGTACGGGAGCACCTTAAAGCAGCCTCTGTAAGCTGCCAGGTAATCGTGCCAGGGTTTTCCAGTGGGAGAAGCCTGGAAGATGAAGCTGTAGATCCTTCCTGCCTGTTAAGCCAGCAGACTCAGAGAGACTAGATCTACATTTTCCTCTCCATCCAAGGGTAAGTGTGCCAAACGTGATTCCATCTGGCCCCATGGTGATTTTTTGTGGTTAAAACCTGAAGGGCCCTTGGTTACAATAAAGCCCCACTTCCAAAACTGTCACTTAATTCCCTCTTGTGAGTTCTCGTAATCTCTGTGTGACTTTTTTTGTTCTTTTGTGATCATTTGCAAGTGAGGGTCTTCTCTGAAATTCTGTTTCATTCCTTTTAAATGTGACAAAGATAAATATGGAAACAAAGCAGCATACTTTAATAGTAGAGATGTGTGAAATTGTGAGATTTTTGCCTTTTTGCAAAAGCCGCAAGAAGATGCCAATATTTCTGCAGACGGAAACTATTTTTTCCACCTCCAAATTGTCACACAGCATAAAATCTGTGGCTGTTTGTGTGTCGTTGGATAAAGGTAGCAAGGAAATACAGGTTCCCTCTTGAGAGTTAGGGGACCCTGGCTTCTAACTTGTTCTTTTGGCTACCACAGTTCCCTGAAAGGCACCTCAGCACCTAGGCAGCACCACTGTCCTCATTAATTGTGCTCTTTCTACAGGGAATTACTAATGCCCTCTGTGATCTCAGGAACCATTCTTAAAAAAGACTATCATCTGTCCATAAAATTCAGAGGTAAAATAGTCCAAGCACATGATACTGATGGATTTGGGATGGAATTGTGCTTGTTTATTGAGACAGGTCCTACAGTCATATTTAGAGATCTCAGCAGAATCAAAGCTGATGTTTTGAGAGGACTCCTCTGCAGCACCTCAATGTCCCAGGACTGAATCCTTGAGAAGACCCGACTCAAGTTTGAAACTTTGCAGCTCGACATCCATGCTGATTTTATTCTCTTCCTTTGAATGTAATATCCCACGTTTCAACTGCGTGTCTCATGGTACATGATCTTTTAACTGCAGGCTGGTGAGATTTTACATCATATGAGCGTCACAGATTTGCTCAGGTAATTTGGTTCCTGAAGTGTTGGTAACATCCTGTCACAGTCATTTTGCCCTTTTCTTTATCTTTCTCCCTGAAAGTGCAGATGTTATAGGGAGCTAGCTCAGAACTGGGGATCTGTTCCATTGTTAACGTTCAGGCTCTTGCCAACACAGGTGTGTATGATGAGGAGAATTAGGAAAAAAGGGAGACAGTGATTGCCCAAAGCCAGCCAGGATGGCAGCTGCCATCCTGCAGAGGACCACTGGCACCAGGAGCTGGTCAAATTGGGAAGGGCAGAGGAGAGCCTCCCTGCACTGTTAAAGGTATTTCAGGCCAGTGTTTGCACAGTTCTCCAGATCCCCAGTGTGAATAAATGGGTAGGGATGTGAGTGAGAAAGGAAGGCTTATGCCAGGGAACTGAGCGATGTGTAATATTGCCGAGCAAGCTTGAGACTTCTGGAAATGCACTATGCACACTTGGAAAAGGCAGTGGTCGTTCTGGGAGGCTCTGCTCAGGCATCGCATTTAGCTCTGTGTCCTGGCTGCCAAGCCACACTTGAATTGTATTGCATTTGGATTCTGGCAGATCAAGTTACAGGTGATGGCTGGGTTAGCTGCCTTGGTCTTGGGTCATTCCTGCATTGTACTTAACTGAATAATACCCTCCCTTCCTTCTTCTTTTTTTTTTTTTTTCTCTCATTGATCAAGCTGCTTTTGAGAAAAGTGATACTTTGCATATCTGGCTAAGTGCTGTTAACAGTCTCTGCCTGCGGTTTGTTAAAATTAAAAAAAAAAAAAGGAAAAAAAGAAAAAAAAGAAGTGTGATCTTGCTGGAGAAGTAATTTGCTTCTCTCCAACCAATGATGGCTTGCACTTTATGCAAATTGGTATCTAGGGATAACAAATCCCATTTAATACATATGCATAGTTCATAAAAAAAAACGACATGAGAGAAAGAGAAAAAAGATAAAGCAACGAGTCAGCAAAAGAACAGGTTCCGAGGAAATTTATTGTCCCAAATTGGACATTTGTAACAGATGATGTGAACAAGTGTTAACTTTGTTTTCAGCAGCTCTTCACGTACATTCACTAGACATCACACAGATTATGTTTTAAGGATCTGAACTGTAATAAAAAAAAGTGTCTGTGGGCTTTGGAGTGTTGTGTTCCATATGGTTGGGGAAGTGCGGAGTTATTGCGACAAGCATCTTGTGAAGCTCATTACGCACGGCGGTGTTAGATGCGAATTGCTGCGCATCGCTATAGGGTACGTACATGACATCCCACAGTCAGCAGATAGCAACTGGAAATGAAAGATATGAAGGCACAGAGTACAGCTTCAGGGAACATGTTAGACAAAACATCTGCTGGTATCAGAAAGCTGCATTATCAGATCATTGTGGCCATGAATTTTTTATAAAGACTTTTTTTTTTTTTTTTTTAAAGCTGCAACTTTGAAAGTGACATTTTGAGGGAAAGTTTTTGACTGAAGTGTGATGTCAGGAGAAAGGGCAGTCTAGTTTATTATCTGCGTGAGAGCCAATACTGGCAGCCTGAATCGGCTCCTCTCTCCAAGCAGTGCAGCTGGCCATCAAAAAGTACAAGTGCTTGTTCCCTCCTGATCCTGATGTCTGATAAAACTCTGACCCAGATGACAGGTGGTGGCTTTACCACCAGACTCCTCAGCAAGGAGTTTTCAAGTTTTGTTCCTGAAGGGCTACTTTGTCACATGGCTGGGCACTGCTGATTAAAATTAACCTAAAATTTGTGCTTAGGAGATAGAAGACGACATGGCTTGCATGCAAAGTCCAGAGAGGAGAGCTCAGCCTCCTTGCTCAACTCCCATGCAGTTGGGACCTGTACAGTGCCTGTGGCAAATGCTGCCAGCCCTCTAACTCTGCCAAGACGGCCTCAACCAGGAAAGTTTTGCCACTGTGCTGGTTGTCCAGCCCAAGAGCTGTGCCTGGGGAGTGCTGCTGTAAGCCACAGCATGTCAGTGCTGAGAGGGGCCTCCACCTACTTAACATTCCTGGCATTTGTAAGAGCGGTGAGATGGCATGAAATGTATGTGCATATTGGAACTATTTACATTAAAACAGACAGGCATTTTCCAGTCTCTCATCTGTCCAGCCCCAGCTCTGGATTTTCATTTGTATCACTTGCACTGGAAGGTGAAACAACCTCCTCATCTACAGCAACAGGCACTGATGGAAACCCACCTCCCATTGCTCTGCAGCTGGTCTCTGTCTCTCCAATGAAATCCCTCAAAACTACACAGAAAAAAGTGAGCAAGCTGCCTCCCCATGGTGATTTACAAATTGTCACCTCAAAGAGGAGACCAGGTACTCCTTGATGTTTTGACATCCTTCCTAAGCCTTCTCCTTCTGTGTGCTAATATATGGGAGAAGGAATGTAAGGTCTGGAAACATCGCAATGCACGGAAGGACAGAGTTGCCAGCAGCTACTTTTTGTGTAACACTGGGCTCAGTCACTCACCCGTGTCCTCCCCCCCATACAAAAATAACTTGGTCACTAATGGCTTGTTGTGATTTCTTCCTTAGGGTGAGATTTTAGAAAACACTTGAGGATAGCTTTAATGAAAACACAAACAGACCAAATCTGAGCAATCTGTATTTTTTTCTCTTTCAAATAGAGTTTGAATCCATATTATGAACTGAAAACTTTGATTCTACACTTGCTTGTTTTTGTGGAGAGAAAAGCTGAATATGGATTGTTTTTCCGAGAGGTGCCTCCACCACAACAACTCCCATCTGTGCAACTGTATGTGAAGTCCTCAAACCCTGGAGTGTTCTGGTTTGCAGTGGGACAAGGGGCAGATCTGGCCTGAGCTGAACACTGGTCATCAAGGACATAGTTTCAGGTATGAGGACTGGAATCAGAGCCTGCTGCATTTTTAATGTTCTTTATAATGTTCTGTAAGATGTTTTGTAAGAAAGAAGACAGACTCTGTAGAAGGGTATGTTGTGACAGGACAAGGGGAAATGGGTTCAAACTGGAACGGGAGGTTTAGATTGGATATAAGGGAGGCATTTTTTACAATAAGGGTGGTGAGTCACTGGCACAGATTGCCCAGAGAAGTGGTGGATGATCCATCTCTGGAGACGTTGGCTCTGGGGAGACCTTATCACTATAACAACCTGAAAGGAGATTGTCGTGAAGTAGTAGTCAACCTCTTCTGTGTAACTAGAGACAGGACGAGGGGGAATGGCCTCAAGTTGCACCAAGGGAGGCTCAGTTTGGATATTAGGAATAATTTCTTCTTAGAAGGAGGAGTCAGGCACTGGAATAGGCTGCTCAGGGAGGTGATTGAGTCACTGTTCCTGGTGTTCTAGAAATGTTCATACGTTGTACTTGGGGACATAGTTTAGTAGGAGATATTGGTGACAGGTGAGTGATTGGACTAGATGATCTTTGAGGCTTTTTCCAACCTTGGTGATTCTATTCTAGTCTTTAACTCTATTCAGAGACAGGCTGGATGAAGCTCTGAGTACTCTGATCTGGCTGTAGGTGTCTCTGTTCATTGTAGGGGAGTTGGACTAGATGACCTTTAAGGGTCCCATCCAAGTCAAACTATTCTGTGATTCTATGATTCTAAAAGAGTGCAAGGGTTTTTATGTTGATGCTCGTGATCTTTCTGGCTGCACACCCACACCACCAGGGATTCCACCCTGCTAGGCTCATGCACTCCTTGCACAGGATCTTGCCCAGGTGAGCTCATCTGTCCAGATCAGAGCCTTCTTCCTTTGAAGCAGTGTCCCACTGCCATGGCAGGAAACTCTATAAATCTGGAGTGTGAAAATGGAGAAGGTGGCAGCTCAGCCCCTCCAAATAAGACATCAGCCAAATTTCTTTTGACTGTTGTTGTCATATGCAATGACCCAGCAGAGAACAAAATTGAGTCCTGCAGTCAGTCCTGTCTGTGTCACTGTGTACAAAGCAAGCGGAAACATTTAACTGCCTTTTTTGTACATGCCTTATCTGAAAGCTGGTATATCAACATGCACTAATTGGTCTGTGCTGTTGCAGTAACTATGGTTGTAATTGCAGAGGCTGAAATGTGAACATATATTCTGTCCCCTCCCTTTTTTTTCACCTTTGCTTCTAGATTGGATTTGCGCTATGCTTTGAAAGATTTCCTTGGTCATTCCTCAACTTTTCTATATGCAGTCCTTCTGATAGCAAAAATGTTTCTCAGTAGGTAAGTATTTCATTGATAGAATAAATGTGATGCCTTACAGAATGACTGTGTTTGTGTGGGTACACGTGCATGTATGAATGTATACGTTCTGCAATTTATATAAAAATGGAACCCCTGCCTGCAGCTGGGTGTAATATGGGAAGCTTGTAATGCATGCTGGCGGTGTGTGCAGTCAGTGGAGCAAGCAGGGGGCAAAGAGCTGGCACTGCAATGTAGTGAAAGAGTATGGAAGAATATATGGACATGCAGCTAACAAGAAGGGAAGGGAAGTGGCTGGAGGGTAAAGAGATATAATGGGTCCCAAATGTGGCAAGCGCATATGCTGCCATACAGCAAATGCAAAGTGCCACCACTAGTGACAAGTGTATTGCACCTAAGGAAAACAGCTGTGCCAAGCGCCCAAATCCATGTTCAGCCTCCTGAACCTATGTCTCCCTTGTCTGATGTGGATTAAATTGGTCAGGCTGAGAGCCTCTCTACATCTGTGTTCCACGGAAATAATGGCTCAGTAAATCTCTGAAATACTTCTTGAATGGGCAATCTATTTTGCATTTGCAATCTTGGATTTGTGAGATTGTTGTATTTTGTCTCACCTTATTTATTCTACTGTGCTAAATATCTCACCAGTGCTTTGATTATCAGTGGAGATCATTGCGTGGTTTGGTGCAGCTTGGTGTTACTTACAAATCCTCTCACATAACCCTGTTATTTGTAATAATTTTTCTATTTTGAAGAAAAATCTTGTGACACCTGAGATGGATCCTCTGTTCTAAGGCACAAAAATAATAGAGTCCCCTATGAAGAGCAGCCCTCTAATAGGTCCTATCTGCTCTGTATATATTTGAATATATAAAATATTAATAAATGATTCCAAATGTTTAATCATATCCATTTGATTCCGTGAGACTCAGCATCTGTAGGCTTCTCGTGTTAACTGCCTGTGATAGCTCCATACTGCTGATTTGTTGTTGATCTTGAGTTTGTAAAGCAAAATAAAACGGAGGATTGCAGCTTGATTTGAATTAATCAGGTCTGATTAGACAGGAACAGATCAGGCTGTTCTGGAAATCCCTCACTCTAATACATTTTCATGTGCTAGTCAAAAAAAACAAAAAAAAACAAAGAAACAAATAAAAAAGAATCTTCATGTCTTAAGTTAGAGTCCTACCTATTTAATAACATTTTTTCAGAGTGATAAATCTTACTGGAATTGGGGGATGGGTTGGAGGGGGCGGGAGGGAGAGATTATTATGATGCTCATCTTGCATGAAAGTAATAGCATTTTGTTTTACAAAAATATGGATATTTTACAATGGAGTCACCTGGTGGCAGATCTCATAAATGTACATAAAGAGATCCTTCCTAATATCACTGCTTAGGGTGTTGTTTTTTTTTTCTCACAACACAGTCAGTGTAGATGCTTGGATAGATGGAGTCACAGAAGTATATTTAGTTTAACGCATCTATGTATGGCATAGAATGGTTATGCCAGGTAAATAATTCTTCGGTTAATAACCAGATCTATGCAAAGCAAAGGAGAAAGGATCGTCCCATCAGAAGGAAAAAGCTTTATGGTGTCTACATGTCACCATGTGCATTCTGGGATTTGAGAGGATTGTGATGCCATTGGCAAATCCAGTTGTAATTTTCAGCCAGAGCCATTGAGCATTCTGCTGATGGCTCCTTTTTGGTGCAAAGTCTTCCATGGAAACATTGCCTTCCTGAACAGGTTTGTCTGGGGCAGCCTCCATCCTGCAAAGTGCTGTCAGGAAGCAAAGGAGGCAGGAAACTGGCAGGACTCAGCAAGGACCTGCCAGTCAAACTGAAGAAGAAGGGCATGTGCAGGCAAAGGAAACAATGATGCATCACCCGGGAGGAATACAGGGATGCTGTCTGGATGTGCACAGGTGGGATCAAGAAAGCAAAGGCACAGATGGAACTGCGCTTGGTGATGGACATGAAAATTAACAGGAAGAGATTTTACAGGTACCCCCTGATAAATGAGAAGGGGAAACTGGCTACAACATGGAGAAGGCTGAAGTACTAAAAAAGTTATTTGCTTCAGTCTTCTCTGGCAGTGAGGTTTCTTCTGTCTCTCACAAGCTTGAACCTTGCATCCCCAAACACTTAAATGGGGGTTGGGGGAGCAAAATCCCTCTATTGTAAGAGAAAATCAAGTCTGAGACTGCCTTATGAGATTAAATGTGTGTAAGTCCATGGGGCCCAATGACCTGCATCCCAGAATCTTGAAGGAACTGACTGACATGCTTGTTAAGCCACTCTGTTATATTTGAAAAGTCATGACTGGAAAAAGAGAAACATCATGCCCATTCGTAAGAAAGAATGACCTGGGGAACTGCAGGCCGGTGAGCTTTGCCTCTCTACCTGAGAAGATCAGTGAGCGGATTCTCCTAGAAGATATGTTAAGGCACATGAGAGATGAGCAGGTGATCTGAGACGGTCAGCATTGTTTCACCAAGGGCAGATCTTGCCTAACCAATCTGGGGAACTTCTATGATGGAATGATGGCATCAGTGGAAGGGAAGGGCAACTTATGTCATTTGCATAGACTTCTGCAAGGTCTTTGACATGATTCCTCACCACTTCTTTATCTTTAAATTGAAGAAAAATGGGTAGATTATTCAGTGGATAAGGAATTGCCTGGTAGGTCGCAAGCAGAGGGTTGTGGTCAATGGCTTTCTGTCCAGGTGGAGGCCAGTGACTCAAGGGGTCTATCTTGGGACTGCTATTCTTGAACATCTTTATCAGTGAAATAGATGAAGGGATTGAGTGCACCCTTATCAAGTTTACAGATGACACCAAGCTGAGTGTTGCAGTTGATACAGTAGAAGGAGTGAATGCCATCCAAAGGAACTGGACAAGTTTTGAGAAGTGGGCCTATGAGAACCTAACGAGGTTCAACAGAATTAAGTGCATGCTATTGCACTTGGGTCAGGGTGATCTCAGATATGTGTACAGACTGGGAGACATGAGCCAGCAGTGTGTGCTTGCAGCTGGAAGTCAACAGTGTGCTGGGCTGCATCACAGGAGGGATGGACAGCCAGGAGAGAGAGAGGATTGTCCCCCTCTACTCTGCCTGCGTGAGGTCTCATCTGGAGTACTGCATGCAGAAGAGAGCTGCAGCCTCTCTCTCATGAAGACATTATGAGCTCATTCAACCTGGAGAAGAGAAGGTTCAGGAAAGATCTGGTAGTCCAGTTCCAGTACTTACAGGGAGTTTATAAGAAGAAAGGGAGATCAGCTTTTACATGGGTAGATAGTGATAGTACAAAGGAGAATGGTTTTAAACTAAAAAGAGGGAGATTTAGATTAGATGTTGGGGAAATTTTCGACTGAGGGTGATGAGGTGCTGACACAGGCTGCCCAGAGAGGTTGTATATGCCCCATCTCTGGAGGTGTCCAAGGACAGGTTTTATGGGGCCCTTGGGAATCTGATCCACTGCCTTATTTAGTGGTTGGCAACACTGCCCAAGGTAGGGGGTTACAATTAAACTTTTTGGTCTCTTCCAATCCAAGCCATTCTATGATTCTATCAAGCAGCAGGGCCCAGCTGAATGCAGCCCTGTGCTGCACAGCACTGACAGGTTCTGAGCCATCAGCGTGCAGCTGGAGGAATTCCAGTCACACCCCACTCCTCCTTTCTCACCTGTTCTTTCCTCAGTCGGGTTGCAGCAAGGAAAACGGGCCAGGGGTAGAAACAATCCTACCTGTAGAGCTCTTGGCTTGGCATTTTTCTGGCAGCTTTTATCCTTCCTTTAAATTCCTGACTGTGGTGTGCCAGTGCAACAGCCAAATGTTGAAGGCGTTACAGAGCAAACAGTTTGCAGACTGCACCAGCTTGCAAATACAGAGGGAAATGAGCAGTAAAGTTGGGAGAAAGGAGAAGAGGTGATTATCCAGTGGTGGTTATTTGGAAAAGCAATAGTGAGAGGTGCTCTAAGTGACAGAGATGCATGGTGAGACACAAGCCACCAAAGGCACAGCCATTACAATCAATTTAAAGTACAAAAATGGGAGGCTGAAGTGACAATAATGTATTTTAACTGAAATCACAGATTTTGTTCTGCAAGGCATGGTTAAAGAGACCAGGCCAAATTACATTATCTGAACAGAGAAAAAATTTTCCTCTTTTATGTAAAAAATTGCCCTTTTTTGCAAAGATAAAAATGGAGCAGAATGTTTTTTAAATAATTCTGAAATCCCATTAATACTTTTTTTTTTTTTTTTTTTCCCTATTTTAATGTTCTTTTTCCTTTAATTGGACACATTATAAGCGGAATTTAATACATTACTGATGTTTTTAAACTGTTTTTAATAGAGCCTAGGGCCGACGCATGGAATCTGCATCTGTCCCATTGAAAGAAAAATACAGTTGTATAGACAATAAATAGCGTGTCCAACCAAACACTGATCTATGCATTAGTTTTATTTATTGAGCTAACCAGCTTATGCATGGGCACTGGGAGGATGTTTTTAGGCACTTTTCCAAAGCTGAAGTCCATATGATGGGATTGATACTGTTTTGTTGTGTTTTGTTGTTGGTTTTTTTTTGCTGCAGGAACGTGAACGTGGATGAAGAGCCTGGCGTGGAAAACCACTGAGTTCTGACACATTCCATTTGCTCCTAACTCTTTGATTTCTGCTCACAGAATCTGACATATGTTGGGCATTGACCTTGCTCTTTTAAATAAGCTTATTTTAGAAGACCTTTGCAAAATGCTGTCTGTTTGGCCTCGATGTAAGCTGTGAGAGAAATGTAGTACAAACACAGAAGTTGTATGTTTTGAATGCCAGAGATGTTACACCAAAGAGCAGTTGGTGTGATCTATACTGCTGAATGCTTTCTGTGCTGATAGCAAGGCTGTGTCCTTAAAGAAAATAAAGTTGTACTTCCTGCATTGGACAATCTTCCCTTGCTTTCTATGAGTCTTGTTTTGTTTGGTTTTGTTTGGTTTTTGAGCAGGACCTTCAGGATCAGGCTTCTTTTTCCAGCTTCACATACTCTGACTGGGCTCTGACACTCAGTGGAGTGCAAGCAAATATCTCTAATAGTAAGTAAGGATTTGGACTCAGAAATCCTGGGAGAATCAAGGACTTTTCAGACCTCGGGGTGCAGAATTTGCCCTCATAGATGGCTCTGAATACTGCAGTGACTGAGAAGTGGGAGGGACTTATCCAAACTTTGGCCTCTTCCTTATGGAACTGTGCACCAAGAGCCTTTCAAGAAAAGCTGTACCCTTCATGGTAGAGATTTGCTTTTCTTAGGGGAGCAACTTGTAGGAAAGTTCACAGGGAAAGTGCTGGGATCCTACAAATGCCAGCATGAATTGATATGCAGTAAAGCAAACACGTCCCAACACGACAAATCACAGCAAGGGAATGAAAATGCCTCTATTAGATGGGTAGATAAAATGCCTTTCATAAAGGCATGTAGCTGCTGAACTTCTACCAATTCCATGAGTAGGAAAAGCAGAAAGAACATGGAAGTGTATTGGGGTCTATTATTTGATGTTCTCCTTTTGCCAATAGACAAAATCCTACACCCTTTACTTGGGCTGTAAGGTTTGGAGCCTGGAAATTCAATCAGCTGGAGAGCATGTCCTGAGAACAGCCTGCTGAGATCAGCCATATCTGAGTAAGTGGCAATAAAACTCCACACATAGGAAAACAGATATCAAATTGCCAAAATAAATGTAAATTTGAGTTCACGGTCATGTGTGCCTTTTTAAGCCCAAAGATGGCTCCACGTCCAGCAAGGAGAGGTGTCGGAGCTCTGCCAGAATGTGAATACTCATTGCCTGTGGCCCACGGACGGCTCTGCGTCCTGGCTTCCTCTCAAAGTGCCTGTCTCCATTGGCTTCACAAACACACAGGAAAGGCATCGAGTCTTGGCTTTGTTGGCACTGGGTTCCAAGGCTGAGAGCGTCTGATGTGGAATATTTCCTTGGCAGATGGAGCCAGGAGTAGATTTTTTTTTAACCTCTCTCTGCACACTTGATTGCTGGTTCTGTGGCAGCGCTGGGAAGCCTCCCTATTACTACAAATAACTAATTTTCAGTGTGAATACAGATTTCTTGGTCTGACCCATCAAGGTTTTGGGGAACTGTGTGAGCGCCATGCTGCCATTGCCAGCCCTGATGGAACCGTGCCATCAGTCAGCAGGAAGGATGCGAAGCTGCTCTCACCTCCTGCCATGGGGCTTGCCCCAAATCCCCCCTACCCAACATTCACAAGCTTGTTTTCTCAGGGAAATGCCTTTTTTTTTTGTTGTGAACTCTTCACAGGGAAAAGCTTCTTACAAAAACTAAATAATGTAACATATTCTGGGTTCTGGGCAGATAAAAATTGAAAGGGCTGTGGTGTTTGTGGCAGTGGAATGATAGTGATGAGCGCCACATGGAGTCCCTGAAGATGGTGTCAGGGAATTTGATCCCCCATAAAATGATGAAAGACTCTGATGTAATGGCGTTTTGTGAAACAATTTGGGCATTCTTTCCCATTAACAACTGACTTCCATTGTGCTAGGATTTTTGTTCTTTTTTTTTTAATATGTATTTTGAGCACACTGTGAACAAAAATTTCCATTGTGATAGTGCTGCGGGAAGATTTAAAGGTTGTGGTGGACTAAGAATTGAAATGCAAATCACACTCACACACCACCACCTGCTGAGCCCCAAATTTTTATAGATCAGGTTCTGCAGCCCTGATGAGGAATCAGCGATCTGCCTTTCTGGGATTCACAAATTAGTTGCAGTCTGGGGTAGCATTTCCTACAACATAATTGTAACTTAGCAGATGAAAGTTTGTCGCCGAAGGCAGTCCCCTGATCTGCCATTATTTCACCAGCCGCAGTGCCACTATGGATCCCCTCACAGACAATGCAAACACCTCACAGCTCCCCGCACCGCAACACGCTCTTGCTGAATACTGTGTATATTGATCCTCTCCCCCTTGCTTTTCTTCTCCCCCGGTTTGCAGGTGGTAAAACATCGGCTGCCATGAACTTTTGGGGGAAAAAGAAAAGAAAAAAAAAAAAGGGTCGCAGGGGGAAAGGCAAAAGCTGTGTTTTGGGGGCTGCTAGAGCTGCCAGATCACAAGCTGCAGGCTTGCAACGGGGCTGCTGAAATGGCTATAAGGATAACAGGACATACATGCATTTGTGGATAATTATGTTTGCTAATTAGTCATGAAACTTCAGGTAAGGAATATCCAATTCAATTTGTTATCATAGGTAAAGGCCTGGGCTTATGCTTTTCAGGGTAGTTTTTGTTGTTTTGTTTATTGCTGTCATTACAAATACATGGATTTTCATGTTTGGAAAGCTCCTTCCCATAGGGCTGGGGGGCAGCACCTGGCAGAGTGCTGGCAGGTGCCCCAGATTCCCAGACCCAGGGCAGACCCCCCCTGCTCCCCACACTCCTTCCCTTCCTTCCAGCAGTCTTGGGAGGGCTGTGGTGGGGCAGATGCTTTCCATTCTGTAACTTTAACCAGTTCTATTGCTTGCTACTAATTATCTACTAGCTAATACTAATAGCTAGCACCACTGCAGCATTTAAGAGCTACATATACATTAATGAGAATTAGCATTTGTTGACAGCCATGGTGGGAGTTGCCTGTCTTAAGCATTTCAGGGGTCCCTGTTGCTGTAATGTTTGATTGCCTCCTTTGGTAATTATAATTGACACTGAGCAAGTTTTTCATAGGTCTCATTTGACTGCACAGAGCTGAAGATATGTGGAGCTCTGTCTGTGTGGGGAGACAAGAGGCCAACAACAACGTGCTGCTTGGGAGCATCCTTTTTGCCCCACGTGGAGCAAGGGCACTGGGCACAGGGAGGGACCACGGGGTCTCTCTGGGCTGGGGCTCCATTCCCCATCCCCATGCATGCTGCTGGGCTGGGGCTCCATTCTCCAACATACAGGGTCCTGCTAGAGAAGCAGCTGCTGTGATCCCCACCCGAGGAAGATGAGATACAGAAGCATAGAAGGGGTTTTTTTATAGCCAGGGGGCCAGCAGGGGAAGCAGTGGTCACAAGCAGAGGTTGGAAGCTGGCTTATTAAGTAAATCTCAGGCTGTGACTGGTTTTAATTTATTTCTTGTTTTATGTGCAAGGGACAGGGCCTCGCAGGCCTGGCTAGTATCAAAGCCTGGGGTTTGTAGGTTTTTAATCAAGGTCCACTTTGGGGGGCTCTACTTTCGGTGGTTGGGGATGTGTGGGGATTTTTTCATGGAGTTTTTTTTTCCTTTTTTTTTCCCCTGCTACAGTGTCTGGATTTCTTTAGTTAAACTTTTCCATTCTTCAAACCTGAGCCAAGTGAGTGCTTGCACATTGCCCAGCACTTTCCAGAGAGGGCTTTCTTGGTGGTGGGTTTGTTGGTTTGTTTTGTTTTTTTTTCAGTAGGGTTTTTTTTTGGTGGCTTTTCTTTGTTAGCAAATTTGCAGTCCGGTTTCTCTGAGAATCACAGATGGCATCTACAATACCACCCTGTCGCCTCTCGCTAATTTGGCATTCTTAGCTCTGTCTAAATAGTTTATTGTTCATCAAAGCCATATGAAAGGAATTTTATATGATTTTTTTGTTGTTGTTGTTTTGTTTTGTCCCTCTGCTGGCAAGGGAAGTAAATCCCAAAGTATTTCAGCAGGTGCTATTAATATGCAAATAATGGCGAGTACGCCAGGCCTAATAGACCTCCCAACTACAGGGGAGGTGTCGCTGCTGGAGCAAATTAGCTTTCTGTAATTTGCATGCTTTTCACAGCCTCCTGGGATTATATTTTAGATCAGAGACAATAAAAGCATATGCTGTTAGTTTAAAATGTAACTAATTTTAGACTTTGAGACCATTTTAACCTAACTTCTTAGTGATGTTAAACTGTTATTTGCAGAGAAACTTTTTACTCAGCTTGTTATATTCATGGTCTTTCTCTTTTCCCACTAACTGCTCCATTTCTATTTTCAGGATAAAAACGAAAAAGGAAATCTTCTACATGGCTGCATATCAAAAAAGGCAGGTATTTCTCATAGAAATAGGACCAGTTTCTCCTGGCTCTGTTTTGGGTCTGCGCCCAGGTCCTGATGGGATCTAGAAGAGCTTTCAGGGTCGTACTACTTCCCTCCCCTTGGACATCTTCGTGAGATATAAGTCCATCCCAAAATAACACTGCTGACCCATACAGGGAGGAAGATGTTCAAAGCACCATAAAAGCTTCTTGGCTGACCCACCAAGGCAAAGAGACACCGGGTTTCTGTAGTTCAGCTGCCCTATGTGTTTGCCTGGCCTGCTCCTACAGAGAGGCCCTTGGCAGTCTGTTTGAATTGAACAAGAACAAAGTAAGGATTTCAGTGCAGATTCAGTCTGTAGATTCAAATGTTATCGAGCTGTACTGGCACATTATCAATAGCACTTTCCAAATTGATATTGACAGCAAAAATCATACTGTTGACATCTGTAGTTTGTGAAAAATTGAATGATCGAACATCAGCTGTTGTGCCTGAGAATTTCTGTCTTTATTTCAAGTGCCACAGTGACTGCTTCCTACCCTTCCTCCTCTGTTGCAAGGGACTGCCCAAGTAGGATGTACCCAGGGCTGCCACCTGAAATGTCTGCCTGCTCCCCATGCCCACTTCTGTTCATTGAGCTTTGCCTTGCAGCGCTGTCGCAGTCTCAGCTGCCCCACTTCCTTCTGCCATGAGGGACTGCAGAAAGAGGTTGGTTAGAGAAACTGCAGGCTTAGCTGATGCAATTCAGCAGCAAACTGCAGTGGTGTCAGCTGAGGAAGGCTGTGAAAGGTAGAGAGGCAGTTGTTTTACTTTTGTCTTTCTGCCAGTTGTCCCATTGCCCAGAGTGTGTGATTTGTGAGTTTCCTTTGGCATGGCTGCTCCGTTGCTTATATATCTCTGAGCAATGTTTCCAGGTCAGTTGGTCCGCAGGGTGGTGGCCATCTTTTATTTCAAGGGGGATAGAGTTCAGGGGTAGGATCAGATGTGTGGAGGAGATGGCAGCCAGGTGGAGATCACATTAGTGTTGTTAAATTTATTTCTAGCATGGGAAGGGTGAGTGTTTGCGAGAGAGAGCAAGCCTGAAAGATGTCCTTTGAGACAAGGCCAGGAAAGAAAGCCTTGGGATGCAGCTTTGGCTGTAGTGCAAGCTGGGCTGAGATTCTTCTGAATTTTGGGGGCCATAGCTTTGCCATTAATGTTTCTGTAAGTATATTTCATACATTCGATATATGAAAATACTTCATTTCCTAATTCAAAATGGGAAAAGAAGAAAAAAAAAAAAAGTGGGACATGACTTATGCTTAACTTGTTAGTAGTGTGAGTAGTGATTGTAAAGAACTGTTCACAGAAAACCAATGCACTGAACCCCGTGAAAGGGAAATCTCTTCCCAGCACCAAACCCATTGGAGCTTGTGGAATTACAGCAGACTGCCATAAAGACATAGAATTTAACTGTTAATTCCCACTCCCATAGAGGTGGCTGCACCACTAAGCTGTCTGTGACACAAATCATTTTTGTTGTCAATAATAGGGCCCAGAGACTATGTAAGTGAGCTATAGATGCAACTTCTTCCACACCAAGATGGATTTGCTCCACCATGTGCTGCAATGTCCCCGGTCCGTGCCTGGTGACACGTGGGTCACCCTGCCAGGGCAGCTGAGCCTGGCATCTTCATCACATTGGAATGAAGGAGGTTACATTTTTAAATAACCATTTCAGATGCTATAAGCATACACTCATGAAGGAAAAAAAAAGTTCTGGCAGTAACTAGTGGCAATCTCATTGAAAATACTGGACACCTTTTTTTTTTTCCCTTTCATCTCACCTACATTAAAACCAGTGATCTCTCACTTTTGCTGCTTTTCTCAAGTGGAATGTGATTTGCCTATTATGAGTCTGTGCACTGAACCTGGAAGCAGCTGATCTAAGAAAAAGAGAAAAAAAAAAAAGGAAGACAAAAAGACTCTGGTCATTCAGGTGTCAATACAAAACAAAAAATTATACATCATGCCAGATGGTTGCATTTGAGAAGCGGAGTGTAGTCAGAATTAAGGTGGAGGGGGGGGACAAAGCAACATCAGACATGTGGGAGCATGATCAAAATGTCTTCAGTGTTGTTTTACCAACACAACTGCAGTGGGATTATGAGCAAAGAAAAGCATGGGGGGATACTGCCAAGAGAGGGAAAAAAAAAAAAAAGGCATTTTTCAATAATGAACTGCTTGACTTCTTCCAGCAAAGACTTAGAAGTTTACAAGAATCAAGAGACTTTGTTATTAAATGGAAGGACTGTGATCCAGTAAGCCTCAGAGCATTGCATCTAGCGTCACTGCAAAATGCCACGTGCAACACTGTAAAATATTGGTAACAGGCTGTGTCATGGGCTTAGTTAGCATCATAGCAGGATATGCTGCTGCAGTTATCTCCAAGGAACCGCTCTCTGCAGTGACACAGGCAACCATCAGCTTTGTGCAATGACTGCAGATACACAGGCAGAGCTTTCTGGTAATGAGCAGGAGGTGTGTCATTTTCTTACACTGTACCCATGTTGTTTGTTGATTGCTTTGCCCATTTCCTTACAAGTGATATCCAGGAGCCAACGTGGCAGTGGTGTGCATTAGGTCTCAAACTCAGAGTTGAAAAAGGTTGACCTGTAATACCACTAATGGCTGCCGTGCATCTTTTCACTTTGGACGCATTGGAGAGTGTTGGTCAACTTCTGTTGCCAGGGCAAAATATTGCTGAAAACGTAGAAGCTGAGAACTCGGCAGGCTCATAGATAGGTGCTTCTTGAGCTTTCTATGCATTTCATCATATTCTGGGTACCTCCAGCTGCGCTTGCATGCTGCAGCTTTTGGCTGTCACGTGGGGGGAAGTTTGGGATTGTTTGTTTGATCTGGGGTCTGAAATCCATGTTTTACTTAATTTGGTTTTCTTGCTGTGCTCCAACTGCTTCATAGCTGTGCACTCTTCTCCTTCATGATCTCTCAGGAGAGAACACTGACACAGGCATAGAAAAGGTCAATCTGAAAGCTTGGCTGGTCTCTCTTAGTTACACCTCGGTTTATGATTTTTCTGGCACTTGGGTTTCATTACAAGCATCTTAGGCATTCTTAGTCTGTATTTTGATTTGAATATTGCGAGGAAAATCTGTGTCAGTTTCACCAAAAACACAGGTAGACACACAGCTTCCCCTCCCCCATCTAAAAATGGCTTCAGCTTCTTTCAGATACCTTCTAGCAGTAAACTTCATCCATGGTATGAAACGTAGACTGCATAGGTAACTGAGTTTAGAGGATGTGCAGGACCATGTACCTTCCTCTGATCCTTGTTCTATTACTACTACAGCTCAATTGTGGATGTTTCATTCTTTTGTTCTGACTCTGAATTTCTTAAGTAATTGTGGTTCACGAGTTTATTCTCCACGCCGGTGAGATGTTGGTTGTTGTTCCTGTGTTGTTGTTTTTTTTGCTACAAACTGCATTGTCTTATTTGAGGAATATGTTCACAAGTGAGAAAGAATTGCCTTCATTAACAAATGAAAAGCTTGCACTGTCAAAACTGAAATTGTTCTACCTTTTTATGTGCAAATTACAGCTACTGTCAAACCTTCAGCCACAGTGCATTTAATTTGTGGAAATATAAAAATACCTAGCTTAATATTAAAATATTCTACATGAAGAAGGAAATATTTTTAAGTGATGTATTGCATTCAGGACTCTCAGAAAAAAAAAAAAAAAAATCAGATTTGAAAGAAATAAAATGGTACTTTTACTGAATTTATTTTTCCCTGCGTTCATGAGGAATCAGTATAGTGCTTAAGGGTGTGTTTAAGTTATTCAAGTGTTTGTATATCTGTTCAGATCATGGCCATTGGAAATGAATCATGCTGAGTGTGTGTCCAGGGCATGGGAGCTACATGCCCTGTATTTTTCTGTATGAAAGGGTCACAAATTGTTTTCTGTTGTTTGCCTTTTTTTTTTAATCAGTAGCAAAGGTACTGAGGTTTTGATGCTAGATTCAGTAAACTTAGAATGAAATATAAAAGAAACTATTAGATAACTTTTGCAAGGTCTTTGAGGTAGAAGATCACATTTGGATCATCTGAAGTTGACACTGATTCTATATTTCAGCTTCCAAACAAAGCAACTTCTATTTACCCTGCAGCACCCACCTGATACATACCAGCAGCAAACTCCTTTCATCTGAAAGTAGATTGGATGGTATCATAAGACGTATGTCTGCCAGTTTCTTTCCCTTTGTTGTGGGATGAACAGCAGTCCTTCTGCCATTCTTGTTGCTGTCAGGAGAAGCAGCAATGACCTGTCTCAGCCTGCAGTGCTGTACACCAGCTGCCAAATGTTCTTCAGAGTGGTCAGTGTCTTTAGCTGCGCCTTGCCATGTGTGTTTTACCAGCATCCCTGCAGACTACTCCATGTTTACTTTCCCAGCTCTCCTGTGAGCAGGGAAATTTTGCCAAGGCGTTTTGTAAGAAGGGGTCCTGCTAAGAAAGGCTGTGTTACCAGTCGTTTGTTTCCAATCAGATATTCCAGTATTTGGTCCTGTCTTAGGGGAGGTTTTAATGGTCCTGAGTCTGTTTTTACCTTATTATTTCCAAGGCCTGAACCAGGGATATTTGTCTTTCTGCAGTCCTGAGAAGAAAATAAGTGGCTACACTTTGAGGTGTGGGGCTCATTCCTTGAAGTGGCCCATTCTGGGATTTCAGGGCAGTGCCTGCAGTCATCCTCTGAAACAGCCATCTGAGCAGTGCATTAGCATGCCTGTGCCAGGGCTGCCATGCGCCTGGGAAGCAGCAGAGGTGCTGCATGGTCACCTGGCCTCACCACATGGTGTTGACCACCCAATTCTGCATTAAAGGTAAAGAAAGTAGTTCATCAGGTTTTGTTAACCACCAGAAGTTCTTCTTGGGTGACAAATTATTGTCTCCAGGGAACCAGAGCACCTGCACTCCCTACTGCTTTATGCCAATGCTGTTGGCAATGCATAATTCTGGCACCCTCTTTTATAAACCATTTATTTCATCTGGGCCATCTCTGCATAGGAAATTCCACAGGCTGAATGCAGAGTGTATTACATCTAAAGGTGCTTATTACTGGTATTAA
This sequence comes from Tympanuchus pallidicinctus, assembly GCF_026119805.1. NCBI lineage: Eukaryota > Metazoa > Chordata > Aves > Galliformes > Phasianidae > Tympanuchus > Tympanuchus pallidicinctus. The sequence goes on from NW_026294618.1 coordinate 107,845,789, forward strand.
GCCATTAGCCATAATAAAGTGCAATACAGCTATTGAGTTTGGGGGCTGTCCCAGGCTTTGTCCATATTCTCTTTCCATATCCATTCCTCAGTATGAAATACACAGTCTTCATATTCTGCCTCTCAACATTAGAAACAAGCAAAGTGGTTTGGGTTGGGATCTCCTATTTCAGACCGTAAACATAAGATCCAGCCACCCCATAACGTACATTCTTCCAAGCTTACTGCTTTCCAGGAGTGCTCAGGTACCTATAGCACATGGTGGAGACTGAGTCTGGTCCCTCCAACAGAGAAAATCTTACCCAACAAAGCCAGAAGTGATGCACATTACTCAGGAGCTGAAGCTTTACCCCAGCCATTAAGTTGTGCCTCTGTGTTGCAGTCACAACCTCCTTGATTTCTGCCAAGAGCCCATAAAACAATGGAGACTGTGATCTTCTCAAGACCTGTTTCTTTGAAGAGGGCTCCATGTTCTGGGTCCATGGCCAGAGTTACAGAGGCAAAAGCACAGTGCCAAGTACACTGGACTGCTAGCCGGCTCCCTGCAGACTCTTCCAACTTGGAAGACTTTGGCCTCATGCACTTGATGCTTTAATTGGGCAACATGCATGGTGGACCTCTCTCTCTTGATTACTGTTATTAATACAGAATCAGACACTACTTTTTATAAGAATGTACTGGGGATGTACTATTTATACAGAAACTATATACAAAAAAATCCACTTTCTCCACGGTGATTGCAGATAATGGGGTAAGCCCAGCTTTGATTCATTAGAGTAGCAGAAGAGATATTCAGAATTATTTGGTGTAATTCACAGCACTTCACAACGCATGTATTTTCATGATGTTCTAAATCCAGTGCTTGCACGGGTAACTCAAGCATATGATGACTGGTTTGCAATAGCACTGTTGTCTTACAATTGTTGTAGAGCCATCATTGTAACTGGCCAACCCAAGAGGCACGTTTAGCAAGGTATTTTTAGGGAGTGACTGCTGTGCACTGCTCTGGCTGTTTGTGAACCCATTTCTGAACATCTCTGATCGCCTCCTCTGCCAGACCCTGGCACCACAAATGCCTGAGTAAAACCATAGCAGCCTGCCAGAATGGAACAATTTTTCATCTGCCCCCGGGCTGAGAGCATAATTTTCAAAGTGATGTTGGGAAAAAAAAAAAAAAAAAATCTCCAGTTTGTTTCTGGGGTTGGAAAATAAAAAATAAAAATAAAAATAAAATAAAAAAAAAGAGCCATCTTGGTTTCAGATCATTAATAATTAATTTAGGAAAATATTTCATATGAATGAGATGTTGATGCCTTTTTTTTTTTTTTTTTTTTTTTTTTTCTTTCTTTCTTTTCTGGTAGGGTGTAGGAGCAAACTTTTAGGATCAGTGATGAATCACAGTATCTCCCCTCCCATTTTCACATTCGCTTCCTCTTGCCTTATCAAGACTATCCTTCTAGCTTCACTGACCTGGGCATGACTTCCTCTAATCCAGAGCTAGATGAGCCTCAAGAGACCTAGCACTCACATCCATGTAGACAGCCAGCCCCAGCCTGTGAAAACCTCTGGTTTTAAACACTGCTCTTTACACAGAAGTTACTACTGGATAAAAAGAATTTTTGAGTCTCCAATTATATAATTTCAAAACGCTGTTTATGTATTTTTTAATTTAGAATAAGACTTTTGACAGGACTTTACTTATTTTTTCAACCCAACCATTATATGTATGTAGATTTCACCATCACCACATTCAAAGCAAAGCTTATACAAGACACCTTTGGCAACAGCAGCCTTTGATGCGTAAGACCATCATGTGGAATTTTTATTTCCTTTCTTTCCCTATGTGCTCCTCTGCACACTCTGATTTTATTGGGTACTGTGGTGTATTTGCATACCTCTGGAAATCGGTTGCATAATTCACATTTGCTGTTGACCTTTTTTTTTCTTGTAGTACCATGGATTAAACTCAAATTGCAGTCTGAAAGCCTTGATTTAGCTCTGCTGGGCCTCTTTTGCCTGTACCTGGCAAATGGAAATGCCTTTTGTATGGGTTTTCAGTTGTTCCTGCCTCGAACCTGAAGTTGCACATTACTCATTTACCCAGTTAATTCTCTCTAATCAGTTCGATTCCTTTAAATCACTACCTGAAAAACATTCATAGCGATTATCAGAGTGACTTGTTTAATGAAGGAAAGCTTCTTTCATTGCTCAGAATCACGTATGTATATGTTTGCTTCTCAGTCTAAACATTTGTGAAGTTTGGAAACATTCTGGACGTGGCCAACGAGTGCATTTAATGCTGAACAAGATTTCACACCTCGGGGTTCTGTATTTACAGCTCTGTCATGTTCTTTTCTTGTACTGTGCTGAAGAAGAGGACTTTTATTTTCTATTCTGATGAAAAGTTGTCTGTCACTGTGTGGTTATTGCCGAACAAAATACTGCCCAAAATTTGACCCTGAGTTGCACAAGGACAGTTTACCCCAGTATTTGAAAGGAAATGTGAGCCTTCTCCTTCTAGCCAAAAGAGTAAGCTTTCTGGGTGTATAAAATAGGAGTAACTCTTAAAATCCTTTGTGGAGCCACAGATTTAAACGCTCTCAGCTGAACCATTTTTCTCCTACAGTCACTCTCCTGGCTTTTCACCAAGATGAAATTCAGAAATAGGGGGAAAAAAAAGAAAAAAAGAAAAAAAAAAAAAAGTGTACTAATCATTGTGATACTGGAAAAAAATTAGAAGTATTTTTACTTTATCAAATGATGCTGTGCTAAAACCCTACCCATAGCTTTGGCATTCAAAGAAGGAGCTCACAGTGATGTCAGTGGTCATCATGCTGCACAAGGAACCTGATACAGGATCTCCTGTTTCTATCATTATATATATTATATATATATATTATATATATTAATTATAATGATACTAACTGTTTCTGTCCCACACCCTTGCAGGCTGCAGATGCAGAGTTGATCCACCTCCTGTGCATTCAGCAGTAATGCAGACAGTCTGGGACAGGCATTCAGCTTCACCAGTTAGGGAGGAGAAGAAGGGAACAGCTTGGAACAGTCAGAGCTCTTAAATACTATCAGCTTTTTTTATTTAAGAAGCCAATGGCTACATAAAAGTAAATAAACATTTACAGTGCTCTTTTCACCAGTGTTGAATAGACCACAGCGTGATCTATATTTTCCCAGCTGTCTTTCCAAAAGTTTGATTGCCTTACTGTATTCTACCTAGTCTGGACTCTTACTGCCCTTACTGTAATTGTTTGTGCTCAGTGACTGTTGCCAACCAAAAATGTGAATAATTTATAATGAATTAGTACCTTGAAAAATTTCACATCCCTTTCCATTCGTATTGTTCATGAGCAGACTGTGAATTTTCTTTTCCATTATTCATAATTGCTCCCAAAATCATTTGCGGAGGAAAGATAATTTTTTTCCCCTACATAGATAGTTCAAAGGTAAAACAGTATTTGCACTGTAGACAAAAGATGTGCTCCACATCTGCACGTATGATTGTTGCATGACAGTACTTTTTTCCCTGATTGAATGAATATGACTAATGAAAGATTCTTCATTCAAGAAAAATTACTTTCTAGTTATTCATGTTACTCATTCATTCAGATTTATTTTTTTTTCCTGAAAATAATTTTAAGTATACTGGTTCAGTCACCATATCAATCATTGTATTTGTTATGTCCCTAGCTATTAAAATAGCTATTAGAATAGCTGGAGAAGGTGAATACAACCCTTTGCCCACTTGAATGCTGCACAGGTAATATTTAGTACAGAAGCTTTTTAAATCTCTTTTCTATTCTTTAAATATAAAATTCACAATTAAAGTCTTAATTTCAAAATATATTTACTTATTCTTCTGTGTACTTGGTCAACCAATGCTCTCGGGTCCTTTAGGAGTAGTTTGCAGAGTGAATCTTTACCACTTTAAACAGGAACCTCCAGTCTGGTACTTACTTAAGACCTGTAATAAAAAACTAAACCTAAATAAATCCTATTCAAATCCATTTAAAGTTGAGTGCAGGAGGCAGCTATAGATGACTGGCCAAAAGAGATGACTGGCAAACCTGCCCAATGGTTTATTTGGCAGCAAGCTACAAAGCCAAAGAGATATATTTTCTCATGCTAATGAAGCCCAAGGTGACAGAAATTTGGCAGTATGTGATTCCATACAGCTACTAGCCAGGATGTTGGAAGTCCATGGCATTACGTTTAAGCGTCATTGAACATGAGCCTACAGTCTAGCCTGGTCCTAAAACTTCATCTAAAATTAATCCCGAGCCAAATATCATCACTGTAGTCCTGCTCTTTTTGACAGACAGCTTCCCAGGGTAAGCTACAAATATTTGGCTAATTGAAAATCCAGTGTCCAGATCCTGAATCTATTGCTTGCATTCTGAAAAAAAACAGGATGCTGAAAGTCTCCAAAACATCCACACTGAGCTTCCAAGCTGAACCAGCAGCACAGAGTAGTGTTTACAATGAACATGGATTTTAGAACATGTGCAGTGTACGTCATAAGTATATGGTCAGACTTGCTTCAATCAAATAAACTGTACCAAAACAAAACAGAGCAAGCTATAAATGAAAGGCTTTCTTTGGCTCCTTCGCTTTTCTATGCCAAAAACAAGCATCCTGTGAAACCTGGAGCTATCTTGTTAGTTGATTCAGCAGAAAGAAGAGCTGCCACGAAATAATGTTGTCTGTGTTTCTACCAGGACATCAAGAGGAAAAGTCAATTATAGTATAACTAAGTCAGCAAACAGGAACCACTTTCAGACAGCCTTCTTAAAGTCCAGTTCTCGTGTTCTAACACCAACCCCATCAAGCTGTAAATGCAGCAGCTTTTCCCACATCCAGGCGTGTGCGGTTGCTCCAGATGATGGCTGCAGAATGCTCTGCCTGCTCGGTTGTCACGGGAGCGATGTCTCTGTCAGGTTGGCCTTGCCTCAGGTAGTGCAGCCCTACTGTGCAGGGCATGTGGATTCATGGTAAGAGGTGCACAGAGAAGACTCCTCCAAAGTAAAACCAAAAAACGAGCACAGACTGCAGCCTCTGCCAGATCAAATAATTTACCTGCAGCTGAAGAACTGCTATCCTTTAACATTTCATTTTGAACAGATATTCAGCTCTGCTTTTCAACAGACTGTGTTTGAAATACAGAGATTTCTGGTGAGAACGGGGAGCCATGTGGAGTTTCTTAAGGAGAGTTACTGTGAAATCAGTAAATAAATCCACACTGGGTGTGGCATTCAGTTGCCTCCTTTTCATTTTTCCTCTCCAGAAAGCAATTTCCAGACAGATTTAACCTATGATGTTAATGCTGCGCTGGGTTTAACGTGGACTGAAGCAAGGTAGCAAGTGGTTATTACAGGCTTGATGTGCCTGGTCTGCCAAGAAACAGCAGGAGCTTTTAGCTCAGAATACAAGGTGATCTTTGTTGTTTAATCAATCTACCCGTGTCTGCCTTGGCCAGGTATGTGCATGCCTGCTCACAACGAAGAGGACTGCTAATTTACAACCAGCTTATTAGTATTTTTCTTAGTCAGGGCATGGTTTGATACTGGAGGAAACGTTTAGCTCAAAGGCTATTTTTCTACTCTGGAAATAAAATATATACAGAAGACTGCTGGCACTGTCCCCACCAAGATGGCCATTTGTCTCCCGTGGTGACCTATGAAGACAGCTGAACAAGCTCAAGGCTCACTGCAGTCACTGCCTCACTAAACCAGCAACTTGGCCTGTGGACTCCCTGCTGGAGGAGCTACCACAGAAACAGAAGACAAGCAGAACGGCAGCAAACCATTTGGGATGATTCTGGGGTCTGCAAAGTCAGTCACATGACTCTTCCCATCTTGGTGTCCTGACTTAAATTGAAACAGCGAAGGAAAATTTCCTCTCACATTATTCCGTGTTCTTTGCCTTCATTTTTCTACAGCGTATCTAGGTATAACGTGGCAAGGCAACTCCGGTCTGTTTCCTTCTACCAAACTGTAGCTGTGCAGTGTGTGCTTTAAATTAATCTGTCCTCACAAAAACTGAAAAATCAGAGCGATAGCTTGTCCTTTAGCAGATGGCTTGTTCTTTTGAGAGTCTCTCAGATGTATGGAGTAGGCAGTTAGTCTCCAGAACTGATGTTCCTGATCATGAAACAGGAAGCTGAAGCACTTTGACTAGAGCCAAGCTAAGTCACTCCATTTTCTGCTTCTCAGTGTATGTTTGCAAACAAGAAGTACAGTCTTCAAACTTTCCTTTTAGCATGAATTTCTTTCTCAATTTCTTCACGGCTTGTTTGAGCCAGATCCACACCATTGGACCTGAGGACCATGTCACTCTAGCATGATGCATAACCAGCAGTGGAAATAGGATTTAAATGGTGGTAACACAGTCTGCATTAATTTAGTTAAATTTTGCCTGAGAAATCACACATAAATTAAATCACTATTCAGAAAGCAGGGCAAAGTGCTTAAAAATAAGCATTGAGCGCTCAGAGTCCCAACATGTCTGTATTCTATTTCCAATGTTTATTTTATTTCCTTTTCACTTGGTGTTTTTGGTTGGTAAATCCAAGGCTTGTTCATTAAAAATGATGCTGTCAGGATGTGTGCTTTCATTTGTGTGCACGTGTAGGCCCAGGATCATTTCCAGCACTAAAACAGGCAATATTGCTGTTGTTTTCACAACTGAGTTACTGCTTTGGTGAAGCGTTCATATTTAAGAAAATGAGAACTTCTCAACAGTTTTAGGGGGGAAAAAATTGCCAAAAGTTTCTGTTTGCATATTTTCTAGGTTTACAGCACTCAGTTGCAGGCTTGTGTTGAAAAATGTCTTCCAGTGTCAGAACTTCTGAAAAGAACAGGTGTTTCAGACGATCTGCTAATACTGGAATAAATGCTAATGCTAATTAATATCAAATTTTATACCTACTCTTCCTAATTGCTTTCTGTCTTCAAATTCTTTCATTTTAAGCATATTCATCTGATTTGGATGGCAGTATCAGCTACCTTCACGTATTGAATGCTGATAAAACAGCTACGAAGGGCCAAAAGAAGCGAATAAAATGTATTTGTTATGATGGTTGACCTTAGACATACAGAATGCAAAGCTGTGGGAATTATACGCTGAGTCTCTGATGATAAGTATGGTGATAACTGGTAGGACTGTGCTGAACTACTGTGAAACAATTCAGGTAGTCAGCAAACAGGGCTAATTGCTAGTTTGGGGGATATTATGGGTAATTTACTGCCCACCGAGGGCTTCTACCTAAAAATAAGCTTTTTTACTTTTCTTTTCTCGGACAGGAATTGCATATTAATGCAGAATACCTGGTGCAATTACATGTGAAAAGGACATTCAGATGCACTTCCATAAATGCCCTTGCGCTTCTCAGTTACATTAACTGCCTCCTTAGATTCTTTGATAGAACCCACATCCTTCAATTATTTTTTTTTCAAAATAAATAGGCACTACGCTAAACTTTGCTGTTACCCAAGGTGTCTTGATCAAAGGTCTGGGAGTAACACCGTAAACACGAGAAAAGTAACTGCTGCTGGTTTCCAATATAAACCAACAGGGAAGTGTCAGGTGAGCAGATACTGACAATTCAGACCTCAAATCAAATGTCCGTGTCCAAAAATCCGCCTTTGAGAAGGAAGAGTAAATATCCACAGAACGTTTTGGCTGTAATTATTTCACTGGGGGCAAAAAAATGTGCTGAATTCGGTTTGCTGAAGTCAAGACATTAATATTTTTGGCAAGAAAAGATGTAAACCGAATGTTTAAATGAAATGTCAACCCCTAGGTTCACATTTGCCCATTGAACTACAGTACAAACTCTCCACAGACCATCATACAATACACATTTTTCAGTTCATTGAAGAAGGCCCCTGCTGCTTCTCAAGGAAAACTAACTTGCAGAAGCAAAATAAATACCGGCTTCACAGTGCAGCAGCAGAGCCTCACAAACATAGATTTGTGGCATTGTCAGCTTTTAAATCAGATAAGGAGTACTCAGACATAATCACTCCAGTGTCTGGGACAGGGCGCATGCTGCAGAGCTGCCCAAGTATGGCCCTACAGACGCATGCAGTGTGTGTTCAGGCTAAATGGCAACAAGCTGACAGTACTTCATAACAGTTCTGTTATGTCTAGATAGGCAAATGTTTGTGTAATTTAGCTGCGACTTAAAAATAGCTTAAGAAGTTGAGACACAAATGGAGCTTTGTGATTAATTTTCAAAGGCGTTGTACCTGCTGGACGACGATACTGCCCCAAAAATACCCAGGTCAAAGGAGGATCCTTCTGCGTGCTGCAAGAGGCATTGCCCCAGAGCCTCTGCCTGTCCGCTTTGTTTGCCCTTCTGATGAGTGGAGCTGCTCTTATAAAAATTCATGGCCACATGCTTAGTCTTGGGCCCTGTGCTTAGCTGAAGAGTGGCATGCAAGGAGTTATTATCATCTAGTTCTAGACAATATACTGTTAGAAAATCAACGAAAGTATGTTTAACCCTACAGAAATATGTCTCGCTGGGTCTGTGGTAGGCCTATTAAGACCTACAAAGCACTTCAGCAAGGCAAAATTTAACTTACAGACAACGCATGATTTTTAAGTAAAGAAATATTGACGGGGCGGGGGGAACAAGTATTTTTTTAGCTGTAATTTATGGCTGAGCAGCTTCATTTTAGTTACTTCATGAGAATATTTTAAACCAAGCCTGCATAATATTAAAATAAGTTAAAATGTATGTAAAATTTATGAGAGCATGTCAGGTGCAATGCTTGATAAAGTAAGTTTAATGCTTCAGAATTTTTTTTCTTCAGGCAGAGAAGCTGAATCCTGCAATTCTAGGTTACAGTATAATTTTAGAAACTCTTTTCCATTATACCATTCTTTTATTAATGAGATCCAACCCAATTTAATGAAAAGAGGTAAATTCCTAAAGAGTTTGTGGAAGTACTCAGCAGGTTGGGAGGCAGGAGCACGTGATAAAAAATGATATTTTCCCATTCTTCATGCAATATACCCGATTTCATAGAAACACAGAGGAAATCAGTTTACAACAAACTTTGTAAGTATGTCTATTCACTGTGGTTTTTCTGATGGAAATGCTGCCTCGCTCCGTGAACAAATAAAAGCTTTGGCAGTTGACAGGGGTTGTACATCACTTTGAAAACTCTTCCTTTACCGGGGGTGTGTCGAGTTGTTTTGTTGTGTGATGCTCCCAGTTATCGTGACAGAGCTAAATGACGAAGCAGTGTCACCCCACTGAAAATTCAGAGCAGCTTCTTTCCATTTTTCTGCCTGGTCACAGGAACATTGCTGAACTGGTACAGCGGCGCAGCAGGAGCAGCGAGCAGGGAATATCTGCATGCAGCTCCCCTATTAAAAATTCAGTTCCTCGGCAATATTAAATCTGAATTTACTTCCATCAAACAGAAACTTAGCATATCTCATTCTTCCATTATAAAATATTGACATCAGAAATAGTGAATCCTGAAATGAAGATTACCGATGAAAACGATGTGCTTGGTAATTATCTTTTTTTTTTTTTTTTTTTTCTTTGTTATTATTCCTTTCCTCTGAGGACTGCACAGGCTGTTGCAAACCATAATGAAGTTAGCATGCAATGCCAATGTAAAATACGCTGCAAAGTTATTCTTTCCCTCATTATAGATGAAGGAAGCAAAGCAGCGGGAGGAGGGCTATTTCCCCAGCCAAACTCACACACGAGTGGGACAGCCCTCTGCCTCACATTTTAATCACCATCCACAACAGTGATACCAACATATTCCCTCAGTGCCATTTTGTTTTCATCACCTTTTGTCCCTCACACCCCTATTTATATTTTTAGGTTCGTACCAGTGCTCAGAGATATTAATATCAATGACAATTTTTGTGACAAAATAAACAGCCAGTTCACAAATGGTTTCATTCCCAACATGCCCATTGCCCTATCTGATGATGGTCTTGAACATCCGTAACACTCAGAAGCACAGTGGAGAGCCTGGAAATGCCTGACCATTTGTTTCAACAGCCATTCATTCCTCCAGCTCCTTCTCAAGGTTTAACAATGAAAACGGCAAGAGATCATTGGGTTGGTCGTCACGCAGTGGAATAACCCTTCGGTCTTCTGCATGTGGAGATGGTTGTTATCACATAATTCAGAGTGGCTTTCTACTGAAAAGCCTTGTCATCACATCCTTGGCTTTCCAACTTGGCCATTTAGGCTGGCTGCTTTTTCTTAGCTAATCACTCAGTGGCATTGCAGACTAGGATGACTTCGTTTGCAGGTGCTTGCTGAGCACCACCTCTGCATACCCTTGAACCTTGCCTCATTGCCTATGGATGCTTTCAAGGAGTGCAGTGCATACTGTATGTGACACCTGGCACCACATCTATCCCATATGCTCCTTACAAAAATCAAAGTCAATATCTCGTCCACCCTCCTCGTGCAGCATTTGCACAGGTTCAAAGACAGGGCCAATTACCTTTAAGGTTGAATTGTCAGGTGTCAGATGAGAATATAGAAGTTGAAGCATTGTATTTAGGAACAGATTCATTTAGAGGACTTGAGAATTTGCTTTACTATCAACAGGTCTACAAATAGAGCTTTTATAAATATGTTTGTGTTGGAACCAATACCTTGCAAAAAGGTTTTGGTTTATTATTATTATTATTATTATTATTTTTGTGATTGTTGTTTTTTTCTTCAAAATTCAAATCTTATAAGCAGGGAAAAAAACACCCAAGATCCCTGAAGTAATGGCAGTAAAGCTACTGAAAAAGGGCTTTTTGTCCTGACCCTTTCTGCCAAGTCCGCATTGCCTTTTTGTTACCTAATTTTCTGGACACAGATGTAAATTCCCCATGCATCAGCTATGTATAATAAATACATTTCTTTATCATGCATTCAATCTCTTGGGTTCCATTCCAAAAATGAGACCCCCCTAGTCCAGCATCAGAGGTCCAAAGATTACGTATGACCATTCCTGTCCCTGCCGAAACCACAGCACGCAAATACTAATGCTTATTATAATCACTTAAGATCTTCATTATAGATGTTTAACAGTTCTCACCCCAGAACACCAGAACTTCCCTCTTAGCACTCCCAAACAACTAGCATGCACTGCTATATGTGCTCATATAGATACTACCACGATAGATATCAGATTTCTGCTCATGCCAGAATTTCAGTTAGCAGTTCCCTTGAGTATTTATGCTTGTGTACTGTATTTAACAACAGCCCATTCAAAATGCTCACAGCTCCTTGGAATGAAATGCACATAATTTAGGAATAGCTGCCTGGCCATTCAGGCAACATGCTGTGTCAAGGGAAAATTAAATCTCTGACTTTCCCCCGCCCTGCCTTTTTTTTAAAACAAACCTGTAGTTTGAATTGTATTTTGGGGAGCTGAATGAAAGTTTCAAAATGAGAAAGTAAGCGTGCCTTTTTTCCCTATTTAATGACAGTGCCTAACCATCATGGTTCCAAAGTGATAAAGTAGTTAAAAAAAGGTCTCAGCATGCATGCATTATATCACATTAAGAAATCAGGATTTTTCTAGGCACTGCACAGCATTAATTAATCTGAGCATGCTGCAAATTTAAATTAAATGATATGCCATATTCTGTTGTAGGTATCCAAATGATTTGTAAGATCAAGCTCAATATTTACTTCTGACTGGCATTTGGACACTGAGCAGGATCATAAAAGATGTATCGATGTATCATATTATTTTTTTTAATACAACTGCACCTTTGTTTTCTTGCATACCTAATAATACTATTATGGGTCAGAACACATCTATGCTAAAAAAAATCCAAAATCTCTCCCTAAAAAAGGGTAAGAATAAAAGAACAAAGAAGAGCTGTCTTTGTCTTCATTCTCTTCCCCCCACTCCACCTCCCCCCTCCCAAAAAAAAAAAATAATAATTTTTTAAAAGATATTATCTACAGTGTAAGAGGTTGAGGGGCACCAAGAGGAAAATGGGGCCTATATGTCTGAATCAGGTCAGCACGAAGGGAAGAGACTTAATTTCTCATGTGGATGAAGTATCCGAGTAAGATTCTGTGCAAGCAAACGTTGTGTGAGTTTCAAATTGGGTCTACTCATACCTGTATTTCTTTTCTTGGCACACAGATTTTATATTTCCTTGTGATTTTATAATATCACAATGAATTGTCAAATGCTCAATAGCTTGTGCTCTCAAATTATTGGACAATGTGTATTTTAGCCCAAATTTGTATGCAATTAAATACTAAATAAATACTTCAATATTTTGTACCTCACATTAAGGATAGTACTCAATCATACTGAGAAGGCATTAAAAAAACAAGTCTGAATGTTCAGGGCTTATTTAATGTTTATGTGAAGGGATTAGCACTGAGCTGAGAAGGACAAGTGGTTGCCAGTTGGAATGGAATGGAGGCCTTAGGCATAAAGTATCACCAGTATCACCAACTCTTTCTAAATTATCTTCATTCTTTTGCCTGTAGGAGTTAACTGCAGTTTTCTTGGTCCATTATGCAGTGTTACTCTGTGTATGAAAAGTAGAAATATGAGAAAACAATAATAGCCAACCAAACAAATTAAGGCAGCCCAATCTACCCTGGAATAACAAATGAACAGTAAAACCAATCTCAGAATGCCTCTAACTTCTGAAACTTCTTTTGCAGAGCTTCTCAGAAAGAAATTCCTCTACAGCTTTCCTCAGGCACTCTGAAATACACTTCTCTGGTTCAAATAGTGAATATTACTCAAATGACAACCGTCTAGTAAAGAACAGCTGTCTGGCTGGGCCTGTTGGCGATCAGTTACACCAGTACTTGTTCCAGACCTTTTTCCAAGCTTTTACTGGGCCTCTTTGGTGTATCATTTTGGTGTGATGCCATATGCTCAAGAAGTGACTGGTGACAACGATAAAACCTCACATATATATACATAAGATGATGTACTTTCTTACAACTGACAACAGTGGCTCGCTGGCACCAAAATTTTCTGCCTATTCATTTTTTAAAGTCCTGCTTTTCCCCCAGGAGCTGCAATGATACGCTGAAGGGTGTCTGATCTTCTCCCAACATCCAGAAGGAATTAAGTAATAGTGATAAGATGGCAGATCATGGCTTTAAGTTGTGCCAGAAGAGGTTCAGGTTGGATGTTAGAAAAAAAATTATTCTCAGAAAGAGCAATGGGGCACTGGCACAGCTGCCCAGGGAGGCAGTGGAGTCACCATCCGTGGAGGTCTTTGAGAAGTGTGGTGATATGGCAGTGAGGGATGTGGGCACGATGGGGTGGGTTGGTGGTTGGGAGTAGGTGACATTAGGGGACTTTTCCACATTACTGATTGTGTGATTCCATGATTCTAAGTAGTGGTCAGCTTATGAGATGACGCCATGACAACCTCTTTCTATAACCATGTGCCTGACAGATGAATTCAGCAGTGTGACAGGAACTCTTCTGCTCTATCACAGTTCTTGGTGCTTGCAAAGGAAAAAAAAAAAAACGAGGGGAGTTTATATACTGCTCAAGAAGCTCACGGAAATTAACATGTAATGCCCTGAAGGCATAAAAGTAAGGGGTAATAACCAGATAACCACACAATGCATCCTTATCTCAGCAACAATCAGCTAAACTACCAGGTATTTATTTTTCAGCATGCACAATTGTTGAAGGAGATTGTAAATTATTCTTTGACACTCTGATGGAGATACAGAAAGCCTGGCGCTTCCCCTAGCTCCCATGGTCCTGACAAGAAACAACCCACAAATTCTAATAAATGGAAAATAGAAATAAATAGATAAACTATATGGCATAGGGTTTTGAATGGCTTTCTGAATCAGAAAGCGCTGCCCGTACATCTTTGTTATTTCCACACACTGCAATGTTGGCTCTCCAAAAGTCAGAGACAAAGTGAGATAGATACTACAAGGATCACAGATGCTACTCTGGGAAACCAAGTATCAGTGGTACATCCAGATTTATGGTGGATGATGGCAGTAAAGTGAAAGCAAAACTGTTTGCACAGTCTGTATTGTTGTCCATTACTGTGTGTTTGCCCTTTTTTCTTGCTTAGCTACAGTTGAAAGAAAGGAAAAATGTACCTTATATACAGTATTAGGAGACACTTTTTGATTGTAAGGTCAATCAGACTAGTTTACCTGCTTGAGGTATTTATGGCACAATCACTCAGCGTCTTTAAGGAAAGGTTAGATACATTTATGGGAAAGGTATTTTGCAGAAGCCTTCCTGTTTCATAGAGGTCTTGGACAAAATGACCCAGGAGGCCCCTTCCAAGTCTATCAAATGTGGCTCCCTGATTGATGCTGTTTCCCCCCCAAGTCTTTTCAAAACACAAAGCACTGTTATAAAATTTAATATGATACACTATATAACTTTAACACAATGCCTCATAGCAAATGGTTAGCTGGTAGCACAGGAGCCTCACACAAAAGGAAGAAAAGAAGAAAAAAGAAATTGCAGTGCAGTTTCTCTGGCAGGCAATATCGACTTTAACATTTACACTGTTTCGTAGCATGGACCCTCATCTGTGCAGTGGGACACCAAGTCATCGAGGCATAAAAGCAGCCCATAGCAGTAGTACATATTTTTTCAGAAAACCTAATAAGGCCTGAGGTAATTTTTCTATCCTTTGCAATAACCCTTCCCTCAGTGCTAGAAAACAGACACCCAACCCTCCTTATGAATAACTGCCTGCCCAGTGACCAGCTGGACACAAGGGAGAGTTTCCAGACCCTCTTGACATGCTCACAGGACAAAATGCTGCATGTCCTCTGCCTACAGTCTCAAGTCCTCTTGTGGTTACAAATGGCTAGAATCAAAATAAAACAAAAATTAAAAGAGGTTCAGAAAGTCTTATTTTGCAATTAAGCATCTATTTTAAGATGGCTTTGTCCCAGCCTGCTGCCATTCACACAGCTGGCACAATCTCTGTAAAGAAAACTACGAGAGCTACAAGCCCCAGAAACTTCTAAAATGCTGCCAAGTGCAGCAGAACCACGGATGAACATGTCTGTCCGTTGACAGAAGACTGCAGAAGAGATTTAATCACATTTTCCCTAATTCAAATACTGGCCACTGCTTATAATTCTCTAAGGAGTGGCCAACTTGTATCAGAGAACTGAGGCTTTATGGAGGCTGATGATACAGGAGACTGAAGGCAGTTAGCTAAGAAGTATGTGGTGGTTCTCCATTTGGGAACCAGAAGCAGGTGGGATTTGGTTTTCAGACATAATGCTCTCCAGGTCCTTTGCATTTTCAGGTCCATCTAACTGCTTAGCAAACGTACATATTATTTCTCACAAAGAATTTTTTTAATCTTAGTAGAGATAGTTTTGTTGAATGCTTCCTGAGTTTCCTTTTTTTCTTTGAAAATAGTTGTATATTTGAAAGTTTAAGTCAACTTAATGAAAATTAAAACAAAACAAAACAAAACAAAAAAACAACCAAGCAACCAAGATTCTCTGATATCATGGGTTTATGGATTTTGTTGTCAGTATTCCACATCATAACATCATTGAGTGCAATGAGAGTTTAAGAGTTAGTGCTCCAGATCTGTGGATTGTCAATAGTTCTGGGTATACCTGTCTCAGAAAAAAGGAACTACAGATCCTGGAAAACTTTTTATTTCCATTTTGCATTTAGAGGGAAAGATAAAATTGCTTGCAAGTGACAAGATGTTGCCTTTTCCCTTTCTGCTCATCTGTGCAGTATATGTTCCCTAGCCATCTTGCCTTCAGCATTAGAGTAAGGCCTTTGGTTTTGGACACTCTCATTTTATTTGATTTATTAGCTTCAATTCTAATTCTTTTGTATAATATTGTGTTATTTTGCATTCCTACATCATATTTAGTAAATTAGCTTTCTTCCTCAGGTCGATGCTGCTGGCTTTATTTTTATGCCCATCCCTACCCTTTCCCCTTTTCCCCTTCCCCCATTTCCCAGGCTGTGGGTCCATGCCCCTTAGTCACGGAATCGGGCTGAACTGGCCTTTAAGCCTTTGACATCCGAGCCATTTGATATAAATTATGTGACTCAAGTTTTTTTGCTCTCTCAAGGAAAAAACAGAATATAACTGAACTGGGGTCCGCTCTCAAAAATACTTCACACTGATCTTTTTATTTTCACTCCAGCTGACACAGTTAAAAATACAGCTCCACCTCCGCAAACCATCTCCTTCAACTTTTTGGGTCTGCTCTGGCAGGAAATAACAGCATCCATCCACACACACACACTGCAAAGGCTTTTGAAGTGTTACAAATGTGAGCTGTTCCCTTTTTCAGGGCAGGCTGGGATTAACTATTTCATTAACCTTCTAACCTCATCCATGAGAAAGCAAAATAGCTTTTTTTGAGTGGGGGGTCACTTACAGTCTTCATTACCTGAACATTTGTGAGCTCAAACACCCCACAGACAGGACTGAAACGAAGACCATAAATGGTGGTTTCCATGAGGCGTTCCCTGTAGCCCCATCTGAACTCTCACCCTATGTTGTACTCAGTGTCAATCAATGGCTATCCCTAGAGGGTTTTTTTTTTCACTTGAAAGTATGTCCCATTATCACGAGGCTTGGGTCTCTCTAACTGAATCATTTTTGTGGGAGCAAACAATAAATTTGCACTCCTTTTCAACATGTTTCAGCATGTTTTCCTGACTTCTGTGTCAAAAAATTGATTTGCCTAAAGACGTGGTTGATGGCCTGTCCCTGGAGACTTTCAAGGTGAGGCTGGATCAGGTTCTGAGCAACCTGATCTAGATGTGATGTCCCTGTTCACTGCGGGGAGTTGGATGACCTCTAAAGGCCCCTTACAATTCTAAGGATTCTATGCTTCTTTTCTATCAAACCCAAAAATGTGACCTGGTTTCAAACCTGACAGTGGTACAGTTGCTCTTCCTTAGTTGTCACTTCATTGCCACATGACTGGAGTCAAAAATGGTAAAAATTAGCTCTGGTGAGCAACATGAGCAGAATTTTCAAAGGTAAGAAATGTATATCCTGCTGTTTGTTGTAGTGCATGCTGTATTCTAGTGATTGGGAAGTTCATTTTCCAAGATCTCATTTGATGGACAACAGATCTCCAGCTTCTTTTCTAGAGCAGTTGAACTCAGCAATTGGAGTCTATGAGGGAATGAAGGTTAAGAAAAAAATATTTCCTGTAGCTTTCTTGTGTCATCAGGGGTCAGGCTTAGCAAACAGAGAAGACAAAAGAAAAGTCTCTCAGCTTCATCTCCTTGCTGTGGCAAGAACCATGGCTTTTTCACATAAAGATCCAGATTTTGAGCCAGTCGTGTATTTCCTTTGATGTTGATTAGACCCTTAACAGTTTTGATGATATGGTATTGAGGGTACTCCTTTTGAAATATTTCTGCCTGCTTTAGAGCTAACGTGAACACTTGTTTTTTGCTGTCAGGAGACCAAGGCATCTAAAAATCTCATATTATTCTCTTAAACGATCTTCACTGATGGTGATGGGAAAGAAGTGAGGATAAAGCTGGCATTTATACATGGTGTAGCTACCTACAGCTGCTAGAAAAGATGAGAGGACTTAGCTTGAGGGAAACCCTGAGGACAGCAAGTGATGCTTTCCAGGGCCAGCCCCATGGGAAATGGCCATATCACAAGGATGCTTGTCTTCCAGTCCACACATGGAAGGTGACTGTGAGAGATGCCGGGGCTTGGTGGCCTTCAGAAGTGCCACCACCACCTGGAAACTTCTGCAGCTGAGCTGTTGCCCATTTAGGTCCTGTTCTTAAGTCCCTTGTCAAAGCATTCCAATACCACATTGATGAGAACTCTCCAGATTGCTTAAACAGGTCAGAGCTCTAACGTGTGGGGATACCCTTCTCACAAACAGGCAGAGAAAAAAAGGGTTTGAGGAAAAGTCACCTAAGTAAATAAGGCAGGCTGTGATGGATGCTACTGATCTATTTTGTCTGCTTTGATCTTTGGAAATAGGACAACCCAGCCAGGATGAAGAATCTGCAGACTGATCTGTATGCACCATTAATCATGCCACAAAACAGAACTGGTTTGCTATTGTTGCCTCCCTCCAGAAAAGATGTTATTATGTGCTCTCTGGGGCCAGGAACTCAATTTCCTAGTTTTCAGTTAATACTTCACTGATTATATATAAATAATAGTAATAATAATCCTAACAATACCTGGCTTTCCATTATGTTGTACTCAGTCTTTGTGATGCCTCTCTCATGATAAAATCTGTGTATTAAACACATTAATTGAAACTTAATAAAACAGAGATATTTTCACTTGCACATTTATATTCACATTAAGATAACAAAGAACTTTACAGAATCAAATAAAAGTAACCAGCTTGATCCTTACACAGAAGCAAACATTGTTACAGTGCACTTTAGGAGTACATAACAAAGCCGTCATATTGATGATTCAACGTTGGACATACCATCTCTTAGGGTCTGGGCTGGCCAAACTGCACCCAAAATCTTTTTTCTTAGGATGACTCTCTCATGGCATTTCTAATGCCATCATAAGCAGCGCTGAAATAGGAACTAGAAGTTCTGGCCTAGTGGCTGAAGAAGGAGGCTGGTGAGCAGTCGTACCTCATTATTAAGATCCCTGGATCAAGAGAAAAGAAAAAAAAAAAAAAAAGGTCATAGTTCTCTTGATTTAGAAAAATAGAATATGGCAGTTCTGATGTACCATGGTGCCGAGCACTGGGCGGCCTCCATGCGGTCACTAACAGAGGACAAAGCAAAAGCTGGCAATACACATGAGTGACATTAAATGGTGCCTCCCAAAGTCTAGGAAACGTTCTCAAAGCTTTGGTCCTTGTAATAGGTAGCTCCAGAGCCAGGAGACAGGCAAAGAGCTTTGTTCCCTCTTGTATAATTGATAAATTACCATTGTTAGCACTAAACAATGCGACGGAGCACACAATGGAAACACACTAATGCCTTATCCTTCATAAGCAGTTCTGCCCATGTGCTCACACTGTTCTTACATGTGCTAGCTATTTGTTTGACGAAACACTAAGTTTTAGAGAAGAGAAAAATAAAAACTTTAAAGATAATCAAAACCTTGACTACATACTTTACCACCGGCAGCTGTGAACAAGCTTCAGTACTCTTTATTTTTAACATTCCAGATATGTAATTTAATGCAGGTCTAATGACGGTCTCGAACATAGTGCTTTAATTGAAATTGTTGAAGCTCTGTTCTGTGACAAGGGCTCACAAGCTACCAGCAGGGTTGTCCATTTTCCCTGCTTCTGTAGGGAAAAGAAAAGGGAGGGGAGGGGGAGACTCTTGAACTTATGTTGCTATTGATGTGTAATATACAATAAAAAAACAGTTAAATTTCAATTACCCACAGGTAATTATAATTTTATTGTTTGACTGTACTATGGGGATTTTTGTAATTCCCAAGACTAATAATTTTCTATAATTTTACCGATTGTCAAATAAACTATTAAAGATTATCTTTGAAAAGGATTCTGCAATTGTAAGGACATATCACACTGTTCCTGTACGTTATTAGTAATTAGAGATCCCTGGATAGTGAAATATCTGCACTATATGCTAGCTGCTGGAGACCATATTTTCTCACAGCCTCCTATAATCTTGAACTGAAGCTTTCAAACTTCTCATCCATTGTGGCCTGAGTCACATCCAAACTTTTATTAATATTCACAGAGCACTTATTAAGCGATTCTGGTGTGCTTGATACGTTAAATCCGTGCTTCCTGATGGGGAAAAGCAAAGGCTAATAGATCCATCCTGGTGTAGTAGAAACAAACACAAAAGGACCGATTCTGAGCTCCGTCGCCTAATAGGGGTATAGAGCAGAAGCAACACTTATAGTAGAGCAAAAGATCTGAATTTTGAAGACATGGCTTGCACGCTCAGATAGAATTATGCTTCCCAATTTTTATCCTAAGTATGCAAATATACTAGATATCAGGAGGAGGAGAATGGTATAGGTCAAGCATCCAGCTCATAGAGATGCAGGGGCTCTCCCTTGTCAGTGAGTACTCCAATTCACTGGGTGTTCATCTGTAGCTCCCAGGCCGCTCTCTCTTGTGCACTACCACTCCAGCTCCCCAGAGACAAGGTGAGCAGACAGCAAATTTTCCCAGTTTAGCTCAGCAAAAAAAAAAAACCAAAAGGGAATGAAACCAGCATTAACAGGGTTCTAGCATCCTTCACCCGTATCTTTAGTGAGGTATTTATTCCAGTCTTACAGGGTGCTTTCCTGAGGAGGACCATAGTAGGGATGAGATAAGAAAAGCAGACTCTGAAACACTGCATCACAGGCACAAGCTGAGAGGGCAGCAAATTAAAATCACACAAGGGGATCAGCAGTTGCAGAGATTGTTGATGTCTTGCCTGTAGAGCCATCAAAGACACAATTTTTGGCTGGCGACATTTTTTTTAGTGCAGATGCTTCAGGAGATAGTCATCATTTGTTTTATTGGCCTCTTGGATTGTTATGTGGAAAGGGCTCCATGCCGAGGGAAACTACAATGCATTAAGGTTTCTTTACGGGCTGAAATGTCTCTGAGGAGAGCGATTTCAGGACATGAAGATTTTCATGCTGAAAACTTTATGGCTTTCACTTTTCCCCCAGCGGATGCTGCCACCCTTATGGCTGGGGCTTTGCAACCCCCAGCCCAGTGGGACACTGAGCAAGGAGCATCATCCCACACTCCTCCCCACACTGGGCACATCTGCGGGAAGGGTTCCACCTTCCTCTTGGTGCCAAGAAGGCTCTTTGGCAGCTGTGACGCTCAGTGAGGTATCCAGCAAGGGATTTATTCACACCAGGGAGAGATTAGGGTGGGTTATATTGGTTTTTACAGCAGCGGTGAACTGGTGGAGCAGTGTAAAGCAATGAGAGTACAGGGAAGGATTAAGGCCAATGGACTGCAGCTCTCTGCCTCGCTCTAGAGATAATTTCAATACAATCAAACACATTAAACAAATGTGAGCAATCAGTATAGATATACACACTGAACTCTCTTTTCCAAGGAATTTTTTTGCCCCGTTCTAGTCCTGCATCCAGGGGAAAGTGTGGGAAGAAAGATATTTGATGGTTTGGAGAGCTCTTCAATAAATGGCGTTTTCATCTCCTGCCTTGCTACCTACTAGCTCATCTCAACTGAGACAGAAGCTATTACTCCAGATGATTGGCATTTATAATAAGTAGACACATAGAGAAAAAGAAAGCCCACACATGAGGCTAAATATTTATCTGGTAACCAACAGGGCTGTATACATGTACACACCTCTCTTTCCCCTTAACTTTGCATTTCCAGCTTAATACATTCCCCACTGCAAAGTGGAGCATGTTCTGACAATTGAATGGTGAAAGCAATTAGAAATAGAATTAATTGGTAAAATTAAAGCCTGGCTTTCCTTGTGTTTGTCATATGACTGCAAATATTGTCTCTCCCATTAATATTAATTAATATAATTATCAGTGTTTCTAATCCCTACACATTTTGTCAAAAAGTTACTCTTAGCTCAAGAATATAATTGTTAAGTCAGGGAAATGTTAAGTAGCAGATAAGCAAGTCCAAAGAATTAATAGCAAACTGTAGTTTATCCAAGGATTAGACTTTTAGCAATACATAATCACCTCTTCATGTGTTCATCCACATAAAATATCTTCCATCCCTCACTACTCTGCTGCCTACTTGTCCTTGCAGTGCACAGTTTTCAAGAGTGGAAAAAAAAGTGTGTGTGAGAGAGAGAGGGCTACAGAAGACAGTAAGTAAATATTCCTTGTAGTTGCACGCTTTTCTTCAAGATAAGTCGCTGCAATAAGAGTTATGTGCCCTTAGCTGAAAGCAAGGCCAAGGTCAATTATCCCATGCTGAAAGCCCTAATGCAAGATACTTTTGTGTTCAAAATAATATGTGTAACATTGCAAAGTCTTTGGTTTAGTGTTGAAGAAAGCAAATCCACTTTCTCTAGATTTTTTTTCTGAGTGTCATGGATTATTCCAACAATACAAACCACCGACTTGCCACGCTGTTGCCATTTAAGCAGGTTCTCCTGACCTACTACAAGCGGCACCATCAACTGCAGAGGGACCCTGAGCAGAGCCTTCCCTGCCACCTGCCTGCATACCCCACTCCTGCCCAGCAACACACATTTACATCACACCAGTAGTGTTCAGTGGAGTAGAAGTCAGATATTTTGGAAAACAGGCAAAACGCTTTCAAGGCCTTTGTTCCAGGGCGATTTATTTTTTTTTCCCTGTGTGCTATTTGTTGCTTTTTCCTACTAGTGGAGAACAATGAAATCATTTATCTATTAATTTTTAATTGTACATTGCTATGCACTCTTTCCAACCTACGCTGGTTATCCAAAGAAACACAGTGATACAATGCAGCAGTATCTGTTAGGAAGACTACTGGGCTGTGCTGTAAGGGAAGTAACAGAAAAAACTCCATCTGTAAAGTTGCTCGTAGTCATCTGCTGCAGTCTATCCCTACAAGGTATAACATCAAATAATTATAAAATGCATGAATCAAGGAAGTTTGCTGGGAAGAGTATTCACTCTCACCTGCAGGGTGGGGGAGGGGGGGGAGTGGAGTAAGACGGGGTGGGTGGAAGCACTGTGATGCAGCATCATGACAACTTTAAAATCTCCTCATGACAGTCAGGTTCAGTCCTCCAGTGCACCAGCTGTGCACAGCTCTGTTTGCTTGTTTAAAGATTTCATGATCTCTTTTGTTTTCCTTATGTTTACTTGCTATTCATATCTGAGGTAATCACTGCACTGCAAGATTAGGACTTACTTATAACACACTTCCTTTCACTGCCTTTCAGAGAGCATCCCAACTGGAAAAAAACGTGTACCTCCCCTCAAAAAATACATCCCTGAGTGAATTGCTATACTTCGAAACCTGACTCACACAGTTAGGCCACAATCTGCAATCCATCACTAAGGAAACAGCATCTATGCAACAGGGAAAGAAATATGTACATGTGATTTCTGCTCACAAGAATGTCATTATTTAAAGGCACTAAGATTCAAACCACTGATACAGTTAGCCTGCCCAGAGCCCATAGCCTGCCCATTGTGTCACCTATTTGCATCTGTTAACAAATCCATCATTTCATCTAAGGAAAGTCTACCCATGAGAGGACAGGAAGCCTTTAATCTACTTTTCTCCATTTTTTTCAAATATATGGCTCTTATCAATGAGCACTGAACATAAGCAACACAAAAACTTTATGATGTATCCTCCACTTAATAAAATAAATGTAAACAAAGCACAGGCAGTTCTCAAGTGTGTGAAGGATTAATCACAAGAAAATATTACATGAAAGCAAGTCCACATCTCAGTTCTAAAAAAAGTAGCAGGGCTATAAATTCAGGAAGAAGAAATCAATTAGACAAAAAAAAAAAAAAAAGAAAAAAAAAAAAGGTAGAGAAGTCTATCATCTAATAACAGAGAATTCATGAGCTATGCTTTCCCATTGACTTCAGTGGGAAAGGAAATCAGAAGAGGCCTTCATCTATTCAACTTGATATGTGAAAATTGTTCATTGCAAAGAAAAACACATTTTCTCCCTTGAATCCCCAATACTGATTATATATGTCCATTGAATTATGCAACATTATTATGGAATATTGATAAAATTATAGTTACACTACCTTTTCTTAATAATTTGACTTTATTTTGTATAGAAGTTATACAGAAAGTGGGCATCCATAGATACATTTACAGGACTATTTGTATAAGTGTACAGTGCTGTATGGCAAAAGGAGGCAAAGAGTGCCTTCAAATGGGATACAGGCACTGCAGAGCAGTAGTTGGCAATAAGGAAGAAAAATAGGCTAATTCCTTTCAATAATTTGAAACAGCCCAAGAGGAATGCAACCTCTATCCAGAGAGATGTTGCTCCCTGGGCTGCCAACCCTCAAATGAGGGTGAGGAGGGTGGATCCATGCTCCACCCATTTGAGTCACTCAAATGCATTGCCTGTAGCTGACCTCCCTGGGTTAGCCATGCCTTCTCACCTGGTTGTCAACCACTGGTTCAGACCATGACCTGGCAATTCCACTGGAAGTACTTTTGGGACCGACAGACAAAATTTTTCAGCTTAGAGATTCTGGTGGAAAATAAAAAAGTTTGTATCAAATTCTTATGGTTTTCAGTCGCTAGTTTCAATAAGAGAGACACTTTACAAGGCAAATAATTAGATGCAATTAATTTGCCTTAAAAAAAAAATGAGAAATTTTCTATCTGGCTCTTTGACACTGTAGTCTTAGTCCCAACATAATCACATCATGAGTGAGAAATGTAGCTTTGCTTTTCTATGTATTCCGTTCTTCAACACCACCAGGCCTCTTTCAGGAGAGCACTAAGACATTCACTCACTGTGAATGTTGCAACATTGAGGTTTTTCCAATTGTGATTCTTTCCTGAATGGTGACCAATATGGTTCAAGTAAGGGGAAACAGAAAAATGCAGAAAAAGAAGCAACTTGCCCATAATGTATCAGCAAATTAGAGATTTAACTCCAGTACATCAGCCTGCACTATTTCTCAATTCATAGTTTGTAGTTTTCTTTTTTTAGTTCAGGGAAAGAGAAAGACACTTTCTCACCGCCTCAAAAGATGTGGTCTGTGAGGGCATCCCCCACCAAGAAGCAACAGCAGTTCACATAATGAAATGTCATTTTGCTGCTTTGGTGAAAACGTGAATGCAGTGTCTTACCAAGATAAAGAAAGATGGCTGTGAATTCACTTGAACAGAGTCTGTGTGCCCCAGCAGCTATTACAAACTGCTCAGCTGCATTTTTCCTAACTAAACCCTCTGTAGCATCTATTGCTCTATGAATTACAGGCATCAACTTGTAACCTAACACGAACTATGACTTTTCCTCAGCAAGTACACTCTGTCAGACAGTGAAAATTTGAGTTTTTAGCCACAGCAATTATTTCTTGCTCTCGTCAGAGCAAATGGTGGTGTGATATTGTTTATAATTCCATCACCTATCTGAACCTGCTCAGCTTCTTTGAGCTGTCGTTGGTTCTGCAAATGCCAATATGGCTATACCTAACAGTGATACCAACATATCTATCTGCAAGGCTTGCATCTGGGAAAGAAATCAACTTGGACTGGTCTGAGGCCCTTTTTTCAGACCAGGCACTGAAGATGCACGATACTTTGCAGAAAGATCTACTGGTCACCATTGTATCTGTGGGGATTTTCAATTGTGCTCCCCAGTTGTACCTCTTCTACGACCTAACATGCAATGGCAGTGATGTGGGACTGTGTTCTCCAGTGTTAGAAACTGCAAGAAATTCAATGTACTCTGAAGGTGCACAACAGAATCATGTTTTTCCACTTCCTTCTTAATGACCAAAAAGTCCTTTTGGAGTATATTTTAAAATATCTGATGAGGCAAATCTACCTCTCAGGATTTTGTGTACATGGACATGGGAAAGTTCTTCCCTATTGTTAAAGAAGACTGCATTTATCATTCCAGGAATTAATTTAATCAAAGGAAAATGATAGATGGAGAAAAGGAAGAGCACAAATCAGCATCAGAAATCAGTTTTAGTAATGCTCCATCCCTTTGTGCATCTTGGCAAGAAATCCCATCACCTGCTACAGAGGTCCTAGAGTCCTACTGAAATACAGGTTGAAGATACGTAATTTTCCTCACACTAATTGCTGTAATGCTAATGCATTCCTGGAACAGAGCCAGGATGAGAGGAATGCAGTCTGACAGCAGATAAATATAAATTATACGTAGATCATTCCTACAAATTGTCATGGGAACTACAGCAGATACAAAGAGCACAATAACACTATTTGATAGAGCAAATTCCCAACTACAAAGAGCTATTTTTCAGCATGATCACCACCATTAGCTGTGCATGTTTGGTAGTGATGAAGGTTCAGCCTCCAGTGCCATCCCACAAACTAAGATTGTGGGCCAGCGTAATAAAATAAGAGGCACAACTTTCAGAGCAGCTCTTGTATACAAGAAAGACACACTACTTCCTTCTTAGGCACAAAGCAATGTTTTCCTTCCCATTACAGTATTTCATTCATTTGGATTATCCTGTTGCTTCACAGCTTTGGAAGGAAAGAAAAACACAGGAAGCTTCTGAATTTGCAGTCACCGTTGATTGGAAGGTTCTTTTCCTCTGCTTATTTATTTCTTTCCATCTACTCAACCGTTGTGTTTCAGTTCCTGAGACCCACAGATATTTATTCAGTGCCCTTCCATCTTGGCCATCATAAATAGATCTCTGATAACAAATCACACTCTCAGAACATCATTTGCTACCAGAAAGGATCTTCAAGAAGCACACACACTGCAATGTAGGATATCCCCTGCTTTGTGATGAATGCAACAAAGAGTTTTACAAAATTAGTTTCCTTCCATTTAGAGGATAAGTATCTGTCATTTTAGTAGTTTTACCACTTCTTATTGACTGTTTATGCTTCGTATGTAGAGTCAGTGCTCCCTTGCTCTTCAAATGATTGCTACTACTTAAATACAGAGAATGATACGTACTTATTGAAAGATCCAAGGATTTCAGCTGTCAATAGACGCTTAATTATATGCTAGTGGATGCTCAGATACCACAACGATGGCTGTTGTATAAAGCCAGCATATAAGAGCCCACTTGCAGCTCGTCATATGCTCTGATACAACAATTTAGAAAACAAAACAAAACAAAACAAACAAAAAAAAGCAATGCATAATATTAACTTGCATCTTGCTTCCCTGTGTCATAACGCATCACGTAAAGTCACGTTATTTCATGTCATGTCATGTGTAACATGATGTCACACTTCAGAAAATATTACTGAGCAAGAACTGATTCTTGCTATCAGTTTGGAATAGGAGTCTAAAATCCAAATGTATTGTGGCTTTGGCTGACGGGAAGGGAAACTAAGACAGGCACTGTGTAAATGTGTAAATGTGCTTCTTCTTCAGCTTGGCCAGCAGGCATCCATTTTTCAGCTTTAGGTCCAACTGGAATTTCTTTGTCACAAGTGCTTCCTCCTGTAAAAAAAATAGCAGTTATGTGGCAAGCCAAATACTGGGAAGAAAAAGAAAAAAGAAAAGAAAAAAAGAAAAAAAAAAAACCCTTAGAAATACATAATAAATGTGTATTAGTGAGACAGAAAATTGGAAAATGGCCACCTGCCAGCAGCCACATAAATTTTGGAGTCAGTGCATTTTTCTGCCATTATGCATTATCACAGGAATTGCAAATATTTATTAAAAGTATTAAAATGGTGAGAATGTTAAATGTTTCCTTCAGTAGTGGAAATTCACATTGCTACATATAAGATAGGATATTCTGATACAATGTTTATTAAAATGACTTCATTTTATTAGGCTGTCAAACACAATAAATGTGCAGGTACGGTTAACAAAAGATCTATTGTGGATACTGGAGATTTGTGAGTAACACTTCAAAAAAATAATCTCTTCTGAACTCTATTCATATAAAAAACATGCTACAAACTTTCATTAACTTCCTCAGAGCCAATTATTTTCAGAGCTTATTTTCTTTTTCTGCCATTCCACTGTGTTCTGCTAGTCAATTTGTTTGCTTACATTTTAATGCTTAATGGGATTAAGCACAGTTTATCATTAATTTATATACTAGTAAGCTCAGCATATAGCAGGCAACAGTGTGTAGCAGGCAATAAGATACTATGGTCATTTTTGGGTTCTTTCGCAGGTCTATACATGTATGGCTATAATATACTGAGTCCTTAGTATCTTTTCATCCTTGAATAAATCATTATTAAAAGATTGGTGGCGAGTTCCATGATATTGATAGAGAAGAACTTCACATTCCAGTTTAATCCATATTTTCTGTTAGGATTTAGAATTATAGAATCATAAAGTCATAGAATGGCTTGGGTTGGAAGAGACCCCAACCATCATCAAGTTCCAAACCCCTGCCACAGGCAAGGCCACCAACCTTCAGATCTGGTATTAGACCAGGCAGCCCAGGGCCCCATCCAACCTGGTGTTGAACACCTCCAGGGATGGGGCATCCACAACCTCTCTGGGCAGTTTGTTCCAGCACCTCACCACTCTCTGTGAAGAACTTCCCCCTGACATCCAATCTAAACCTCCCCTCCTTGAGCTTAAAAACATTTCCCCTTGTCCTACCACTATCTACCCAAGTAAAACGGTGATTTCCCCCCTGTTCATGATCCCCTTTTAAATACTGGAATACTGAAATGAGGTCTCCTTGTAGCCTTCTCCAGGCTGAACAAGCCCAGCTCCCTCATCCTGTCCTCATAGTGGAGGTGCTCCAGCCCTCTGATCATCTTTGTGGCCCTCCTCTGGACCCTCTCCAGCAGCTCCACATCTTTCCTGTACTGGGGGCCCCAGACCTGGACACAGTACTGCACATGGGTCTTCACGAGGGCAGAGTAGAGAGGAACAATCCCTTCCCTGTCCTTGCTGGTCACCCCTCTTCTGACAGAGCCCAGGATACCACTGGCATTCCAAGCTGCAAGAGCACACTGCTGGCTCATGTTCAGTTTTTAAACCACCAGGACCCACAGGTCCTTCTTCACAGGGCTATTCTCAAGGACTGCTCCTTCCAGTCTGTATATATGCCTGAGATTCCTCCAACCCAAGCACAAAACCTTGAGCTTTGCTACGTTGAACCTCATTAGGTTCAAATAGGCCCATCTTTTGAGCTTGTCATGTCCCTCTGAATGGCATCCCTTCCCTCTAATGTGTCACCACACCATTCAGCTTGCTGTCAGCAGCAAAGTTTCTGAGAGTGAATTCAATTCCATCATCAATGTCATTGATTAAGATGTTGAAGACTGATTATGTTTATAAGGTTCTTGTTACAGCAAGACAGGCACAGAAAACACTTTCTGTACCTACATGGGATGATCTTATCCATGATCTTATCTTATCTGAACCCTGCATCCCCAAACCTCTATGTGGGGACCAAGGAGGTAAATCCCTCCCCACTGTAAGGGCAGAGCAAGTCCGAGAGTGCCTCCTTAGACTGAATGAATACAAGTCTATGGGGCCGGATGGCGTGCATCCCAGAGTCCTGAAGGAGCTGGCTGAGGTGGTTGCCGAGCCGCTCTCCGTCATATTTGAGAAATCGTGGCTGTCAGGTGAGGTCCCGGATGACTGGAGGAAGGGTCACGTCACTCCCATATACAAGAAGGGGAGCAGGGAGGACCTGGGGAACTACAGGCTGGTGAGTCTCACCTCTGTGCCTGGGAAGATCATGGAACAGATCCTCCTGGACAACATGCTCGATCACATAAAGAATGAGCTGTGATCTGAGACAGCCAGCACGGCTTCACCAAAGGAAGGTCATGCCTGACTAATCTTGTGGCCTTCTATGATGGAGTGACGGCATTGGTGGACAAAGGGAAGGCGACCGATGACGTTTACCTGGACCTGAGCAAGGCCTTTGACATGGTCCCCCACCACATCCTCATCTCCAAATTGGAGGGAAGTGGATTTGATGGGTGGACGACCCGATGGATGAGCAATTGGTTGAAAGGCCGCAGACAGAGGGTGGTGGTCAATGGCTCTGTGTCCAGGTGGAGGCCGGTAACAAGTGGTGTCCCCCAAGGGTCTGTCTTGGGACCGGTGCTCTTTAACATCTTTATTAATGACATCGATGAGGGAATTGAGTGCACCCTCAGCAAGTTTGCTGACGACACCAAGCTGAGTGGTGCGGTTGATACGGTGGAAGGAAGGGATACCATTCAGAGGGACCTCGACAGGCTGGAGGGCTGGGCTCAGGTGAACCTAATGAGGTTCAACATGGCAAAGTGCAAGGTTTTGCATTTGGGCAGGAAGAACCCCAGGCACCCGTACAGGCTGGGAGGAGTGGGCCTTGAGAGCAGCTCGGCAGAGAAGGACCTCGGGTTCCTGATGGACGAGAGACTGAACATGAGCCAGCAGTGCGCTCTGGCAGCTCGAAAGGCAAATGGGATCCTGGGCTCCATCAGGAGAGGGGTGGTCAGCAGGGAGAGGGAGGTGATCGTCCCTCCCTACTTGGCTCTTGTGAGGCCCCATCTGGAGTACTGTGTCCAGGTGTGGAGCCCTCAGTACAAGAAAGACATTGAGATTTTGGAAAGGGTCCAGAGGAGGGCGACTAAGATGATCAGAGGGCTGGAGCACCTCCCCTATGAGGACAGGCTGAGGGAGTTGGGCTTGTTCAGCCTGGAGAAGAGAAGGCTGCGGGGTGACCTCATGGCAGCCTATCAATACCTGAAGGGAACCTACACCCAGGAGGGGAGTAAACTCTTCAAAAGGGCTGACAACAGCAGGACTAGGGGAAATGGATCCAAGTTGAAGGAGGGAAGATTTAGGTTGGATGTTAGGGGGAAGTTCTTTACAAGGAGAGTGGTTAGGCCCTGGAACGGGCTGCCCAGGGAGGTTGTGGATGCCCCGTCCTTGGACGTGTTCAAGGCCAGGTTGGACGGGGTCCTGGGGAACCTGATCTGAATGTGTACGTTTGGTGGCCCTGCTAGGCAGGGGGGTTGGAACTACATGATCCTTGAGGTCCCTTCCAACCCGGGTGATTCTGTGATTCTGTGATCTGTGATTCTGTGATCTTCTGGCTTTTCTGGACATGGAGCCACTTTCAGGAGGCTCTAAACACTGATGTAAGAAACTCTATGTGGAGACACTAACCTCTATGTGATTTGAGCAAGTGAAGGGCTTAGATCTGCAAAACACAGGTGAATAATCAACCACCTCTTGGGACAGACTTAGAAAACATCTGGATTAGACAGGGATCTCTTGAGATAAACGAGATGATCTTCCTAGATGGTCTTAAGATTTGTGATGAAATTGTTGCCAGTGGATGGTAAACAACACTATTTGTCAGCAGCTTTCCCAAAAAAGCAAAGAAAGGAAGGAGAATAGTCTTCACCTTCACAACTCAGTGTCATCTGAGTAGCTTTTAAAGACCTGTTTTTGGCAGAAATGAGTAGAGAAATAAAAAATCAGTACTGCTTTCTTCTTACACCGGGGTTTCTCAGTTCCTTATAGTCCATTAAGTAAGAAGTGCAATTGGACTATATTGGAGGGCAAATAGACCAAAGTTACAGGGCCTCAGATTTATGGGGAGCCTTATGCAAGAAAAAGCCTGTCTCTGGAAGATAAAATTATAGAAATAAAAGATTTTTCTCTCTCCTGTTGTATGGAGCAATTTCATTCCTTTCTGACAAATATAGGCGAGGTGGGGAAGTAACTTTCATGAAAAATAAAGCTTTGTCTTGATCCAGACACTTTATATGAGTTTGTGAGATATTAGAAGTGGGATCTGACACAAAATGCGTACATTGGAGAGAGACCCCAGTCACCTTGAAGGCAGAGAAAAATCTCCTGTTGAATTCTGTGGGGGTAAATATAACACATCCACCTCTACCGCTGCACTGCTTGACCAGTTCTGCAGCTCAGAAGTCAGGGCTGAGATTTGCACTGCCTAAAGCACTCGTGTAATTCGGTCAGTGCAAGAAGTGTAGTCAGCATTTCAAGCAACAAAAGCACTTGCTTGGCCAACCTTATTTAATATAAAGCATGTTTTATCCTGATTTAGATTGTTGTTGTTCTTTAATTAAAGAATTTATGGGAGGTCATTCTCATTAGTTCAGAAGAGTCCTCACAGAAGGGGTTTGCACTTATTTAACCTCAGGGTAAGCTGCCACAACTTTTGCATGTAAATAGGATTTAACACTAGACACTTTGCAAATAGTCTAGCTCTTCACTTGTGATACTCAAGGAATACTTGGAATACTGACTGGGATCTCCTTGTGAAATCTGTCAAACAACACACAGTGGCAGCCTGCAGTCACAACAGCACCGGGGAAAGAACTCATGAGACTTTCTTTCGGGGGCAGTCCAGGCAATACAGCCCATCCCCAGATGATGACATGAATATATATTGTATTTAGTTACATTGCAGTTGCATCCAGCCAGATGAAAGACTAGCTCAAGGGGGACAGAAACTGGGCAGTAGGAATCGAAAGCAAGCTGTTTCCTTACCTGTGAAAAGGGCTGGAGTGTGGCACAGATACATGGCAGTGCAGTGGCTGTCTCTGCAAAGAAAAACGAGGGGAAAAAAAGAAAAAAGCAGGAGCATGAGAAGTGCCAACTCTGAACGACGCTGTCTTTAATTGGTACCACCGAGGGCTTTGTGCAGTCGGCAAGCTTTTTGTGTTTTTAATAGAATCCCCAAATTCAAATGATCTGAAGGGCATCTGACTGTTTTACATTAATCACAAGCTATACAACAGAGGCTGAGAGCAAGTGGGCAGATACCCTGGTGTAGTAGCACTAAGGAGCTCTTATTATAATCATCCTGCCAAATCAAAAGAAAAACCCTAAGGCTCCTAATAAAGGAGACCATTGGACTAAACAAATTGAACAAGTAGCTAGACATGCATGAGCTTAAAACTGCTGGTGTCAATCAGATTTTTCAGAGCCACTTACTCTGCTTGGTACTCCAAAGGACATGCAGACAAAACAGACACAGGACACACATATGAGCAACCAACCTAGTGAGGAGTGTGCAGACATTCAGGTGCTAGCACGTACCTCTTTGGTGCTGGGGAAACAGGTATAGATGTGGTTTATAAAAGCACTTTCAAGAAATCACTGTACCACTACCAAAACCAAGAAAGCAGTAAATGAAATTAGCCCTGAGTATGGGAATGCTGGTTTTTTGCCAGAATTTGTGAGCAAGAGGCTATCTGGATAGGTTGTTTTTCTTGGCAGGGTTGGAAATCTACATCATAGAATCATAGAATATCCCAAGTTGTAAGGGAACCAAAAGGATTGTCGTGGCTCCACGCAGAACCACCCAAAAATCAGACCATGTGGTTGAGAGTGTTCTCCAGGTGCTTCTTGAAATCCAGCTGCTCAGCACCATGACCTGAGCATGTTCCATGCCCATCACCCTCTACAGCACTCCAAGATCTGCAGCATCTCCTCATCCTTCGTTTCCAGTCTCATCAAAGGGATGTTCCAGGGCACAACGAACATCACTGGGTTCCAGTTGAGAAGACACAGAAGAAAGATATTGGACCTCAGAAATTTGAGTGTCTGACTCAGGAAATACACGCAGTACTCTGAATAACCTGCACACTTATCACCTTCCCACACCTGCTGATGGAAGTCCTACTGGAAGGAAAAAAAAATAGTGTGAAGGTGGATCATCACTCTGAAAAAAATGCAGTTGGCACTAATGGAAGATATCCAGAAATGGGAGAGAAAGACCATTTTATACTTAGAAGCAATGTATTACATGTTGGTGTTTTTAAGACAAATGATAGCTAGATTCCATTAGCTATCACACTTTTGCAAAAGCAATCATGCAGAAAAACAAGATTTTGATAGACTCCTTTCTGAACTCAAAAGGAGTCTGTGCACAACTGTAAATAAAGAAGGAGGAGAAGGAAATGAAAATAATTATGGTTTGTATTTAGTGCTTGAGCCAGAGGGGATGGAAAAAATGGAAGTTTTGATAAAGGAACAAATGGGCAAGAAAGGCATCCGAAGAATAATCAGAAGGCGTCAACAAAGGAGTGGTTCTATGAAGCAAAAATACCCTTTGGGCCGTGAGTACATTCATCACCGCTCAAACTGATGGCTAAATCACTGAGCCTTCAAGTATTAGGAACTTCACCTACCAGGTTGTCACCATCATTGTCACACGGCTAACGGTTGTGAGGGTGCTGGCTGTGTCACCTTGTCTGCTTACCCAGTCCTCCCGGAGTCTAGCAAAACAGGAAAGTAATGTTTTGAGGGGTTATTGTTATAAATTCTTACTTTATAAGCTTTTTAAAGTCTATTCTTCTTTTTCCTTGCTATTTTTTCTTCTATTGTTTCTTTGTTTCTCTTTTTTTTTTTTTTTCCCCCAACATTGTAATAAATCAGCATATAAATGCACTGGAGTATTTCTACCAGGAATGTAGGTAGACAAACAGTACAAAAGATCTGTTTGGTCATTTACCATATTGGTTTAGCATGAGAATGCTTTTTTTTTTTTTTTTTTTTTCTTTTTTTTCTTTTTTTCTCATTTCAAAGATATAAACAGATACTGCAAGAACAGTTCCAGTACTCCCTAAGACAGGACCCTGTGGAGTGAAAACACTGAGTGTGGTTTTTCAAAACCAAACTGCCCCTCCTTTATTTTCCTTCTTTTTTTTTTTTTTTTTTTAAAGCAACAGTACAGAATTTTGGATTAGTCCAAAATCTGAAATTACATTTTTCCCAAGCAGCAAAACCAGTGGACCTTTAGTCATGTTAAATCACAAACTTGTACACACGCAGAGATGGAGAAAATGCACATGAAATATGAAAATGCATTCCTTTCAGGCAGAAGATAAACGGCTCTACTACAAATTAGCTCTCAGCCCCGTCAGGTGTGAATCTCTCTTGTCAATACGTACCAAATTCCCTGAGATAGAACCACATGGTCATGAATTTTATTTCTCTCCTGCTTAATTCTTAGTACCGCTCTCCCTGGTGGATTTACTCAGGGATGATTTACAGTGGGAAATGTGACATTAAACACGTCATTGAGCATGCAAAGATGCTGCACTCAAAGCAGCATATGCTTGACTTTGTTAAAAGATGAATGCTGTCAACTCCACAGTGCCCACCAAGATCTGGCCTCCTTTTTCTTCCTAACAAACTTTGAGGAAGAGGCAGACACGAGTCCTGACACTGAGAAAAGTAAAAGTTAATGTATTCATGACATGATTTCACTTGCAGCCTGATTTAGCAATGTCTTGTCTAGTTTGGATCTGCTGTTGCTTTTCCTAATTTACTCATTGCTCAAAGAAAATAAATAAATAAATGTACTATAGTCTTATTTATCCTTCTTTGGACATTTCTTTACCAGGCAGATGGTCAATTAAGAGCACTAAACAATGACACTGTTTTCTCCGTAAACATTTTTTTTCTAATAGCCTAACAAATGAGAATCTGTGCTGCCATACTGCTGAATACCATTCTGACTTTCTAATTACAAAGAACTGTGTCTTGATAGTAACAATTACAGCCGTAACAATGATGCTGGTACTTGAACAATATAGTTGGAGGCAAAGTGCTTATCGAAATATTCACAAATAAAGGCTTACATTTATGCCAGAGCTGGAGATGGGAGGTTAAACAGTTGGAGGTGGGGAGGTGCAGAAGAAAGGTTGAAAACATTTGTTTAGTAGCTACAGATGTGAATTTGAATCCAATTACACGAAAGGCAAGGAGAAAAGAAATGCATGAGGAGATGCTGTTTCCTTCTGTTTGGCTAATCAATAGGTTAAAGGGTTAGTAAAATTAACATGCTAATAACATTCATTTATGCATTTACGTATTTATGTACATATGTTTCTTTATATAATGCATTTATGTGTATATATGTATGTATATATTTATGTGTAATATGACCATTACGTATGGTCACAGTATTTCCAGTGAATTATATGTCGTGGGTAATATACATACTGTTATTCATGCTTTTCCACTTTTAGCCCAGAAATGCAAAATGCAAAATGGGCAGTATTTTTTTCCCCAGCTGTGATAGAAATTGACTTCTTAAGTCCCTTACTTACCATACCTCTCTCATTTAACTTGTTAAATCCAATCCCTGAAGGGTTTTCATCTCTTTTTTTTTTTCATCCAGTTTTTAATTTTTTTTTTTTTATGTAAAATTCCCTCTACCTCAAAGAAAAGGGATAACACAGCTCCTGAGCTTACCACTGATCCCACCACTGCTGTCCCAACAAGTGTGTGCCCCCAAAGATGGTCTTTACCCCACTCTGCATCCCCATACTCTGGGACCATGTTACCCATTGCCCAACCCTGGCAGACTGGATGGCTTCACCTCCTCTGCTCCTTCCCTCCTTCCCATAGAGCTCCACCCACTATCTGAGGCATCATTTAGCCCACACTTATTAATCAGCACACATAATTCGTCTCTAATGCTGTCAATTTAAAATGACAACCTGACTTCTTTTTTTGGAGGGGGAAGGGTCAACAATTTAATGAATCTCTTCTGCATTTGCCTAATAATTTGCCTCTGGCAGTTTTCTTAGACAACAGCAACATTTTCCAGGATTTTCTTTCATCCCAACCAGTGTGATGGGGTGTTTACCTCCGTGCCTTGGATACATCCAGTACAGCATCAATCACACAGAGATCCACCTTGTCTGAACTGGGACACAGCCCGAATCTACTGATTTAGCCTTCCAAGGGCTGTCGTGGGGCCATGCACAGCGCAGGGAAGGAATCGCTTTCCTCTGCAGCTATGTGCACAGTTATGGGCACCAAACTTCACACTTTTATGACTCGCTGCACCTCAAAGAGCAACATTTCTTTACTGATGGCCAGGGCATCTGAGGCACAGCACAGAAACTATGTACTCCTGCGATTTTCTATTTGCCCCTTCTGCAGAAAAGTTCACCAGGAAGAAAAAGAAAAAAAAGAAATAGCAGGAAAGAGGAGTGCAACAGATTCCATCCACCCAGACAGTCCCTCAGCCACAGAGCAGATGAGTTCCCCTAATTGCTGTGGCAGGAGGCTGGATCCCGGCTGAGCCGCTCGGTGGACTTCCCTGGGTTAGAATAAATAAAACTCCCCAAACGAGAGTATCTCGATCACCGTGTCAGATGTAAACAGAATAGACTTTGTTATTAGGAGTGATGTGACTCTGCCCGGGTAGAGGCACGCTGACAGCAGCTCCTCTTTGGGCTTCATTCAGCTGCTGTCACTTGCCTTGACAACACAGGAAGTTAATGTATTCATGGCACTGCTGCACACACATCTGCAATTCGCAGCATATTGTATTGTTTACCCCTGCTCTTTTGTAGTAGTGCGTGTCGTAATTTGCCTTCTAGCAGCAGAAAATTCCTCAACTTAAAAATTTTGCCCTCTTTTTATTTATCCTTAATAGAAAAACAATCCTTCCACAGCCTTGCCACCTCCACAGATATCACACTTTGCAGCATCACAAATTAAAAAAGCCGTATTTCACATTCTGATCAGAAACTTCTTCAACACGTTTTTATTCACATCCTTCATCTTTCTCTACCACACTATTGCCTCCCTGTTTACAGATGCTTAGCATATTTTTGCACCTCCTGGGCAGTTTTTGAGCAATATTAGTAAGGGCCATTTCTGCAATGGATCTGAGCACTGATAGTAGCATCTCCTAAATTATCTCCCAGTGCTGGTACTTCTCTATGCCAGCACAACAGGGAAACTCCAAGGCACAGGATATCAGCCAACAACTGAAACAGCAGAATGAGAGTTAATGAAATGGAATAGAAGACTAAATTTTGTATTCTGAGATACTCCATGTAAAGCATACTAAGGGAAGTTTCCTCAGAAACTTCAAAAAAAAAAAAAAAGAAAAAAAAAGAATTGTTCTTAGTCCAGGCACCTTCCAGACCAAGAGATAAGATTATCAGAAAGATGCAGTGGGAAATTTGCTGAAATATCCACATCTGATTTGCAGGCCTGTATTACATAGGTTGATGATAATGGACTTTGTTTTAGAGTGTATAAAATGCAGTGATATAATCCAACCAGTCACCTGCAGCAAGACCTTGTTCTAAGTATAAAAAGAGTCTGCTTTTTTTTTGCTTCAACTGTTTTTTTAAAAGTTGATAAATTCTTATTCTAAAACTCAGAGCACATTAAAGATACGACTGCCTGGTGCAGCAGCTGCCCCTCTCATAGTCAGTGTGTGTGTCTCAGCACTAAGCACTTTGATCCCAATTACACAGCTTTCCGAATGAGCTTAGAAATTCAGAGCAAGTGTGTTAACCTCCACCTTGGCTGCCTTACACAGCCCCCATTCATCTCACTTCCAGCTTTCTTCCTTCATTTATGAAAAACTGAGTCCACTTCTTTCAATGTACCACACTAATCCAACAGCTGGAGATCCATCTCTGTGGCATGGGTTTCATCTCACATGGCTTGAACCATGTAAAAGGGAGGCATCCAGTCCATGTCCATCATTAACAATGCACTGGGAAGCCCCAGAGGGAGACTCATCCTATCCAGAAATGATCAAGACTGGTGAGATAGATAGATTTCACTTTGATAGATATCCCTTTGGCAATGTCATAGTGATTAAAGAAGTAGCTTAGCCTTTAGATGGCTAAAGTGGCATGAGATGAGTCTGGCCCACAGATTCATTTTGATGGTCAGGAGTGTTTAGAATCAGCACAGCTCCTAATGAATATAGGAACCTGACAAGGCCATAACATGGCACTTGGATAAAATGTCTGCATCTGGCTGCAAACGTCCAGTTCTAGTCGGATCTTGAAAGCTCAGGTAGTGCTGTGGAGGCAGAATTTTCCATTTGGAGCACTTTCCAGATGAAACAGACAAGCCCTTATGAGATCTCCTCCTCCTCTCTTTCTTTCTTTCTGTTTTCTTTTTTTTTTTCTTTAAAGCAAAGAGAAAATAATACCAGGAATTTGGAAAACATGAATTTTTAAAACCTAATAAGCTACTCTAACAATCCACACAATTCCCTTCCCTTAAAATATTCATTTAGAAATACAAGATCTGTGACGAGGGCAGGCTGGGTAAACAGGTCTGAATGCTGTTGCTGCAGGGTCTCAGCAGTACCCCCTGCTTCCAGGGCTGTCCTCAGCCACCCCTGGCTCAGCCCTGCTGTGCTTCTCCCCTGCATGTCTCCACGCGTTTGAAAATAACTGGCAGTTAATTGCACCGTGCATTCACAAGGCAGAGTCTGTAAGCTAACGTGTCTGTGGTGACTGTTGGGCAGAGACAGGGAATGTACTGCACAAGCTGTCTGGAGGACTGAAGTTACCTGGGAATGGAAAGCCCCAAGTCTAAAGCAGTTTTCAGTACTTCCAAGCCGCAGATGTTTCTCGAGAAGTACTATTGGGAGGACTGAGTTTCCTTAGGACTTGCTTGCATCTGACAAAATCCGTATTCCTTGGATTTATTTTTTTCTAGGCACCTTCAGATACGCCTTTTCCATCGCTTACCATAAGGCCACAGTATCTGCTTTAGCATTAGTATGAACAGACACTTAGACATTCTTGGGGGAAACAAAAAATCACAGATTTTATAGAAAACACCACAAAAAGGAAAGAAAAGTAATTCTTCTGATAGTTAGACAATTTCAGGTTCCCAATACCAATTTCTTTCCTCTTTATGTTTCATTCTTGCCTCAGTAGCAAGCATACACAGACTGAACAAACACCTGACGTTTAGCCTGCTTTTGTCTTGCCATCTTTTTTCTTTACTTGCATTCTATTGCAACCTTTTTTCCCTAACATAATTATGTTCTACCTCTGCCTCCCTCCCCTTCTATTTTGGTTCCATGTAACGAGCCTTCAGACTTCTCCCTGTCTCACTCTTATACACAATGCTATCAAAGTTAAATCCCTTTTTTAATTCTTTGAATTGCTCCCGATATCCCAAGCCAGTCTTAACAAAGACTTCATTCATGGGAAGAAAAATGCAGCACCTTTTGCTCCAGGTAAATCCGCTTCTTATCTGACCAGTACATAATTCAGCTCAGAAGGCTGATACAAGAAGCTACGGACTACCCAACAAAATGACCATGCAAAGGAAAGGTACACACTAATTACTGGAGCAGAAGATTCATTCACTGCTATGAGAAATTTCGGCCTGGCTACCTAGCAAACAGATAAACAGTGACAGCAGTGCTACTGGAGGCTCTGAGCAGTGCTTTAGGAAGTGAGAGGATACAATTAAGCATAGATCACTTGGAAAATGCACCCAATTCCGTAATCCATTTTGATACCAATTTGCTTTTTAGCCATCCAGAAGATGTTCAGTGCTCCCATGGACCTTGAAAGGACGTGTCTGATTGAGGAGGATCAGGTCTGGAGGAACCTACTGAAGAAACCGGCCTCTGTACATCACTAATCCTGCTTTTACATTTGCTGGGGATGAAAAGTGTTCCGGCCTTCTTGAAAACATCAGCATCTCATGAGAACTAACAAAATGATGGCATTCATTTTTTGGGAGAGGAAGAAGGTGGTTGTTTAATGATTGTATGCTCTCATATGCACTTCTTATCTGGGCAAATTTGTCACAACACAGTGTTCAATAAGTAGATGCTGAGTAGACCTCCTAACTAGGTAGCAGGAGTAAAAATATGCATTTCTTACTAGTCTTCCAAGCCATCTTTAAGGTCCATCTATTTTCAGACCAAGCCAACCTTCTGATCTTTAAGCTCTCAGAAGGCTGGAAAATGGTGAAGTCTCTGCTGATACATAGATGACTAACAGATCCAAGAGTATTCCTTTGGGACAATAAGGATAACAGTGCCTAAAGGCAAAACTGTCAAGAGATAGAGGGACGTTTTGAGTGATTTTCAAGAAAGAAAAATAAATGCCATCCTGAACTCACTAGTCACCAAGTGTTCCTAGAGCACCAGGCAAAAATTTCTTATTCTTTTTTTTTTTTTTTTTTCCAAAAAAAAAGTTTTCTTAGAAAAATTGAAGGTGACATTGTCACCACTGGTATTACCACTATGAATAATAAGCACAGGTAAATGTATGGAACAAGAGGAAGTTATGAGGAGAGAAGACAAAGATGGAGTCATCAACTTGTACAGTAAAAGCAAGGTAAGCAGGAGAGGAAAAGAAGGGGTGTGGTGATGCTTAGATGCTCCCTACCTTCCTATTTACTGTGCCCATGTATCAGATAATAAAAACATGAGCAGTAAGATGTGCACCAAAGATGATGATAATAGCTATGATGAGTAATAGGATATAGACTTCCTCGGTATGTTGAAAAATTGAAGGCTAGCTGGGAAAAACATTGAGCATACTGGTAGAGCTGACAGCTGTTGAGAAACAGAGAGAGAAACACATATGGAAAAGTTCAGCTTTAGAGACAAAGAAAAAATCACACAGCACACCTAAAGAGATCTACTAGCATGGCCACCTACCTTTAGTGCTACCAATAATACATCTTCATCCTCATCACTATGTCCTTCTGCTAGGTCCTTCTTCTTCCCTGTTACAAGTTTGGGCACCTCCATACCCATACAGGGAGCTAAAGCAACTCATTAATGCAGCAGAAACAGAAATGTAATCTGGAAAAGAGCACAGGTCTGTATTTTCTGCTGGACCCATGAGTTGTATGAAATTTATAGTTAGTAAAGCTTCACTGTGTGTATGCAGCACTGGAGGGAATGAGGGAAGCAGTGAGCTGAGCTTTGTGCTGAGCTGCAACAGTGCTCCACTTTGCCTGGAGTTAGAGATAATGCTTGGACAAGGACCAGAAGAAGGGATTTGGAGGAAGTCAGCAAAGTGAACCTCAGCAAAGCACTGTGCGAGGCAGTGGCACTGATTTAGGAATTCTGAGCAGAGGAGCAAGCTGCAACCCCACTGCAGGAAGGACTACTGCCTCACAGTCCCTTGGGGGACCAAGGGCCTGAATTTAAGGATTTGCCAACAGTCTACAATAGGGAGGGAGAAGTGGGAATGTCTAGGTGAAACACTTGTCTGCAGCACAGCCTGCAGGCAGAGCACCAGGGAAACCTCTCAAGGAGCAAGCAGCTGAGGAGGAGGCTGCTTGGAAACAGGGTGTGCAAATGCATACCCCAGCTCAGGGTGTGAATGGACAACTCTGATTCCAGCTCTGTTTGATGAAGTGGTGATATTTGAAAGACGTGTATTTGGCAACAAAAAGTCATGGCTATTGCCCTACAAATCACAGTTTTGAGGGCACTTTATTCTGAAGCACCAGAAGAAATCATGATTAAATGTAGAGGTGTATTCCTTAGACTGTGAATTTGTCAGAGATGCCTCAAATTCTTCTGCCTCCTGTGCTGTGATGCAGTGAAAGCTGGGTGCTTTCTAAATTGAAAATGTTGCAGAAGCTCTAGGTGCAAATGCAGCATGTGCAAAAGCCATTTTATTTAAACTGTGCTACTTAACGAAGTGGTTTCTGAAACTGTTTTTGAGCCTTCTGCAATTTTCCCTGCTTGAAATGATCAGTTTAGCATCTTCTTCCCGGGTCGTTCCAAGACTTTAAACCTCAGAACTTAGCCCAGGTCTCACCTTCAAAGGCACTGCAGACCACAGCTACAGCACAACTATGAAGTTCATTTCATACATTGGTTCAGCCCACGTACTCAATTTTGGGAGGAGGTGATTTTGCACCAGAATGAGACGTACTGGGTACATACCACAGATTACTTTTCAGAGGAGTTAATCTTCTTATCCATTATCTAGAGTAATTCAGAAAGCTCAAAAATGAACTGTTCTTGAAGAAAGAATTAATGTTCAGGTAATTACAAATAACAGACACATCTGGTTATCCTAATTGTTTGGGAATGTCTCAATTATCCAAGAATGTTTTTATAGGGACACAGAGACAGTAAAAGTTTCTCACGGCAGATTGCATTCACTGATGAGAAGAAATTCAGTCGATCTAACACACTGAAGCGTGCTGAGACACAGAGAGCACTTGGAGTCCTGTTGCCAGTGGGCTTTATTTGCCTCTAAAGAGGAACAGACTATGAAGTAAGAAATGGGAAAGTCCCACAGACGAAACAGCAGCCCCTCTCTCTGCTAGCTAGTTTTTCCAGCACTCCTGTGATAATGAAGTTTTTGCGTACTGTTGGTTCAGCCAGAAAACGATAATAGGAAGCTGATTCTGTAGGCATCTGCCCCACAGAGAGGCAACTCGAGTAAAAGCTCTTGCACTGCAGGAGCTCGGTGCAGGCATTTGGCAGCTGGTGAGTGGCAGCCCTGCCCCCGCAGAAATTTGAAGTGCCTTTTGCTCGAGGAGGATTCATTGCAGAGGAGCTCAGAAGATTCCACAAATCCAACTTTACCTGCACTGAGCAGCAGCAGCTCACTGGGGACTCAGAGCAGAGCCCCAGAGAAGGGGTCCATTCCAGTAATCAATGCAGAACCTCACTCTGATAGCTCACGTAGCCTCCTCATGTAGACCCCAAAATTCTGTAGTTAGCCATTGGGAATCACCTCCTCTGGCTCCATGATATGTGTGTGCAAAACAGTGGCAGGGAAGGGAGGTGGGTTAGCACTCACACTGGGATGCCTCCAGTCATCCAGGGAGGGGTGAGGAGGCTTTCTTAACATGTTGGTCTCCTAGTTCATCCATCAGGGTCACCTGAGAGTCAGGCTACCTGACTCTGCCCTTTCCCAATAAGGGATGAAGAAGAACCTCCCAGCTCCCAGCTTTCTCATGCTCATAGCCTAACCAGCACCTTTGTGTGGAAAACATGAATGGGGTGAAATCATGCAACTGTAGCAAATGGCTAACCAAACCAGCAAGGAGTGGTGTTGCTGGGGCTCTACACAAATCCCAATGGTATTTCTCTGGAAAGGCATGCAAGCTGGCTGCCTTCCCTCTACATAATGCCCGCTCCCATCCACTCCACCCTGTGGGTATCAGCAGGAGGGAACCTGATGTATGCTGATAATTATCCATTGCTGAAAAGAAGTGCTATTTCTCTTATTTTTGTAATGCAGATCAATGCACATGT
This sequence comes from Tympanuchus pallidicinctus, assembly GCF_026119805.1. Taxonomy (NCBI): domain Eukaryota; kingdom Metazoa; phylum Chordata; class Aves; order Galliformes; family Phasianidae; genus Tympanuchus; species Tympanuchus pallidicinctus. The sequence goes on from NW_026294618.1 coordinate 107,889,342, forward strand.
CACTGCTGAAAAGCTATGTCATTTAGGATGGAGCATTAACTGCTAGGAATGGATTTTGAAGCTCCCCACTTGTGGGTGGAATATTTTCTGAAGGAGCTGAGCCTTTTGAATGCTGAATTTCATTTATCTCACTGCCTCTTTAAGAGTAGTTGGTGGAGGAGAGGGTGTTTGAAAAAGTGACAGTTTGTCATCTCCCTCTCCAGTGAGCTGGAGTTGGGGACCAAGTGGTGGCAGGGAAAAAAAAAACAAATTGGCACAGGCAGCTTAGCATGGGACACAGAAGATTCTGATGGAGGAAAGCAACAGCCCTGCAGTAGGCTGCAAGAAAATGAACTCCAAAGGGCAGAGAGTATTTCCCAGCAGGGTGAGGGAAAGTGCATCTGAAAGTAGAGGTACAGCAAGGCACCAAGGGGAAGAAGAGCCTGTGAAAAGGGCAGAAGCTGGATGCTTCACTAAGAAGGGTGCAGACCTGTAAATCAACACACATGGAACAACCTCCTGCCAAATGTTCTGCCTAGAAGCTATGCTCACTTGGGTTATTCAAAAAAAGTGCAATGAGACTTGCAGTGGGAGGGAAAAGTTTTCCAAGTTTCTTTCTATTCTATTCATGGGAGTGAAACAGAAATTTTTCCACAATCTTGCTGAGAAAAAAAGAGAGAAAACTCTTCCAGGGGACATTACACCCAGGAAGAGAATAGCATATAATGGTCACAACTGGGGTTCAGCTCCGTGTACCAAGAAAAGGAAACTCAACACCCGTAAGAAGGGAAACTGCCAGTTTGCGCTGGTGTAACTTGGAAACACAACCCTTCCAACTGGGAGTTTTTAGCAGCTTTCCCTTACACCCCCCAGGATATTCATGTCACCATCGAAATAGAACGCCATGCAGTCCTGCTGAAGTCAAGATTTTGGGAAGCCAATCGCACTGCCGGTGGGATGGTTCTGTTGCTCTGCACCCAGAGTAACATGCTGTTGTTTGATTAAAGTGCATTTACCACACACATGCACACTTCACCCAGACATGCAGATGTACACACAGTCTACATTTAGCACGTTAACAAAAATGATCCATACATTTGCATGCTTGCTGTTTGCCTGAAACTGGCATTTGCCTTATTTTGCAGCGGTGATTTTTAGAGCATATGTTCACTATATAGGGCTCCTCTTTGAAAGTTCTGGACACACAGATGTTACTCTTTGAAACTGCTCAAAAATTTCAATATTCTTTTGAGCACTTGATATTTACAGTTTGATATTTAAAGCGTGCAATTTGTTATCTAAATTGCATAGCACTGTTTCAGCTTCCTGAGCGAATGACCTAACTTTTATGAACCTTTCCAGCTTCCACAGCAAAAGGTTTTGTTTAGACATGAAACACCTTTCCATGATTAGACAAATACCAGCTACTTCCAAAAACCATTGCAAGAAGGGTTACAAACATAGAGAAATATAAGGTATATTTAGAACTTCACAGTTACTCCTTCATTCGCTTGCATTGCATACGTAGTGCCCAGATGGGTTTTCTTTTCCACTGATGTTGGTCTTATTTTGTACTTAGAAGAGAAGACACGTATCTAGTCTGAAACTGATCAGATCCTCGTTCATTTGAAAAGCTTATTTTAAATTGTACTTTGGAAATACATGATAAGCATAAATTTGGAAACTGAAAAGCTACTTCTACGTGTCGTAATAGCATCTTTTTCTTTTACGAGGTACAGAATTATGATGAACTGCCAAAGTCCTACCAAAAATCCTGATGACCATCCAGAGGAGGATTTGAAAACTGGCATTATTTCTAGACACATTCTATGTCTGTTTTCACTTCACCAGATGAGTACTTCTCTGCAACAATTTAGGGTTTCAAAGCTGTCTCTTTAGGCTTCTCGATCACTACTTGTCTGTCCCCACTGACAACCTGAGCACTTAAAAATTTTGAAGCCTCCTTGGTTTATTTTAAAATTTTTCTTTTCTCATCTTCTGCCAGCAGTTACCCAGAGGGAGTGAAGAAAAAAACACCATATCCATCCTTCAAAAAGTCTAACTTCCACTCGGCTAGTTCTAATCCATTATCTAGGCCCACTAATGTGTACTACATCATCAGAGGAGCAATGCTATGATGATGTAGTACAGCCCATGTATGTGTACATCATCAGAGTTATATCTTTCCGATCTGCCTGTGGGTTTAATAAGCATTCCAGATGGCTTGCTATACCTGAAGCGAGAACGGATAATCACACAGCTCTACCCTCAAAACAATAATAAAATAAGGACACAGTAGCACAGGGGCTCGTGCCTGCCAAAAACATTCAATAGACTGTATAACACAATAGTCCAGTGTGATTGGTGAGGCACATTTATACACTAGCTATTTACAGGTGGAAGGGACCTAGTTTTAAATAAAACAGGTTACAAATACGCAGTGTTACTGTGGTTATATATTGCTGTGCAGCTGCAGTGGCTGAGACAAGCAGAGTGCTGGGCTGCACCAGGCCCACCAGCAGGCCCACTGCTGGACCCCCATATCTCACGTAGGCAAAGACACGACTTGGGATTGGCAAGAGAAGAACAGCCTGGTCTGAATAACAGCTCGGTAGTGTTTACCCAGAGCCACACAGAAAGCACATGTCTAATCAGTTATCTATTGAACTTGCAGGGTATCCGTCAGCCAGGTTCCCAGTCATCAAGTACAGGAACAATAAGTGTCACACTGCTTTTCCTGCTTGAGTAAAATTATTTCTTGGTGGTGTTGTTCAATGCAAACAACCTGAGGGACGCACACTTGGCTACTGCAGGGCCATCATTGTGACAGCTAGTCTTGCAGCAGCAGGGTTGCTCCCAACAGGTTGTTTGCCCATCACAGATTATTACCCCATTCCATCCTCATTGCCAGGCCATGACCAGGTAAGATCTGAAGCACTACCCATTGGGTCCCGGCAATTTGGAGAACTATCTTTGTGCCATTTAAATAGCTGTAACTTGAAAGGGCTTTTTCTTTTTTGAGAAAGGAGAAAAAAAAAAAACTATAAAAAGTGCACGTGGAGAAAAAAAGAAAGAGGTTAAGAGACACAGCCTCCACTCTCTTATTCCTTTGAATGAGTGAGAACTGGAAGGAGGAGAAAGAAGCAAGGCAGAACTTTGATTTAGTCCCCCAGGAGTGCCCTCTCCAGCACTTGGACTCATGGGACAAGGCAGGGGAGCAGCTGCATGCAGCTCCTCCTCAGGAGGGTGCAACCCCGCAGAGCTGCCAGGGTGAGTCCAGGGGTGCCTTGAAGTCAAGAGAAATGTTGGCATGGACTTCAGCAGGGACTGGATTTCAATCCAGGTCTCAGAGAAAGATAGGTATAAGTATAGCTCTCTCTGTAGGAGGAAAAGGTAAATCGTACCGACTCTCAGCAGATTTCACACCGGGAAGAGTAGCTCATTGACATCAACCCTTCAGTGAGCTGATGGATATTTTTTTTCCCTGGCCAAACGAGGAGGTTCTAGTTTAGCTTTAACATTAAACGCTATTAAATGAAATGAATACAGCATGTTTCCATCGTACGCATTGCTGAAGCTGCTGTGACAGCTAAGAAGCTGCTAGGCATGATGTGTCAAGAAAATGTACCAGAAGAAAAGTACATGGAGCTACTGTCAAAAATACAAGCAGCATTGCAAATGGCGTTTCGGCTTCATGTACTGTTGAAATGATTTTTTAATTGTGCTTGTCTACCCAGGCAGATCTTTAAGGGTTAACTGCACACAATGCGATGAATTCAATAATGATGAGTTAAAAAAGGTCTAATTAGCAAGTAACCAGTTTATTATGAAAGGAAATGGTAATGAATTTAATAGCTCAAAATCATTAACAATATTTAGTTTGCTGGTACTTGTTCTCTATTATCCTCATTAATATGAACATTTAATATGTTTTAAAATGGATTTGTAATACTTTTTGTACCAGGAGGTTACACTGACAAAAAAGTGTAATTATTCTGTTAATTGTAATCCTGTCTGTTTGTGCTCCAAATAGCAGCGTATTTAGGTGTTAATAAAAAATATATATAAAAGTAATTAAGAGAGGGAAGTTTAAAATGTAATTAAACAACAACTCTTAAATTACAGTCTAAACCACTCTAAGGAAGAAGTTTGGGAGTGAGATCTCTGAAAAACAAGTTCCTCCTACTGAGCAAAAAATTAAGAATTGGAAGAAAAAAAGAAAAGGAAGAAGAAAAAGGAAATAGAAACGTTACTATTCTCAATCAATTACTATTCTTAGTCAGCGGAGTGACAAATCAGGGTGTCTGACAAGTGAAGGTGCTCTCTGATGCTGCTCCATGAGACACTGCCCACGTGAGGTCCTCAGGAAGCCCAGAGAACCAAGAGGTCCTGTGGAAGCCCAGTCACTCAAGAAACGTTATTTCTTTGCTCAGGGTAACATGTTGGTTGTCAACAATCAACTGACCTTCTCCAGGACCTTCATCATCCCTTTGTAAACACATTCCCCTCTTGCACCCTTCCTTCCAGCAACATCTCTGGGGCCATGGAAGCAGCAGATTTGCTGCTAGCTCTGTCACCTAGGAAACTCCAGTCTCCTTTCCCTCCAAGATTCTTCTCAACAGAAATAAAAGTGGGAAGATAGACCCCAATTGGCTTATGCCTGTCACATTCAAAGTGGCCACAGCAACCTACAGAGCGATGGTCCTGGTGGAACAAACTGACCCAAGGTGCTCTTTTGACTGCAGGGAGCGGAGTCAAGTGCTGAAGGCTGTGTCCAAAGTGCTAGTCATGGCCAGCAGGGAGCAGGAAGGATTGGGTGGCTCCTGGGTTCAGAGGAGGTTCAGGCAGTGCTGGGTTCAGGTAGAAACAAAAAAGTTTATAGAGCAATAGGCATGACTAGGAAGGGCACAAAAGAGCAGCCAGATACTCAGAACTCCTAGGAAATACCAAGGTCTCCTCATCTGTGTAGTCTTTCCTTCTCTGTCAGAGATAGTGACATGAGAAGGCACAGGACAGTGCAGTATGGCATGATGTGGCACAGCACGGCATAAAAAGACAAGGCAAGGCAAGGCAGTGCTTGCCTTTTGTGGTACAGCCCTTTCACTTAGCCGTGAAGGAGCAACTCCTTAATCTGTTTTCATTTGTTGGATCTGTCTCTGATGAGCTGTGTTGCTTTTTATAAAACCTACATCAACTAAATTAAATCCTGACAAACTTTCTTTCCTGCAATGTTGGATCTCAGTTTCTCCTTAATCCACGTGGAATTTCTGCAGTGCCACTACCCTCTTCCTTATTCACCTCTTCCCTACTACATCAGTTTTTAGTGGCTGATTACCACTAGTCAGGACCCTCTTGAAAATCCTTCTCATGAAATTGAAATCAATGTTCAACCTTCCTTAACACCAGAAACTTTCAAAGCTGCTTGTTCTGTTTATGGCGCCAGCTCCTCACTGAAAGCAGCTGTTTCCATGATTTACCTGCGTGCTGATGGGCAAAGCACCAGGTCATACATGAGGGCTCTGTCCTGGCATGGATGCACCCCAGGCAAGACTCCAACCACCTCTCCAGGGTGCAGTGGGGCTCCCACCACAATTCATCACAGCACCCTTCCCTGGCAATTGCCTTAACAGCCTAATTTAGGAAGCAGTGCTAAGGATAATGATGGCGATCACAGAAGATTTCAGCATTACTTCCCTGAAATATTCAGGGTCATTCAATTCTGTTGTTTAATTTTGCACATCCTGTGGCATCTGTTGGCAGTGGAATCAAAGTCCATAGACTCACAGGCACACGGCTGCCAATGTTCGCCAATTATGGAAACACATCATTTTGTGCACATCACAGTCACTTTCATGCCCCACAAGCAGCAGCCCAGCAGCCCAGCCAAGAACCCCTATCCAGTCCACCTGGATAGCCATTCTACATCAGAAGAGAAAATTGATCCTCCTGTTTATTCTATTTTATTTTTTTTCCTGAGAAAAGGAACTAAAAACTTATTGAAATTAAAGCGAAGCATTTCATTTGTCCACAGATGACATTTTTCAACTTTCCATTTTACACAAAGAAGTTGTGAAGGATTCTTTTTTATTTTTAAACTTATTACAATTTCCAATTTTTTTTTTTTTTTTTTTGAATTGCCAGTGAAGAGAAAAATATGTGATTTGCAGAGTTCTAAAAATAACAAGTTAAAATAGTTTCTGCCTCTCAAAGGAGGCCTCTTAGTCCCATAATTTCTGCAGATTTTGCCTTTCAGGATGAGTATTTTAAAGAATGATATAATGTCATTTCTGTAAGTAGCGTCTCCTAATCTGCTGCCACCGTTGGAAAAATAGATTTAGAAACAGCTTGAGCAGAAGAAATACCAGCTCACCCAGCTATATTTAAAAAAAAGATAACATCTTTTAAGAAGAGGAACAGGATGTATATTCCAAAGGTGAGCAAACACTGCCAAGCATTTTTGAGAATATTTCTTTTCATTTTTCTTTGGCTGTTGTTTGCCACCCTTTTGTGCTTGCCTACTGCAAACAGATCAGCTGTGACTATTAAGGGGATGTTTATTCCTAGAAAGAAGATTTTAGAAAGAACACTCACATTTGGGCTGGGAGAGAGTGCACCATATTTCCTTTTAGATGTAAACAAATTGTGCAATTGAAACAATGTGCTACTGCTGATATTTTCTTTCAACAAGCGCTGATCAAAATAATTAATAATAATAATAATAATAATAATAAAAATCAAATTATTCAAGTAAAATGAAGAATCATCTATCACACTTTTCACATTTAACTTAATCTAATCACCTTTTGCTCAGAGGAAAGCTTTTCCAGCCCCTGTGCCCAGAACTCTTTGCAGGCGCTGAGACAAAGCTATGAGGAGAGTGAGGCTGTGCTGCCAGAGGAGACCATGCCACAGTGCCTGAAGGGAAGCCACCATTTCCCTCTGCATGGCCTGCAGAGCTGCTGTGCTCTTCAAGATCAGCCACCATCCATCAAATGGAGTCCGGGGGACTTGACACAGCGGCTGAGAGGGTGGCAAACATTTGTGGCTTGCAATGAAAGAGGAAGGAGACAAATGGCAGATGGAGAGGAAACGGAGGTGCAAAAATGTTATTCTTCTGGGAAAAGAAAAAAATATATAGGAAAAAAAATGGAGTGAAAAAAACACTTAGACTTTCAGGTAGCATTTGTAATGTTTCAAACAGACCTGACCACATGAACCCTGGTTGGGCATTCTCAGGACCCAAGGCTGAATCTGCTCAAGTAAGTAGTGGGGTTATTATTTTGGTTTGCAAGCAACCATCATGTTTACCCTTATCAGGAAAGTGTAAGAAAACCCTTCTTGCAAAGTGAGTGCTCCTATCAAAATCTCTCTGCTTTTGGAATGACAATGAAGAGTTTGTGATTTACAGTAGCTTTCCTTGTGGAGGGCTCATTCTTTTAAGTTTGTCCCCTAGATAAGAACTTAACGGAATGTGAACACCTTCACAGATTGGGATGCGCCTCAAGCATGCAGATCTTGATGGTTTTCTGCAGAAGAAGAGGTGCCCTAAATGGCTTCTCCTCAGGGATACCTAAGCATGTTAATCCTTCAACAAGAGACTCACATAATTCCCAGCCCAGATGGTCGCAATGGTCACATGACATGATACAGGTTGTTTTACCCTAGCAAATTCTCTCTGTATGTATTTCCAAACAGTTACTGCAGTAGGTAAAAATAGGAGAACCTTCCTCTTCACATCTATAGAATAATCTTCACCACAAAAGGTGTACTAAGTAGTATGCTTACTTTATGGCTGAAAAACTTGGGTTAATCATTGATCTCTGACTGCGTATAGGGAAAAAATAGGTTTTTCTGGCTTCTACACTAGTTTCTACTCTAGTCTTAAGGAGATCTGCTTCAGTGTGATCCATCATCTGAATTCTTAAGTAAAATCTTTTACTTCCTTCTTATCCTGAAAGTTATAACTACCTAAGCTGCAGGTAAATGACTAAGATTGTTTCTGAGAGAATGCTAAAATATTGTTTTCACCACAAATTTCCTTTAAACACAAAGCACTCAATCTAGACTTGCTGAAGACTGAGATGTACATTTATCACAGAGTACAACAGCACGAAGTGAAGGAACAATACAAATCTGCATTTGGTAGTGCTCCACTGGACAAATGGATTGGCAATTTTAGCCACATGGATAGTATCAAGGCCAAGACGACTAAATGCAGTTTGCCTTGAATCTAACTGAAGAAATCTGTCATCCATAAATAGACACAAAGAAGCATGCTATTCCTGACTCTACCCGTGACATATGGTAATTCCATCGTTTGGGTTATTGAGGCTAATTGTGAGACATCAGAAATACTGCAGGATGTTTATTTGCATGGTGAATATGAGCTCTGAGTTCTTCCACTAAAACAAAGAACCAAAACTTTGGAAGGAAAACAAAGTCATCAAGTTGGCTGAAGAAATCAAGCCAAGTCCACTCATTTATGCCTAATCTTTTTTATGCATGGTAATCACTATTAACAGTGTCTTTTTCTTCTCTTCTGATGTATTTGTCTACATCCTGAGAAAAAAGTCCTCAGGTTGTGTTCCTCAAAATATCCTCATGTATGAAAAAGTCTGATTAGTCAGCAGTCTTCGTTCACTGACCAGGCTCATATTTTACAGGCTTAAATCCAACCAAAATCTATCCATGTCTCAACCAGCCATCAGCATTACTATTTCCCTACAAACCTAGGTCAAGGAAAACATTAAATATTTTTTAAAAATAATAAAATAAAATAAAATAAAGCCACAACAAAAGGCCTGTCATTTACAAAATAAATTTAAATAGGGTAACAACACAAACACCAGCCCAACTTTTAATAGGGAGGGCGATGTTCTCCCTCTATAGACAACAAAACCTCCTGCAAATAAATGACTAAGATGCAAAGCAGAATACACTTGCTAAGGTCTCAGGTTTGCTTCTGGGGTCAGGGAAGAGCTGTAAATCACTAGATTTAGCATCTCCCTCTGGAGACTGTTTCAGCCTTTTGGATACCAAAAGGTATTCCTTCTTAAATTATAACCTTATAAAATGAGGAAGTCCACTGGGCACTGCAGTACTGCATTGCCAATATAGTAGCGTATGCCAATATATTTCACTCTCAATTTCATGCCATAAGAAAACCCTGGCAGAGGGCTCATCCCTTTCTGAGCATCTAGCAGCATCCTTTCTGCCTTGCAGTCATCTTGATACAAGCCAGGAGAAGGTGGGAATACACAAAGAACACTGCACTCTTGCAAGGCCTTCAACATCAGTGCAATAGCTCTGTTTGTGCGACAGCAGACATTACTTTCCAGATGCATCCTTGCACAACCACACTACCAAAGGAATATCCCATATCCCAGTGTTTGCCATAGTCTGGTACAAGAACTATTGTTTCAAGCACTGTACTGTTTTGGTCCCTGCACATAAGGTAATGTGAGAAAGGGTTGTGCCTCCCTAAGATAACACAAAGGATGGTGGGTCCCCAGACTTGCTGCTAACAAGTTCATCTCATGTATTAAAAACACCTTTTAAATCCTGCTCTTTACAAGAGAATAACATTGAAAATTGGTGTATATCAAGAGGAACACTGGTCTAGAGGAAAATTCAATCCTTCCAGGCTCTCTGGGAGAAGACAGCTGCCTTTGCATCTCTATCTCACTGCACGTAAAATGTACCCCAAAGGAAGTACAATGTGCATACCCTTCTGCTGCCAGTGAAAACAAGCAGAGATGCCATGGTCCCACCACTCACCACCAAAGCATGTCCTACTATATTTAATGGGCCTTTACCATCTATCCACTGGCTCAGTCAGTTCCCAGGGGAACCTACCAGTGATTCACAGGGAATTTCCAGACAGGCTATGGAAAGTGTCTCTCACTCTCTTTGTAATTCCAGAGGCTTTTAAAGGAATTTCTCCAAAGCCCTAATACAGTTGTCTGTCATCCACTGTTTTGATAAGGAGCACACTGTGTAGGTCTTCGCCACAAAACCTAGCAGGCTAGGTTTGAGCTGGCACCTCCTCCAGTAAAACTGGTTGCACACTCAAAGCTTTAAACTCTGTGTCGTCTTGTTACTTGCAAGTAACCCTTCACATAAACGGGCCTGCCTTGTGACAAATAGCATTTTTCTTTTGCAATGTCCACCTTAACAGATAAATCTTCTTCAAACATCTTAAAATATGCATTCTGATAGCAAATATAGGGCAGAGGTCCAAGTCTTCTTTAGTCAATGAAATGAGGCAGTTTCAAAAGATGAATTTGGAGCCATGACCTTGAATTACTCTTTTGCAGAGGAGAAATCGTGACTCTCATTAGTTTTGTACTGCATTGCCATATACATCTATATAAATATAATACAATACTATATGTATGTATTATCTTTATATAGACAATTACAATAGTAATAGCATACTGTATAGATAATACAGTAATAATAAATAAAGATAATTCACAAAGGCATCCCAAATGCTCTTGAGTTATTTCCACATTCCTATAATCAAAATCTAGAATTTCAGTGCTCTCTGTGTGCAGTCCACAACAGTCTATACAACAATCTGCTTTTTCCCATTAGTCCTCTAAAAATCTCAATTAACATATATAAAAGCAATTACAGACTGCCACTTATGCCTTGTTCTTGAAGGAAAACCTGCAGTGGCCACAAGCAATACTGACATTCAGGTGGTCTCAGGCCAAGAGTATATAGAAAAGGCTACAGATGAACATCCTGCTTGATCCTATAAGCAGTGCTTTTCTTGAACTCCACTGAAAGAGTGGAAATTCTGTCTCACTACCAGCAGTCCAGGCCGAACACAAGTCAAAAAAGACTGAAGAAAGTATTTTTGTCAAAAGAGTGTAACAACAGGAGAACATGTCTGACTATGTATGACTATTTTATTTTCCAGTGGGAAGCTTGGGAAAAGTAAAGACACAATCTGAACATCTCTGTTTCAGTTTTCACGGTTTTCGCTCTGCTCTCTGCATCTCTTGGGATTCTTATCCACAGAAATTCTCATGGGTGTTTATTTTTTCCACCTAAAGAAGCTTTACCATTGATGGAGAACTCATCGGATGACATCATCACTTTGACATCATCATCTACTGCACCCTGAATTATCCTGGCACTCGGTGGGGATTTCCTCAGCTTGATAAAGCTAGTGCTAAGATGAGACAATAAATTAGATTCTAACTAAAGATTCTGATCAAGTTTTGGATCTTAAAGGTCCCTTCCAACCCAAACCATTCTATGATTTATATCTAAGTTCCCCCTTCAAGGGTCGGTGCATATGAAGACCTCTGGAAACAAGGCACACTTTAAAATCTTACAAGACAATATCTGCTCTAGTCAAGATTAAAAATACTCTCTGATTTCCTTGAAAGGAGTGTGGTTTATACAGTTTCAGGTTATCAGGTCCCATCTGTGCACACCTCACAATCCTGGCAAGAAACACCCTGAGTTTCCCAGAAATTGACATTTGTAGCTTACAGCAAAGAGCCAAACAGGAAGAGAAAAATGTGCAAAGCGTATCTCCTACGTTTTCCATTTCTTTCAACCATCAAAACTTCTGTTAAAAAATGTGGAAATAGTGCAAACTTATGGATCTTCAGTCTTTCATTTACCTCTCCTTTTAAAATTAGCCATAATTAGCATACTGCCAGCATCCCAAGGTGCAGACCTTGTTGCTTTAAACCTCCTAAAGCCATATTGCTCTGGGAAAGGACAGGAACCATAAAAAACTTTAGCTGGGAGGCAGCTTTTATACTCACATTCAGGCTTCTAGCAAGCTGTCCCACCAAATGTAATGAGACCTCCTGCTTAGCTGGGCTCTTATTTCCAAAGCTTGTGCCTGCAGCACTCTTAGATTTTATAAGCCATACTAACTCACCTCTTGCACCAGGAGTTTGGGCCAGTGGCACACTGGCTAATAATGGAATATATTTGTTAATAGTAATAGACATTTGTGAAACTACCACATGCCTTTAGACTTCAAGTCAAAGCACAGGATGCTTGCAAGGGTTGTGAAATGTATGATGTAAAACTCGGGATGTTTTGGTTACAACATATCTCATTTATTTTTACTGTCATCACCCTCCCTGGTATATAATACCTGCTGCACGCAGAGTGAAATATTGCAGATGTTTTCAAAATAATACCGAGCTGGTGGAGAAACCAAAAGGTCTCTTGTGGGTAAGGTCTGGTTATTTTCAATTCAAAACAACTAGGCAACAAAGTTTCTGTGTGCTTGTATTTTAAAAGGCCTGGATTCCTCCACGCTGACTCATACGTGTTGTGCCCACCCAAAAACTCACCTCTGAGAACTTGGAGAGAGACTCCAGCCATTTCAATGCCCTCAGGATTCAAGAGTGAAGAGTATAAAGATAAAAGTAGTTACAACTATTCATTAGTTTTTGGTACTTTATATAATTTGTGCAATGGCTTCAGGGGTCTAATTGAATCACTTTTCCCACCTTGTCTTAATTTTAATTATGCAGCAATCATTTTTACCAACCCGTGCAAAGGAGCCATATGAAAATGTGACATATGACAATATACATTTACGTAAGCTCTAGGACTATGCTGACCTACAGGCAATTAGCTACTGCCTCCAGCACTCAAACGACCAATTAAAGAGTTAACAAAATGCCCTCCAAATCACCTACATGTTCAGGTTTTTGGACTGCCATGAACGTTATACTTCAACTGATATAATTTTTGACTGACTGATTTACTAAGTCTGCATCGGCTAAAATTCTAGAGCCATGCCTGTAAAACTGAGGAATCAGATTTTATGAGGTGCTTTCATTTCATTAAAGACTATCCCACCTTAGCCCTTTCCCTAACAAGACAATCTTGCAGCAGTCATTACCAGATGTGATCCCAGCTTGTCATTAGGAAAAAAATGGCTTGCTAGGTCAATGAGGACTGCACTAAGTTCATCTCAAGGATGTAAGACATCCCTCTGAATGGCCACCAGCCAAGAGCAGCCGCAAAGGACTTCTTTTTTCAAGATACGACTCCCCAAGTTTTACAGGTAGCCAGTTTCAGGAATCCAGAGAGATTAAATCAGTAGTCACAAATGGACACCTTTACATCTGTTCATGATTTACAGGGTACTGGTGAGCATTTCACCATAGACAGCAGATCATTAGCTGCCAGAAGTGCACAACAGAAGTGACCCCATGACAGGTAATTTCAAAGAAAATTGTATTCAAACGTGATCTTGCGTGTGAATAAGAGAAGCCTAGGACACTGCTAATTATACTAACTGAGGGAGAAGTGAAGGGTGCTAATCTGTCCAGGAAATCCTGAGTTCCAGTCCTGCCTCCAGCCATAATTCAAGTTGTGGTTTTGCAATCTCCTTTCCTCCCTTCCTCATCTGGCAGTGGGGTATAGCAATAACCCCTGACATATATTATACATGGTACAATGAAGACTGACATTCTTAAAGTGTTTTGAAAATGTACGAATTATCTGGGTGACCAAGTGTTCTATCATAATTTAGGAAAAATCTGTTCTCTACAAGCAACATGGTTTCATGGCGGTATCTTACAGGTATAAGTTGATTTGTAAACCCACCATCTCCTTCACACAAGAAAAGCTTGGCTCTACAACAAAAAACACCAATCTGAAAAGTTGGTGCATACCTAAGACATGTATGCAGATTCTCAGTTAAGCCGATGCTGCTCCTATAACTCACTGATATCATTAGTTGTATGGACTTAATATTTGGCACAAGCTTTCCTGAGTTTGAACAGAAAGAGGAAAGTATTAGTTTTCTTTTTTCAGACTATAAAAACAAAAATTCTATACAGATTTACACATTTGAAGTCCTGCTGGTTTTCACTTAGAATTTGAAAGCATACCCCAAAACATCCCAATCTTTTAGTTGTCATCAGAAGCTGAAGATAAAGCTAAAGAATTCAGAACAGAATTCCTTTTCCACCTTCTGCACTTTCATTACTAAGACAAGGCCCATAGGGCATGTTGGTCAAACAAACAGCTTCACTACACAAACACGGGATGAGGTAAAGCAAATGGCATCATAGAGATAAATGAATTAGACAGTCCAATGACTTAGGGCTACTTGTCTTCTTGCCTACCATGTTGGAAACCAATGTCTGGCAACAGCAATCTTCGCCCTCCTGTCTTCCAAGTCAGTGGCTGCAGGGACCATCACAGAAGTGACAGTCTTGGCTTTCAAGGGGTTGTGGAAATCAATATTGGCACCATAAAGGACACTTGATGACAAATTCAAAGAAGAGCGTTGTTCTATCTGTGGAAGAAAGTAGGTAGGTACAAATGGCCAGGTAGGCAAAAAAGTTTTTTAAAATAAAGAAAGAAAGAAAGAAGAAGAAAAATCATGATGATTTATTTTCTTGGCTCTGTTTGCTGAACAGTCCAGTCAAAGAGAGTGGAATAGCAACTGTCGGACACCCAGGGCTTCTTTGCTTTGAAAAATACAGAATCAAGCTTAACAATGAGGAGTAGGGATTCCATAAGGTTGTTTATGTACAGCATACATGCAAATGCATATGATTATATAGAAGTGTGTCTGTGTGTAATGTAGCATTAACGCCAATTCTTATAGCCTTATGAAATGATATCTTAGAAAGAATGAGAGAAAGAAAGGAAAAGCAAGCTAGATTTTTTTTCTCCTTTTACAAATATGATGCAGTTTACAGAAGCATGGTCCTTTTTTAGGAATTCTAAATGCATCATTCAAATATTGTTTGAGTTGAATACATGATATACATATCATGAATACATATAATCACAGCACGGTCTTTTGTGGAAGTTCTGAAAATAGCATTGGAAAAAGCTGACCGTGAGTTTCCATCTAAGGATTTGCATTTGGTTAACATGTGTGAAACAACTCCATTCATCTCAACCTCAATGGGAACTATCCTGCAGCTCCTAATGGCCAAGCTGGAAACTTTGGCCTGAATGACAGTAGTCATTTATTTCAGTCCAATGGCAAGGACAACATTTACTGCCATAAGATGAAAATGTGTACTGGGGAGACCCAGTCAGCTGAAAAGTCTCTATAGGTTATGCAGAATAATAGCTAATATATTGCAAAGGGCAGTCAAAAGAGCAAGAGCCTCATGGCATGTCAAGCTTTAAGTTATCTGCTGACTTTCCTAACCTTTTCTCACCAGTTCTCCTTTGGCAGGTAAAGTTAGCATTGCTCAGATTTCCTTCTCTCCAACTCAGTTTCTCTCATCTCTCCCTCTGCAGAAGGCTGGGAGTGGGGTGGGGGGCTGTAGGAGGAGGGGAGGAAGTAAAAATAAAAAAGGAAAAAAAGAAAGGAAAGGGATAAATCAGAGGGGGGAAAGTGCAATTAGGTGGATAAGCATAGCTTCAAAAACTTTGCAACCACTCTCCACTCAGCTGGTTGCACGGGGCTGCTGGGAAGCACTGCACTGCAGGGGGAGAACAGAGGGGACATCACTGCCCTCTGCAACACCTGTGGGAACCAGTGGGACTGGAGGATGTGGGGAGGGCAGCAGGGAGGGCCAGGTGCTCTAAGTAGCGTGTTTCCTAGGAAACCTTCAACAGCAAATATCATATTAGTCCTGCCTTATGGCCCAGCTCATGTGATGTCAAGAACGATTTCTCACAACTTAGCTCAGAAGGTTGCTAAGACTTGGTGAGACGTGCAGTGGTTCCAGTCTGACATTCCAGCTGGGGATTAAACAAGCAATTGGGGGTGTTTGTATTGTTTTGGTGTTTTCTGTGTGTGTGTTGTTGTTTGTTTGTTTGTTTTAATGGATTCCTAAACAAATGTATCTTATTTTTATTTAAAAATATATATATTGTGGTGAATTTCCCTCATAGCCACCCCAGGTTTATGGAGACTAACCCAATGTCTATGTTCATTTTGAAGGCTCTTCATTTAACAACAGAATTTCAAGAAGTGAAAATATCGGGAAAAAAAGCCAAAAAACAAGCAATTTCACTAAAGTCTTAGTATAGTTGGACTGCAATTTAGCTCATGTGCTGATAATAATTTTAAAAAATAGAAGAGGAAAAAACGCTCCATCATAGATTTTTGTTGTTACAAAACTTCATACATTTACAAATATTCCTTCTAATTTCTGTCAGCTGCAGTCTGAAAAACATCCTTAGCCTGGCGAATTAAAAGGAAAAGCCATAACCTCTGCCATCACAGCTCAGGTCTGAGGTGTGCCTTGGCCTCCAGCAGCTCCCTGGACTGGGGCAGAGCTTTGCTCCTCAAAGCTGCGTACCTTTGGATAGCTGAGTATCTGGGAGGATGTATGTTGCTACAGTCCTATCACAGCACATCTGCTGTGCACGGCTTGTTTTCTTTCTCCTGATACTTACAAGCTGGGGACACCAAAAGATAGCCACATATCTTCAGAAGTCACCACTTTTCTGTCTTTTCTGCTGGTTTCACATCTGTGACTTCAGCAGAGTTTCTTCAACTTCTAATTGTTTAAGAGAAAAGAGACTAAAGCTGAAAAATCTTCCTCTGGTGACACACTTCATCTCAGACTTAGTAAAATATAAAAACCTTTTTAATAGGATGTAATATATTTAAACGAATTAAAAATAGCCCCACTAATTTCTTTTTAATCATAAGCTAACTTAGATGTGTGACCTCTTTATTTCCTTTTGCTGTTTCTCATCTTCAGTGATTTAAGCCCTCACATCTAGTTTTTCTTCTTTTTCTTCTTCCCAGCAAAATGAGAGTTGAATACAAGAACGAGGCAGCTCGAGGTACCTGAGGAACACCGGAATGGAAACAAGTCCAGCATTCCTCTTCACCCCATGTTGGATACAGGAGGCCTGATGGATCAGCTGTTCCTTAAGGATTAAAGAGGTCAGGTCAGCTGTGTGTGAGTGCCTTTAAGAACAGCGTAGGAACATGAAATTTCTTTATCAGTGTGCTTATGTACTGAACTGAAGCTCATTTAAGCAGGATGGGGACAGCTGACTTTCCCCCACTCAGTTCAAGTCTGCTCTGATCATAAGAGTTGTTTGTCCAGCAGGTGACGGATCTCCAAAACGGTGCATCAGTGGAATTCTCCTAAAACAGAACAAGTGCAACATCAGGATCACTGCAAAGATTGCTCTTCAGATTCAGAAGCAGGGCTTTACAGGGGAGAGGCACAACTGCAGGGCTCCATCTGAGACCAGTGGAGGTGAAAGCAAACTTGACATTCCCACGTTTCCACTTACAGCATTGCACAGGTGCCTTGCCCAGGCTCAAGGATAGAAGCAGGCCTCTGTGGATTTGAATAAATAAGTAAATAATAATTATAATAATAGTACGTTTTCTAGTGATATGAAAAGCATTTCTCTACTCTAGCTGTAAAATCTTTCCTGGCTGACAGAAACATCCTGCTTTTCCCAAACAGGCTTTAGAAGACCAGCCTGCCTTCCTTCTAATACATGCAGTGTACATATGTCATATTTCTGAGACACGTAAATGTTATATAGTGTTGACTATAGGGATGAAAGGGCTGAACGCACCCACACAACACTGCAGCATCTCTGGAGCAGTCAAAGGGAGAAGGCTCTTCTTACATCAAAGCTGTCAGGTAAAGAAAATTGTTTTCTCCATGCAGGCATCCTTTTTTTTAAAGTTAATTATATCCCACAGCAGTACAGAGATCTTGTAACACTAATGGCAATTGCTTCTCATACATTAAGGACCTGAACGAATGAAGATTTAAACCCTGTAAATGTATACATAGCCATATCATGTTTACGTGGAACGCTAGAGTAAATATGCCATTTTTTTCTCTGAATTTTTACAATAAAAATTAATTCCTCACCCACAGGAGTTACAGGTGAAGCCTCTATCAGCGTGTTTTAGAATCTTTCCCCTGCTAAATGGCTGCAATGGAGCTGCCAGAGCCACGTGTGTACGCATGGCTCGCGGAGTCTATGCCACCAGCTGAGCAGGTACCCATCTGCAGCAGGCCTGGGGTGTGAGTCCCTTCCTCCTACTTTCCACTGCTACCTCCCTACAAGGGGACGGTGCTCTTGTTTGGGGAAAGCTTCAGGCTTTTCCAACCCCCAGACAGCGAGCCTGGTGGTGCTGCTGTCTGGAGGGACCTTCCCATCACTGTGGTCCCTTCAGTGTCACTGCACTGAAGCAATCTCCACCATTATCTACTGCTGAAAATAGACTCAGGCCTAAATAATATCTGAGTATCTTCTGGATAAATGATTTGGAAAGAAATATCTGTTCTTATCATGAGGAAAGATCTATAACTCACTCTTAGTCTTTCATCACTAGGAGGAAATATGCTGCAACTTACGCCAATATATTATCTGTTCTTATTTTCCTCTGTATGTGTATTTATCTCTCTGGTTCACTCTTTATCAACCCAGCCACCCGTGCTCATCCAAGCACACAGACCATGTGTTCCAAGGCAGTCCTCTGGTCTGTGGGAGAGTTTCTGTTAGCTCCTGATCCACAGCCCATATGAATCAGAAGAACACAGTTTTCATTCTCTAACCTACATTTTCCTCGCCCACCATTGAAATCCCATTCTAATGCCATGTAATTTTGATGGCCGTTACAATGAGACACTGAGTAGTTAAAATCTGCACGGTACCAGTCTCAGTATTGTAAATGTCTACAGGAGGGGCCCGAATCAGGGCTGGAGCTCAGATTTTTCCCAAGCCCATACGTGCCTCAGCTGGAATTTTAGGTCAGGAATATTTTGAATTCCAAGCTGTAAAAGTTACCAGCTCATTTGCCCATCTTTCTTCTGTTGCTCTAAGTTGAAAGCCCCCTCCTGCCCTTGCCTCGATGGTTTCAAATCTGATGCTGGGATTAAGATTCACAGATACATTTATGACATCCAGTCCTCGAGGGCAGTTAGCTCTATCGCTATACTTTTCCTCCATAGCACATTGCACTTCTTTCCCAAAACAACTGATATCCCTCTTGCATATGAACACACGCCTGGCGAAACCCAAATGTCTGGGATTTGCAGTAAGATCAAATTTCAGCGTTGATAGTGATTCATTCACTCATTCATTCATGGAAAAAGATAAAGGACTCCATCTCACACAAGTATGAAAGCTATTTTTCTTCTGCAGAGGATAGCATACTGCAGCCAGCAACTGGCTGCCCTGTCTGGGGCATGGGTCCTTCGTAGAAGATTCCCCTATTACATCAGCTCACACATCAGCTTGCAAGAAGGCTTCCAAGTGGAATAGCATATGATTTTTCATTTGGCATTGCAATCCTACTGCTAATAAAAGGAGTATTTTCTATTAGAGCCTGGAAGGAGTCTGCCAAAAGGTGGGGTTTCGTATAAAAATAGCTGCATGTCCACATCAGTTAGTTTAACTCGAAAACTTTTTAAAAAATTAAATGTATTTTTTGATAGCTTTACTCTACACTGCCCAGGCACATTAAGCCACAGTAAACTACATCCTTATGGTTGTCATAACGTTTTGCTCTGTGTTTCTTGCAACGGGAATAATCTATTAAGATATATAAAGTGCAAAATGCTGCCTTATGTCTGGAGTTCCTGCTATGTGCTGTAAACACCCAGTGCCATTCCTGCTGCAGCGGTGCAGGAGCGGAGGGCCCGGGCCAGTGACTCTGGACAGGCTTGGCCGCAGCCGCCAGGGCTGTGGGGACCTGCCTTTCTCCCACTGCACTTCCCCTCCCCCTCCCCTATCCCAGCCTGTCATCAATCTTACTAAAATGACAGCAGACAGATGTTAGCCTTTGCAAAGATCAAATGAAATCTATGGCTTTAGGGCTGTTCACCAAGGAGCAGAGTAGTCTACACCAGACAGGGGCACCACCAGTCACCCCCGCTGCATCAACCCGCCTCGAATCAGTTTGGCAGCCATCACAGCCATCTCTCCACAGGCAGCCCTGGTCCGGAAATAGATTTTGACAAACTTTAATGTTTTAGCCTCTCCATAGAGTTGTTTGTTTGTTTGCTTTTTTTTTTTTTTTTATGACAAGATCACTCATTCTGAACTCTTGGGGGTGAGTTTTATGCGCCACTGTGTTGAGGCTGACTGAGGGCTGTGCCTGCAGCTGCATGGACAAGCAGCTCATTCACAGGAGTGGGGGTTAATTCTGGTTTAGTTCACTTGGCCCTTACAAGTTCAATAACCTGAATGCTGCTATCAAAGGGAGGAAAAAAAAGATTACTCCATGGCATAAATATGCTGTATGTGCCCTTGTCTCATGCAATTTCTTTACATCGATGTGCAGGAATATTTATCCCCAGTAGAAATGTTTAACTAATCTGGTAAATGTCAGGCCATATGGTGTACATTGTAAGGATTTCATCAGGCCTTTTTAACTCTTTGTGAAAATCTCTCTCCTTCTCACTTTCTCAGCGCTTCCCTGTCCCCACACCCCCCACCTTTTTTTTCCTGCCCCAACATTAGAAGACATCGTGAAGGTGATGTTTATGGTTTATAATAACAAGCGATAGTAGCCAGAGGTGCAACTCATGAGGCACCTTTACGCTGGGCAAAGAGATGCTGAATGCAATTTCTATCAGCAGTGACCTGAGAAGAAGATTACTAATACTTGTTTTATAACAAATTGTCTGCCCCACCAACATACAAAACTCCCAGGGGCTGGCTCATCTCTTATCACTTCCTTTGAATAATCAGCTCTTCACAACAAATAAACTGCAGCTCTCTGGCACTTTCAACTGAAGGAAATGTTTCTGTACTGTAACTATCTAGTCTATCTCCTAGAAAGATAGAGTGTAACTTACAATAAGCAATATCAACAAAGAAAAAACCGTTATGCTCATGCCAATCCTTATTCATGGCTTTATAACAAGACGTATCTGTTTTCTTCCTATAAATCTTGACTCTATTTTTAGTTTGCAAATAATAACTCCAGTCTTTGGCTGCCTGCCACTTCAGTGA
This sequence comes from Tympanuchus pallidicinctus, assembly GCF_026119805.1. Classification (NCBI taxonomy): domain Eukaryota; kingdom Metazoa; phylum Chordata; class Aves; order Galliformes; family Phasianidae; genus Tympanuchus; species Tympanuchus pallidicinctus. The sequence goes on from NW_026294618.1 coordinate 107,910,240, forward strand.
AAAACTGGAATAGCCACAGTACGAGACTATAATATTAAAAAAAAATTAAAAATGAGAGGCATGGGGGGCATCTTGTTGAATTTTGTGTGTCCCCTATCAGGAGACACTGTTCAAGACCAGTGGTAAGTGACATAAATGTGCAGAGTATGTCAGAGGAAATGGGAGCAGGCTGGAAATTTGGCTGTACTTCTCTACCCATTCCAGAGTTCTTTTACCTAAAACAAACTGGGATAGTCCATCTCCAGCAATGCTTGCACCCAACAAGCTGCCAACAAGCATGGCCATCTCTACTGGGCACCGTTGGTACCTTGTCATCTTTCAGGCCACAGGAGCTGCTCCTGCTGACAGACACAGCCTCTGAGTGCACAGAGTATTTCTTCCTATGGAACAGCATGGGAATAAAACATGAAACTTATGCAGGAGAAAATATCACCTTCCGCCATAGCCTCTGGACATTTCAGAGCAGAGCAAGGCTAGGGGGGGAGCTGCAGGTCAAGGAAAGGATAAGATCTGGGTGGCTGAGAATGGGGAGGGAGAAAGAGGAATGTAGGAAAGGAAGTAGAGAAGGAAAAGCGGGGAAATTGCAGCATTCAGATAAATTTAGTTCTGAATCCAAACTTCGGGGAGAGGGGAGGATTTTCCTGCCCCAAACCTCTGAACTTTCAGAGATTCTCCCATGCTGTGAGTGATTTACCTGCAAAGAGAAGTGGGAGGGGAAAAAAAAGAGAAGAAAAAAAAGGGAGAAAATTGAAATAAACAATTCTCTGCTGTTTAAACAATCTTTCCATCCTGCTCTCTCGGGGTCAAATGTTCAGGCACAAGGACACAAACCGAAAAAGAAAGAAAGAAAGGAAAATCACTTTTAAAAGGGGATCTTTACATATATGCATTAGCCACGTTTTAGTCAATATACCAACAGTGCATCAACTGTTAACATAAAGTGCATTCTCCAGATATCTGCACCTCCTGAAATCCAAAATATTTGTTGGTACATTGTAGTTATCATCTCGTCATTATTATGGACATTGGCAAGTAACAATGCAGCAAGTACTCACGTTGTTATCTGAGCTTTGCAATACAAGCTTTGCTTATATGTAAGCATTTGGAGGGAAAAGAAAACAAAAAGAACCCCAAACAAACGAAAAATGCCCACAGAGATTCAAGGCTAAGTAGGAAATACACTGAAAAAAAAAAAAAAAAAAAAAGAAGAGTAAGACAAATACTAATAATTAATCAGAAGCACCAGCACAAGATTTTTGCAGTGAAAGCTATGAGATTAATGTATCTATTAGCCATGTACATTAAAAAAAAAAAACCTCACACTAATGTGTCTCTAATAACAGCATTATCTGACTGTATAGACAGCTCACGTCTGATCAGTCTCTGGATATTCAGGAAGCTGTTGACAAAGACTTCAGCATTAGCCTGTGTGATTTTGTGTTCCTGCCTTTAATTGAACTAGTAAGACCTGCACTCCTGCACTCTTGACCTCTGCTCAGAAGGCTAATTTGGTATTAGGATAGTCTAAAACTAAGAAATAGCAAGTGCATATTTAAAGCACAAAACACTTTGATAGCAATAGAAGATAAAGAGCAGTTTCAGAACCGGGATCTTTTCAGCCCCCAAACCACTCTGTTCTTAAAGGGGTCTTTGAAAGGACTTTGGTGGGACAATACAGTATCTTAGTTGTCAGAAAACATTAATTCACTCAGCTTTGTCTTTCTGCTGAGTGTTTTAGGGCTTGTAATAAAGAGAAACCCATGACTCTGAGTCCTTGGTGTCTTTACCGTCAGCCAGTAGGACATTCAGAAATCTCTTAGGAAAACTTACACAAGAGCATCAGACATGTCATTTCAGATAAATGATTCTTTGTGGATCTTATATTATTCTGGGATCGTACTGAAGGCTGCAATCCTTGAGCTCTGTGTAATAGCCAGGCAGTGAATGAGAGAGGCTCCTAAGTGAGAGATGAATACCCCAGGTGATCTAGGAGTAGATCTTGATAGGAGAAAAAATGTTTTGGTTACAGCTGTGAATATTATACCAGTACAGTAGAAAAATTCTGCTGCACAACTGTGCCATAAGACAGAGGAATGATAAAGGCCCACATGAAAAATGGGACAGAGCGTAGGGTAGGTTGGGTGTTGTTTTTAATATGTGTGGATTTACTCCTTAGGCACAGTAATAAACAAACAGTGAGGCTGTCTGAGGGGCTGAGTGCAACCCAGGCTCCCATGTCTGGTGTTACTTCTGCTTCTGCCTCTCCCTATGGATCTGCAGGACACCCTGGTGTGCTGCTGCACCTTCAGCCTCACCAGGCCACGTCTGAGCCAGCCTTGACATGAAAGAAAGCCTAGAAAAGTTGATGCAGAGTTCTCTTCTCAGATTTCCCTTTGTACTCCATAGGTCTCCAGCGTACAGTTTCTCATGCAGGGCCTGGAGGTGCAGAGGTGCTCTTTCCCCTGAGAGAAAGAGGCAGGAAAGAGTTGCTGTGCAGAATTAGGACAGGATGGAAAGGAGGAGCTGGAGACCAGCTAACTTAACTACACTGTCTTTTACCAGTGCGAGATACAGAAAACTCATATTCAAACTCTGAATATCATTTCTCCCGCGGCTTCAACGTTCAAATAGGGCTGGTCGTGATGTCCTACCCAAGGACATCCATGAAGTCAGAAGGAACACTTCAGGCAGTGGGGCTGCCGGTGAAAGATCCAACAGTCACTGCTGCAACGTGGATTTAAAGGTTGTTCCTTCTATTTACACATGTAGATATTGTAATGCTGCTATGCAAACAGTCCTCTGTAGACTTTTGCTTGTGGATTTTATTATAACACGTTCCTGACTATGAATGGCACCTTTTCTCTGCAATATCTGCTGTGGTGCCCTTTGTGTTTTATTTTCAGACTCTCTTCTGATTTTGTTACTTTTCTTGCTGGAATAGCTTAAAAAGTAGGAAATTAACTTTCTCTTTCCAGAGATAACTCATGGCATGTGAGCTGCTGTTGAGTTTTATTCCCTGAACTTTGCAGCCACTGGAAACACGAACAGCGTGTCAGCCTGCTCCTCCCTCTGCAAGAGAATTCAAGGTCAAGCTGACCAGTGAACTCTTGTATTTAAGCAGAGTAAGTCAACGCTCAACTGCAGCACTGACACTGCCTCTAGGAAAGATCTTAACCCTGTGCTGGGCCTCCAGACAGTGCAGGCAGTGTCACGGCTCTTAAAGCAGCTCTCTGCTGCTGTCAATAAGAGCTGGACATGCTGCGTATGTCTACCAGGCCTGAACAAGTGTCCCTTCCCTGATGCATGCCGTGCACAGAAGGCCCTCAAGGGGTTAATACATGCCATTCCGGAGTTCAGAGAAGGGACAGGCTGAGCCGAACAGCGGGAATTTCAGGATGTTAATAGCCTCTTCTCTTCCGATTGGCCCAGAACGAATGCAGGGTACAGTAAATTGTCCTTGTCAGCTTAGCTCACATGATGATATGCTTTATTTCTAGACATGCCTTGAATCTGTCCCTTGAATTTATGTTCAGAAAATAAACACTTCCAGACGGCAATAAAGCATTCAGTTGTAGCTGGCTGTTGCACAGTCTCAAGCCAACCACAGCCGTTTGCCTTAGAGTTTCTGGAGCTCACAAAGCTCCAGCCCTGTGTCATGCCTCCTTCAGTGCTCACATCAATGAGTGCCCTCACCCTGCCTTGGACTGAAGGGGCATCTCAACTTACTCAGGAAAGCTTTGGAGAGTTCCACTTGGTTTCCACACAGGCACTACCCTTGCAGATGATGCCAGATCTGCTCATGCAGGCTCTCTGTCTTTCACGGCAGGCCTTGCTGGAAAAAAAGAAAAGAAAAAACAATTCAATGGCAGAAAGCTGAAAAATAAAGATATCAATTATTCAGGATATGATTTTCCTATAGGAAAGGAAAAAAAAAAAAAAAAAAAAAAAAACAGTGGCTGGCTGATTCACTGACTAAGAAGGTTGCATGCAATCATCTCCAGGTGTTACTGATAAATGCCCAAATAGAGCTGCAGTGTTTGTTTGCAAGCAGTAATTTTTATGGCTATCCTCTCTCTCCACCTCAGTTCCCCTCAATAACACCAGTTTATAACTGTATAGTTACAGTAGAAAGGAGTTTGGCAAAAATCAATGGTAAATGCACATAGGAGACAACAGAAGAGCAATACAAATAGAAAAGGCCTCGTTACAGCCTTAGTTTATTAGAACCGTGTGGATATTGAAATGTGTTTTCCAACCAAAGGCCCTAGAAGAAGAAATACTGAATCATATCTACTGCACTGAGGGTTAAACAGCCAGCACCCACATATAGCAGGCAGAACCCACAAAGCATAGCACCTAAAGGACTCCTGAAGAGCCCTGTGCATAGGTAGTTTTCACTTTATTCTCCTCTGCCATTGCTGAAGTCTCTCTTAGAGCAGTATTGCCTCAGATGCAGTGATCTGGTAAGCCTCTCTCAGTGTCTGCTAGAGTCTGTGTTTCCTCCAGCCTTAGCTGCAGGCCATGATGATGCTGTAGCAGCTCACAGTTTCACGTCAGAAGATGCCCTGCTGCTCCTCAGCTGTTTCTGGGTCTGTACCACAGGGACTGGTGCCATCACTGCACTCATCAGGTAGGGTTCTTCAAGAGGTGGCCGTATTTCCTTTGGTACAGATCAGTTGCAGGGCAAGATGGGCTTTGCTCTGCGAACCCATACAGAGACAAAAACAGCTTTTCTTTAGTCTGATGTGTTTGGCCGTTAAATATTTCAGTGAGAAGTCCCAAGTACAGAAGGGGTGCTGTTCTACTCTGGACAATGAACTCATAAGAAAATAAAGAGGCAAGCTCCGGATCTCAGGTGAAGCTGGAGTAAGTTCCCATGCATTGAATTTGTACAACAGCTGTATGTTGCAGTGCACAGCTGGCCAAAGAAGGGGCTGACTGCAGAGGTGGTGGTCTCCCACCCCAGGCAGTGAAGTGGAGGCCAGCACAGAGATGACTTGGGGGCCAGCCAGCAGAGCTGATGGGGAGGCTGGCACAGAGTTGATGTGGGGCCAGCACAGATCCTCCTGGCAGGGACAACTTGCTGGGCCCATGTCTAGGCAAGGGAAAACTTCTGACAAGGGGTACTGCATTCCTACTTAATCATTTCTTCCCTTTACCCTCCAGCACTACGCCAGACACCTCGTAGACAGCAAAGATGCGTTCTCATTGATGGCTCAGCAAGAGTGTTCAAAAGCTTTTACAGTTTCACAGGAAGCCAAAGGGCAATTATGCTTAGCACCCTCGACCCCTCCTTTCCTTTTTTCTGGCTATCTTGCTTTCTTCTGCTTCTCATTTGCTCTCATTCCCATCCTTCCTTTCCTTCTCTCTTCCCTTGGTCCCATTCAGGGACTCCAAAGGAATAATTCAGCACAGTACTGGCAGAGATAAGTTAAAACAATGAGCAGATTTGCAATTAGGGAGAGCCATAAGGATGGGGAATTGTGCCTGTTCTACACTCATCTCTTGCTGGGCAACAGGGACTTTATCTCTGGGAGATACAGCCCCTTTCTTAGCTGCCATGGCCCCATCCTCGTGCACCAAATGAAATTCCGCATTCGCACTACAGTGCTGCAATATTTCAAACATATCCCATTGGAAAAAAAAAACAAAAGTTACAAACGTATGCTGTACTTTGGCCAGGGCTGATTATCAATGGTGTACATGCCTTTAAAATCCTTTGTTAATGAGGTATTCTTATTACCATAATCAAACACACTTAGAAACTTGTCACAGATAAGCAAAATTCTTTACATTCTTTGCTCTGCACTTTCTTTTGGCATCTCTTCCCCAACCCCCTCGGCGACTCCTGAGCTTCTGAAGGTTAGGAACCGGGAGCACTGGAAATTGAAGTCCTCTGTTTACCCACGCAAGAAGAGGAACAGTCAAAGCTTCCTCACTCTGCTGCAGAATGACCTGAACATTGACCTTGGAGACCACAATGAGGGAGAGTAGGTCTATGAACCTCCACCAGGGTCTGCTCAGGGTATCCTCTGCAGAGACCAATGCACAATGGCAAATTGTCCCGACTGTACCAAATTATGTGTGAAGGTTTTTGTAACGCAGGCTGCAGTCCAACAGGGATTAAATTAAGAACATCAAACTCTACACAGAAAGAATGTCATTTTATACTTGAATTTGACTTGTAGTTTTTTATTTAATGCATTTTAACAACCATCACATCCCAAAACATCTCACCACTGGAAAATATTTGAATAAATGGGGCAATTTGCTGAGAGGGCCATGCAAATTTAGCATGAAAGACTCTTGCTTTTCATTTGTTCATACAGAATATGGATTTAGGCAGCCATGCAGGCAACTACCCCATTCACTGAGAAACACCCCATGCTTCTTCCTGTGTTTACTGAGTACCTTAATAAACAGCAGAAAAACTTGACATATATGCAAGCACTCTAACCATGAATTGAGTGAAGGGAGCTTGCACAATACTACATCTCAACATCCTCTTCTTCTTAAATCAAGACAGGATCATTTCATCTGAAATTAAAAGATACCATGGGATGTTCTATAAATCTGACTCCTCCTTTCATAAATATACATCTTAATTTGGTTTGGTTTGGTTCCTACGTATAAAAAAATATAGCTCTGTTTTATTTTAGACTTTAACATGAAGATTTTCATTTTAGATTTAAGAATATTTCTGAAAGGTGAATTTAAAAAACAGACCACCTGCAAGGGTAGGAAGAAAACACACAAAAATATCTCATGGAAGGGATGAGAATCACTCATTTTTACATACTAGTACTCTTTAATGGCTCCATCAGGTCTGTGATAATCTATCCAGTACATTCTTAGGACTCAGCTAGCCCTCATTCAACTGAGGCTGCAATGTAGGAAGCACACTTAGAAAGGTATTTACTGCCTTTTTTAAAGCGTGACAATGAGGACAAGACCCTACAGCCTCGGGCTCTGTGTGGCCTGCTCTGCTTTCACACCTGAAGCTCCCTAAGTTCTTTTGCTTTGATGATGTTACCAAGATCTTTTCAACGGTCTTCTGAGCTGGAATGGATGGAAAGGAAGATTTCTTCACTGGGCTGAAGAATTAAGGTCAGTATTAAGGCTAAGTGGTATTTGTAGATACCTTTCTTTGCCAATGAAAGCTTTCTCTGAAATCATCCTTTTCAACCCTGAGGACAGTGGGCAAATACTGAATACGTCTTCATGCTGCTGGTGAGACTAATTCATGTATTACAACTACCTTACATCTGGGAAACTGAGGCATGAGGACTGAATGATTTGCTTATGGTCACACAAAGAACATGAAATAAGTCAGGTTATGATGCACTTAGAACCACTCCAGCTCCTTTACTTCAAAACCACACTGGCTTCTGTGGAGGAAAAACAAACTGACACCCAAACCAAAACAAAACCACAAAAACAGAAGAGCGAATGAAAACAAAATTTCCAACCAGTAAATACAGAGAAATTATGAAATAAGGAGCTGAGGAAAAATCATGCTTCTGGAAGTATGAAAAATTAATTACTGAACTCAACAGAATGATCACAACAGAAGCCTAAATGTGTAAAGTAAATAGAACGCATTAAGAGTGTAAGTTACTTCCCAGTGTGTGTAAATATGTATAATCTGTATTTACCAATAACATTCCAATCTTCCAGCAACAGTACTCAGTTACACACCAAATATGGGTATTCATTAGCACACTCCCTCCAATGGATGAGTATCAATGAACGTGTGAAGAACAGTCACTGAATATGTGTTACCTTGGGAAATGAACCATCTACCAGGCAACATGCTGCCACTGAAGTTCCTAGTGCTTGCATTGATCTGCTGCTGCTGCTCAGGACTTTGTAAGGCAGCAAGATCCCATAATTTCATATGGGGGGACTTGATCCCGTTCTGGAGCTCTAATCTAAGGCCTGGGGATATGCACAGCCATCACTGCATTTGCCACAATGTGATTTGAGTTAGACTTCTGCGTGCACAGCCAGAATGCATGGATTGGGCCTCTCAACCCAACAGTGTACTTGGCTGCAGCACTCCCTGAAAAGCATCAACATTTGCCAGGAGTTGCCACACACAGGGATGGCTAGAGCATCTCCGAAACTACAGCAACAACTGCAGTACCTCCAACAAGACAGTGTGGAATTGCAGGTTAATGGTATCTCTTAATGGCGATGGCTGTAATGGAGGTTAATGGGATCATCTTTTCTCTTCCCTGGGAGAATTGATGAATTTTTTCATTCATTGACATTATTTTTAGTAGCAAATGAGGGTTTTGGTTCAGAGCTGGAGATGCTTTCAGCAGGAGGTTTGTTTGTAGCAAAGATCTGGAGCTAACAAAGCCATGACGGCTGGGTTCCCTGCGCAGGGTGAGGAGGGCTGGCCACGCTGCTAGCTCTGCCCAACACACACGGGGCTGCCAGTGGCCAGGGGAGGGGGATCCCCTTCCTCCTCCTTCCTTCCTCCAGCTCATCTCCCTCTCTCCCAGCCAAAGCCAGCAGTTCTAGTGAACAAGACCTGGGCCTGGGCCCCGCTCCCACCTCCCCGCTGCTGACGTGGCCCACAGCAGCGTGTGCTGGGTCAGGGCTCACGGGGCCAAGTTCAAGGGCACAGGCTGGTACAGATGTATAAACACGGGAATGGTATGTAAGCAATAAAGACATAAAGGTTAGGATCAGGGCTAGCAGTACAATAAACAGCTGTGATAACCCGGTTTGTTTATAGATAAAGAATTTACTGTAAAACCCACAACGTGCGGGATACATATTTTAACACTTTAAGGGATGCATATTTTTAGATGCCCTTTTATTTTTTGTTCACAGTACTGAACATATGCCTCCTAACATCCTTTTTCTTCTTTTTTTTTAAGTCAAGCCTGGAAGCACTCCTTGCATCAGTTGAACATCTCTCCGTTCAAAAATCCCTCCAAATGAGCCAATGCCATTCCATAGGAACTGAAAGCCACTGCTGAAGGTAGCTCAGAGCAAACAGCCTGGCCCCCCAGAGCTCAAAGCACCCCTTCAAAACAGCCACGTTTCCAGCACAAAACATCCCTTTATGTCCCATTCTTCCTAATTTAGCTTTAATAAAAGTAAGTACAGTCAGTACAATTTCATTGGAGCTTTGGTAAATTTTGCATGGCGCACGTTTTGCCATCTTTACTTTTAGAACTGCGTTTCAGAGTGTGGCCAAGCATTTTGCAAAATTACTGTGGTGCTTCTTAAGCGTCCTGTGAGGCTCTCATCAGAAGCACAATATATTGTCCTGTAACTATTGATCCAAATGGCTACATTTCTGCAGCAGAAAATGGCTGTGTAGTGAAAGCAGTGCAAAGGTGCAGTAAAATGCCCTCAAGTATATAAAGACATAAAGATTAAAGTCACCCCGCAGGTTCCCTTTAACTCCTCCAAATCCACTGCGTAATGTGTTCTTCGAGGATAAATCAAAAACTTTGTACAAATTAACAGGACAGGTGCCAGTGTTCATAAATAAGATTGCTCCTCAGCATCAGGAGGCTCGGGGAAAGTTTGCTTTGCATTAAATACATGCAAAAGCTGTTAGTTAAATCCCAGATGTCAAAAGAACGTCTGAATATCTAGAAGGGAAAATAACACCCCAAAACTTGTTAGCCAGAACACGTATTCAGGATAAGAAATTGAGACTTCAGTGCACAGGATGCCCCAGAGTGTTAATACCAACAATTTTCAGTTCTGTGGTTAGTCTGCAATAAAGTTTATAGGTGATCTTAAAGGAAAATACATGGGTGGACTCTGTCATGGACTCTTCCTTTTCTGCAGCACCGAAGTGCCTTTCCTAAATTATGGAGCCCACTTTTAAGCAGTGTAGTTGTTGTTAGTGGCATATACGTTACATATGACTTTTAGACAGCACTTGAATGCAGGAAAAATGTGTTTGCACTTGCACTGCTTTCACATCAGTATTTGGGACACTTTTCGGCACCAGTCTTCTCCAGCACCTTTGACTTCCCCAGACGACACCAACCAAGGGACCTGTGCTGCAGGCACGACACGGGGCCACAGTCACACGTGGACAGCACAACCAAGTGCCGACCATGAGCAGTGCTCATCAGATCTTCAGCCTAAGCAGTAACTAATGATAACATACCAATAAACCATATCTTCTCATGTCTGCTCTGCTTCAGATTCTTCTCTGTCCAGCTTCTGCTTCCACTGTAGTCAGTGGATATTCACTCACTGTGAAATATTTTCCCCAGTTGAGATGATGGCCAAGTTCTCCACGATTGTAAGGGAACTAGTAGGTCTTAAAAAGACTGATCTTTCAAGAAGGAAACTTTTGGTCTCTGGCTCCTGACTGCTTCTGCACACAAATAAGATACTTTACGTGTGTGTGTGTATTTCAGGAAGTCTATCACTGAAATAATCAGTTGATCAAAACATCCTTATAAGTGAAATTATGGACCTCTCTAGTTCTGGTCAGAAGACAGGTGGATGGAAAGGCACTGGTAATGCAAACTGCTATCACACCTGGGGCCATTCCCCTTCACAATTATCCCATCTGGATTATCCCTCCAGGGCTGTGACTGATTTACACACTAGAGGAGTGTATCTCATCTAGGAAGCAAGCAGCAACTTTTAATTATTCTCTGCACCATGATATCACCTGCAGGGTTTCAGCTGAATTGGCCATGCTCAGTGCTGCACGTGGCAGGAGGATGGGATGGTGTTGGCCCAAATTGCTTCCTTCCTGCCTCACAAGTTGGGCAGAGAGAGAGAACACAAAGCAATGGCAAAACAATAGTAAGTGGCTGTTGTAGCACCTTACCTACCTTGACATCTCCAAGTGCTGGAGGTGCCACTGCCAAAAAAGGATCTTGGAGGAGGAAACCTGGCATGGGCTTTGTGGGAACCATGCGATCAAAGCCTGACGCTTCTAGCCAAAATTATAGCCTTAAAAGGACAGCATTTTGAGAGGACAAGGCTTTTAGGTGGAGTGTGATAGGAAGGAGGGGGGCAGAGGGAAAGGGTACAAAGGCTGCAGACAACTTGGAGCTGGGCTGGGGAGGTGGCATCTCACTGCCTACCAGGCCGGGAGAAAACGAGCCAATACAAAGCAAAACCATCTGTTGTAGGTATGGCAAGGGGCAGGAATATGTGCTCCTGGTCCATTCAGCACTGCCATCAAGGAACAGAAAAACCTGCAAGGTTAACCACAACTCACTTCCAGAGACCCCAGCTTGAATCAACACAGCTGGTCTTCAGAGTAAACTGCTTGAAGAGGGGCAGCAAGCCCAAGCCCTTCCCACCTCAGCTGCCCACAGCCCAGCATCTCCAGATCAGAGACACTATCAGAGCCATGAGTTGGCCTTCAGACCACTGGGTTTGCATTTAGAAGGAATGAAGAACCATGCCGAAAGATGGATGGGTAAAAAAGGATAAATACCAGCCCTGCTCTGCTCGGACAAATAACGTGCTGAGGGCTTACACGTGTGTCAGAGGGCTGGAGCACTTTTCCCTTTTGAAATCAGTGCTCCTAGCTATTCCTTGACAATTGACTGCAAAATTCTGATTTACAAGATTCCTCACCCAGCCAATAAAACCAGGAGGGAAATATAAGCTGTCTATAAATGACATATTTTCATGCTTTGTGCAATCCATCCCTGCAAAGCACTTTTAAGCAGCTAAGCAATTTACATCTAATAGTGAAGTGTTTTTTAATCAGTCAGATCAATTTGCAAAGAATTGGTACATTAGGTGTAACCATATACCAGAGATCCTTATAGCAAAGTTTTATAAGTAATTGCTCCCTGACCCACTGAACACTGTAATACTATAGAAGTTTGTATTCTATTAAGAGTTAATAAGTGACCAAAATCTAGACTAATACACTGTCAGGGTTCATTATCATTACACATTCTTGCTACTTTTCCAGTGCCTTTTGCTCTGCCCTTCTTGCTACATATGGAAAACCTATATCAAGATGGTTGTCATGGCAATGAAAAGATTTGCATGTGTCTTATCTATCTATTTAAATACCTTCTTATGGTTTATAACTACCATAATACATCCCTCCAGTCCTGCTCATTGCTAATTTAGAGCTGGCCCAGTGTGTCTGAGGTCAGCGATACCATCAAAAGCATGTTGTCTAGACAACTCTGAAGCTACTGTCCATGGGGTAATTGTTTTATGCAAACAAAAAAGTACAATGGTGACATGCTCATACATAACTGGCAGTGTCTGTGTGTGCTGGGTGGGACCAATTCCACTCCGCACAAGTGTTTGCTGGTGCATCCCCAGTCTTGGACACTTCAGTAGATAGCCTTTTCTGATGCCAGTTTACTTTGGTCATAAAAGTCACTACAGGTGACTGCTCTGTGTCCGTATGCATGTGTAGAATTTCAGAGAATGGATGTAAACCCTCCAAAAGCACTTTCCACATCTGAGTCAGTCATTTTTGGAAAGGAGAATAGAAGTTCCCTCTGTACTCAGCATCATGGCACAAGCATGTAAGTATACTGGATTTGGTATCATTTGGGGAGGATATTACATTTCAAAAATGATTCGGCAAAGATCTCAATAGTTTTGTCTCAAATGATACAAATTTTCTATCTATCTCAAATTTAAGTTCTTCCTTTCTCAATGTCTTTATAGCTCACCTGTTTCTATCAAAGGGTACCACAGAGAGTGCTCTTTGAGAAGACAGAGTGGAAAAGAAGGAAATATTTTGCACAAAACAGACACCACTCTTTCTCAGCAAACAGTGAGATCTGCCTCCTTTCTTCTTTTTTATTATCTTTCTCTCCTTCAGGAGTTCATGTCTTGCTGCCACATTTAAATGGCTGCAAAGGTAAATATGTCTATTACTCTGTACATCCATAATGCACATATGACAGCACGTAGTTGGAAAACACAAAGAGAGGTAACAACAAACAAGAAAAGGCATCTCCAAGATCCTAAATCCAGGCACTCTGCTCCTCTTTGATCTCCATGTCTCAGGCTGTAGCTTTTCAGGACATCTATAGACTAAAACTGCTTCTAGAAGTACCTCAAGAATTACCAAGGATTTATTTTCTGGCAGATTGTTATGTTGTTGCTACCGGAGACTAATAAAAATATTTAAAATGTTCAATAATTTGGTAATTGACCGATTTGCTACTGGTATTTGAATTGATTGACCACACTTCCAGATTAGAAAAGCACTTTTCCTCCAGATAATTTATATTTGTATTCGCAGTCTGAGGAAATGCCGCTGATTCCTGCAGCAGTAAATCAGGCACATTTACCCTGCCAATACAGTTGGACAATGTTTACATGTAGGGCTGCATTCATTGCTTGACTAATCCGTAAGGGGTACATTTTCCATTGCATTTCAATAGCTCATCTACCTCAGATTTTGGTGAACTTTCTAGAGATGTGTTTTCATTTCTGATAGCACATCTTGGAGTGCAGCAGTCCGGAATTGAAGTTTCAGTGACAGATTTATTCAGCTGGCATTTCGCATGAGGCATCACCGCAAACGTTATTTTACAGACGCGTGTGTGCACACGTGTATAAATAAATACACAACACATACATGTAGCTGGCATAACCTTCCAAAGATAATTTTAGCAAAGTGTTTGTCTGGGTGTTTTCCATAGTGGGTTGCACAGCCCATGACCCTCTGGCTGCTGCGCAACGCCGAGCAGGCGACCGCCGCAGCTCAAAGGCCAGTGCTGCTTTCACACGCACGGCCGTGAGCACGTGTCCAGCGGTCCAGACTGACCTCCTCACCCCCGTCTGGGAAACATTCCTCCTCCCGACAGCGCATTCTTGCCGACAAACAGAGCAGGACCAGCGGGCACTCGCTGAAAGGAGGCGAGAGAGGGGTCTTGAATGGAGCGTGTCTGCCGCAACAATGCCAGACAATGCACGTGAATGGGGCTGCAAGCCCTGCTCCTGGAGCGGGGCTGCCGCGGCCTCCCTGCCCCCCTTTCGCCCCTGGATCTGCGTTCCCCACCTGCAGACGTGTCTGACCCCCAGCCTCGGATGGGAGGGCCCATGCAGCATCCGTGCGCCCACCGTGCCCCGCTCCGTGTGCATTAACGGCAGGCACAAGGCCAAGCGGAAAGCCGGGTGCAGGCGTTGCTCCTGAGTTTGGCTGAGGGAAAAGTGGCAGCTCTGTTCCTGCTTGTGCCTGCGCAGAAGAGCACACAGAGCGTGGCACTAAGAGGGGCTTTCTTCTTCTCGTTTGTCAAGCTATGGTTTAGGAGGATTTAAAAAGCAAGAGAATAAGAGAAACTGTATCTACACACGCCATGTGGTTCTCCTGTGTAATGAATGGGAAAGGCAGTGACTTCCCCTACAGTGAGATGGGACTGATCTTAATAGGACAGGCCAGGAAGTGTTGGGACAGAATTGAGCTCCCACCTCAGCTACTTTAAGCCAACCCCTGGTTCACTGCTGTGATCAGGGAGGAGTCACACTGCACAGTCATCATCTCACCCCAGCACTGCTCCTATTGCACAGCCTTGCACGGCCTACCAACAACACAGTGTCCTGTGCACATTTAGAAACCTCCCAAAAGCACTTTTGGGCTGTGACCGAGCAGATGGACCATGCCAGACCTCCATCAGCAGCTAACTTAGGGCAGCCAAAAAGCCTCGGGGGTCAGTGCAGGGCATGAGCACCCTCTGCAAGAGCAAGGAGTGTTTGTTCCCAGACAGACTCAGAGCAGAAATGGGATCTGCTAGGGGAAAGCTTTTGGGGGAGGAGAAGAACATTAAAAAAAAAAAAAAAAAAAAAAAAAAAAGTTGATTTTTTTTTAATATAACAAAAAAAGCATCTCAGAATGCAGAGCCCAGCACTACCCAGCTTCTCCATGTGATGCCAGCAAAGCATGGAGCAGCCAGTGCTGCTGTGATGGGGCAATGTGTTGGCTACTCAAAGGCAGGGCCTGCCCTGGAAGCACGAGAGTGTAAAAGGTGTCTGAGAACCACATCCTGCTTTGGTCTGGGGTTTTCTTGGTATTTCTTTTTCCACTGTGAACATCTGGGCTTCCTGTGGCACATGTGCTACTGGCAGAGCAGCTCCAGTGGCCCTCCAGCTGCAGAGATCAGAGTAGAACCAGTGCCGATGCCACTGGGAAGAGATAAAGGCACAGGGGAGAGGTCGAAGCAATTTTTTTTACTTAAAATGCAAGCCTCTCTCTGCTGAGAACAAACATCCCCATTGTGAGGAGGGATCTCACACACCCAGCAGGGGAAGATGCCCATTGAATTCAGCAGGCTTGGGGTGCTGCCCCCACAAAGTAAAGTCATTGTCCTTGCAGGCAGCACCCCAGCACCTCTCGAAACTCCATGCCGTGGGGACAGAGTGAGGCCCCTCCTGCTCTGCCCATGGGGAACGCAGGGGACACAGGGTCCCCTCCTCCTGGCTCACAACCAGCTAAGTTTTTGTCTCGTTACGCCTTTTAACGCGAGTAAATCCAAATAACTGTGCAGTAATGAATTATAAATGGAACAAAAATGAATATACTATTAATACTGCTCCCAGAAGGGGATAAAAGGGATCAGCGGCTTTATCCCATGGTGCAGCTGAGAACTGACAGGCGGGCTGGGCTGACATTCAGAGGCCTCTCTGTTTTCATAAGGGGAAGACAAACCCCCGACGGGGGCGAGCTGTACTCCAGCTGTATTCTGCATCCCTGGCCCCTTCCCTGCTGGGACCGCTGGTGAGAGGCACAGCCCTAAAATGGATGCAGAGGGGATGCCAGCGGACGAACGCTCCCCTGCTCCCAGCCCTGTGAAATATGCTCGTATAAAAGAGGGAGTAAACAAAACTCGCTGCTTAACAATCTCCAGGCCTCTCAGCACTGCACCAAGCGAGCTCGGCGGCGGCCGTGGGGCGATGGGGCGGGCATGGAGCACCGAGCAGTGCTGCCCTGGCGCTGACCTTCCTGCAGCCCAGTGCCTTGGGGTGCCTGCGCCTGCCTTACCGCCCGCACAGGAATGTGGCAGATAAGGGCTCTGTCTTCCCCTTGGTTCCCATTGCCAGGTTCAGGAGAGCCGTGCAGCAGGGGAGCGCCTGCCTCTGTGTTCTCTGGTCAGGGAGTCCTGGCTCCATTTATTAGAATCATAGAGTTATAGAGTCATAGAAACACTAAGGTTGGAAAAGACCTCTAAGATCTCCAAGTCCAACCACAGCCCTATCGCCACCGTGCCACTAAACCGTGTCCCTAAGTGCCACATCTATGCATTTCTCGAACACTTTCAGGGATGATGATTCCACCACTTCTGTGGGCAACTAGTTCCTCATCACTCTTTTGGGGAAAACAATACCCAACTTGAACATCCTCTGGAACAACTCACAGTCATTACCTCTCATCCTGTCTCTGCTACCTGGGAGAAGAGATTGACCCCTCACCTCATTACAGTCTCCATTCAGGTCATTGTAGAGAGCAATAAGGTCTTCCCTGAGCCTCTTTTTCTCCAGACTGAACAACCCCAGGTCCCTCAGCCACTCTCCACATGACTTGTGCTCCAGACCCTTCCCCATCTCCATTGTTCTTTTGACTTCTCCCAGTCCCAAATGTTGCCAATCCTGAGAGAGCCAATCCCAAAAGTGGCTCAATGCCATCGGGATCCGTGGATACTCCTGTTAACCCAGGGAGACCAACCTAAGGACTGATCTGAAATCCAGCAAAATGGAGGAAAAAGTTTGCTGTGGAGTTTCTTTGTCTGATAGATTGCCAGTTTCTACGTATTTTCAATTTATTTTTCCCTAGGTGATTCTCTTCCCTTGTACTACAGGAAGAGCCAGCTGACCACTGTACAGGACAGGGCAGCCAGGCAAAGCAGAAGATGTCTGGAATAGAGACATCAGCATTCAAAGTAAGTTATACATTCAGAATGCGACATGAGGTCATTTTCAAAAGCGACTTATTTAGGTAGAAAGGAAGGATGTACTACTTCTGAGGGTCTTTCAATGGAAGTGGACAGATTTTCTTTTTACAGACACATGCTTGGTCTGAAATCAGCCTCTCCAAAGAGCTGTCTCCACCTTTTTGGCTTTGACTTGGCATGTCAGTTCTAGCAGATTAACCATGTGCAGGTAGGTCTTCCTCTCTCCCCTTTCTCCCTGCTCCGTGGCACAGCAGCCATGCTCCACCTGCCAGTACCCCACGAGACACCAAGATGAACATTCGTAACGGATAGAGCTTGGATCACCAATAGTTTGTGCAAAGGGAAAACCTCCAGATACCACTGATGAAGACAACCCAACACTTCCCAGAGACCTTGGTGACACTTAATACTATTTCCTGTTGTACTTATGTCACCATTTTCCCTTACCAGAATTAGATTGTTTGCACAAACAAATTGCTGTTCCTTCACTGACAGCTGGGACACAGCGCCAGGATGTGCCTTGCCCCAGAGTCTCACAGCCCTGTGATACTTGAGGGAGTCTCACTTCATAACAGTCCACAGAGGAGGCAATGCCCTATGCCCTAAGGCTGGCAACAGTGACATCTGTCCACCAACTAATTCTTGCCTATGGCATGATGTCCCCAGCCTGCTGGCCCATGCCCTGCTGTCCCCAGCCCCCCTGTCCCAGGATGGCCAGGGACCCCCAGCTGCCCATCTCATGGCCAGAGGACCACTGTAACCATGGTGACTGGCCCAGCTACAGTCACCATGGAAACACCCAGCGGTGCTCAGGTTGGCAATGCTCAAGCACTGGGGGTGTGGCGAGATGGCTGTCCCCTGCTGATGGTGTGAAGCAGGAACATGACCCCAACCCCAAGACAACCAGCAAATGCCAAGCCAGTAGTGCAGTAGAGATGCAGAAGAACCACACACTTTGCTCTTCCCCTTGTGCAACTGCAATATTTCCCAAATAAAACCCAAGAAGAGAAAAGAAAATGTAGTGTGTCATGAAAACATGGTTTGGTGCCATAAAAATTTGCTCCAGCTGCGCTGGCTGGTTCTAGCTTATGGACAGTGTGAATTTAGAGTTGCTGCCTTGCAAACAGCCTGCAGGTCTCAGTAAACACGCTAAAAAGCTTAAAATCTAACTAACCAAAAGATGCTAAGAATTAATTGTTGTCACAGCCCATGAGAAAGGAGACAGTCCTTTCTACCAAGATACTCAGGTTCATGTTAGGATGCAAGTATGCCTATGTATTGACGGATTCATTTACTTCCTTGCTCATTGGATGCTCACTCAGCCCTAATTGTCAGGCTGTCTGCTTAGGTCATGGAAGACTGGATCAAAAATTATGAGAAAAAAATCATTTTGGGATGATATTTCAATTACAACTTAAAGATATGCTGGGCTCTGTCAGTAGCACAATATGGCATTGCATCTCTACTGCCCCAACTATGGGTAGCAGGGGAATACTTCCATAATTATATCAAATCCCCAGCGCCTTTCGAGGTGAGCCATCTAAAATAGCCAATTTTAATAGAGTGTCACTCTCCTGTCTCACAAGTAGGCTGCAGCAATGCAGATGGGGCCATGCCCATGCTGGCACCCAGGAGCTCTGCACATGGTTGGTATCAGCACCATCGGCACCATAGGCATCCTGCTCCTTGCCTCTCTGCCTGTGTCTGCCACTCCAGTCCCACTGCTTCCAGAGCACTGCTAGCCAAAAAAACAGTGTTTCTTCAAAAATGAAAAGGTAAACAGTGACTAAAATGTCAAGCTTAAGGTGCTAACACTTGGCTTTATGTTCGAAAAGTGAGAATGTTTTTGCTTAAAAAGTAAAGTCATACCCTTCGGCCCATTTCCTTCCTCTCTGCACCCATGTGTGTTCTTCTGACTGTAAGATATGTGCAGGACATCCTTCTGAAATGTCAAATTTCCAGAATGGACTTCAAAGCAATTAAGCTCGCATCAGCACTTTTCATAACTTTACAATAATTTTGTCCTGTTATAAAACTTTACAAATCATTTTAAAGATTTTTATTCTGCAGTACAGTGGCAGACCAGTGGATAGCTTGCATGATTCCCAGGCTGCAGTTAGCAATGGGACTTGCAGACTGAAGTAGGGTTTGCTTTGCTGGCACCATTGTCTGTAACCACAGACTATGGCCATGTATGCTTGTGACAAGTTAGCTTGTAGGGCCTCAGAAGGAGCTTTTAATTTTTTTTCTCTAAATTACATCAAGTGTAGTCTAATCATTTTCCACAGATTACTATATAGTTACTATGCGAGTTGGCTTAAGAGCAGATTGGCTCAGTCTGATGAAGTCCTAGCATCCCAGATAGGGACAGCATGGTGGCATGATTCATACTCACTTCAAAGTTACTCCATGGGCCACGGGAAGTATGGGTGGTGCTGAAGGTGGAGTAGGTGAATTCTGGTGGTAAAGGTTTCTTGGTGCAAAGGAGCAGTGTTACTGATGGAAATCAGAGCCACAATAAAAAAAAGGCCCCAGAACCAATGAACTTCTGTGTTTTCTGTACAAAATTAAAGTTTCCTTTTTTCTGCCATACCTAAGCAGAATTAGCAGAAGTGAAGACTCTGCAAGCCTATGCCCTATTTCCCCTTACATCAACCTGATCTCAGTGGCGATCACTGGATGCAATCACAGCACACAGCCTTGGGTGGAGGTGAGATTTCCTTCAGGAAAGCAGGAGCCAGGCAGGTGCCATGTTCTTCTGCAGAGCTGGGATAAAGAAGCAGCAAATCCCCAAAGGAAAATAATTTGAGAGAAAAAGCCCTTAAAGAGGAAGCAAGCTGCAGCCACAGGAAGGCATATTTCTTACAACCACCCCAGGAAGTGATGTGACTTTAAATGTCTCAGCTGCCGCTCCCAAAGAAGCACGCGCTTTGCTTTATCATGTGAAGGAAAGAGTGAGCCGAGCTCCATAAATCGGTGCCGTGCTCTCAGTGAAGGTGCTGTTTATCTGCCTGATATTTAGAGTGACCTTTGCAGGGTTGTGGAGTTTGTCTGTCTGCAAATCCTCAAACCTGAAGCAGCAGCCGAGAGCTGCCTGACCTGCAGGAGATGAAATATTTTCTCCTCGTCCCTGTGCAGTGCATCCCTGGGGCCCCCAGCGCTGTACCTTCCCCCAGCCCTCAGACCCTGAGCCCAGTCCCTGCTGCAGAGCCCTTCTGCGTGGCCACCAGTGCCATCCCCACTGCAGAGCCCTTTTGCCAGGTCACTCAGTGCCACTCAGAGCAGAGCTCAGCAACAAGCGCACGCGACTTGCTCAGTGACTGCCCTGAGTGATGCTTGCCTGTTGCCCCTTTCTTCTGTCCTTACAGCTCAGTGGGTTTTGAGGATCTCCCTCTGGAAGATGCCATGTGAAGTGGGCTGTGTGGGCACTGCCCAGGACAGCACTGTGCTGCTCGCTGCAGTCATCCCCCCTGCTCAGCCTTTGGATTCAGTGCCAGAACCTGTGCTCTTCCCTCGCTCCAAGTTCCAAAGCCTTTTACAAATATTTAAATAAACAGCCCTAGGAAGTAAGTATTAATAAATACATTTTACAGAGCTTGATTTAGTCCGGCCAGTGGGAGTTCTGTACTCACAAATTAGCAGCAGGCTTGAAGAAGCGAGCCATGCTCTCACATTCTGAGCATTGCCAGACAAGCACTGGCTGCAGTCGCTTCCCTGCACCAAAACCAGGTTTTGTCCTTGAGCTCGTGGGCCCCTACAGAATGTTGAGGCTCACTCTGATGGGCTGAAGTCAGCCAGAGCCTGTTTGCTTTTCGCACACCCACGCGATGCCGCTGGTCCTTCCTTCTGGCTGTAGGAGGCAACAAGTTAACAGTAGGCGAAGCAGCAGGCGAGATTTGTGAATGAGCAGGCCAGAGCGCTGCCAGACCAGTCTTCACACACTGATCACTTATTCGCAAAAACTAGGCTTTGAACAACCTAATTAGGGCTGAGAATATATCATCTGCACAGTGCTGAGCAAAGTGAAATATGTCACAATTGGCAGCGCTCCTGTTGCCTTTAGATATCATCTGAGCAGCCAGCAAAACTTCCTCATGCAGGATGGGAGAAAGCTCTGATGTCCTGAGAACACCACTGTGCAGAACCCTAGCTGAGGCTTATTCAGCTCCTTCCCCATGGCATAGCTCAGCCTGGGCAGGAAAACTTGAGGAAAAACAAGACCTGTGATATTGCTGGGGTGGTCTCACCACTCACCAGCTGCCTGCAGTCGAAGGGTTCCAACCCAGCCTCAAAGCCTCTGAAGGTGCACCTGCAATAGGGTGCCTGTGGGTAGTGTTTTCACTGGTTGTGGAGGAGCAGAGCAGCTCCCAAAGAGTTGTGCACCTCTCTGCTTTCCGACTCCAGCTGCAGCCCCAGGCACGAGCTGGAAGAGTTAATCCCCCAGCTCTGAAGCACAGATGGAGCCAGGGAGGCTCTCCTTCCTTAAAAGTACAATTGTTGTTTGGTTTCCCTCAGGCACAGTTTCATTAGCTCTTGACTAGCTCTCTTTGCCTGCTGACTACTTGTGGAAAAAGCCATTTACCCCGGTGAATGTCAAGGTTAGTTCAAACCATCCTTGTCATCAGTCTCTCTGGCAGAAGGTCAGGGAGAATCTTTCCTCGAATGGGCAGCGTCAAGCAGAGCAAAGGCCAGCTTAACTCACTGTGGGAAGGGCTTTCCTGCGAGGTGATAAACATCCTAGCAGGGCAGACAGTACATTGCCCCCCCACACACATCTGCTATCAGGCCATGTTCAGCCACAGTCTCCATACGCATAGGTCCCACCAATCCCCATCTCCCTTATCTGCATGAGATGGGCACCACAGAGGCACCATGAAACTCTATAGGTAGACCAGCCTTGGAAGATACAATCCTAGAAGCTATCAGCTTGTGTTCCTTTATTCTTATGTAGTCTTTGCACCTCCAGCACTACCATCCTCATCACCAGGTCATATGGGAAGCATTACAGCACATAAGTAAACAATAACCACTCATTTCATACCTGCTGGCTTTGGTTCCTACAGCACATGTGGTGATGTCTTCAAGGTGGTGGGGAACCACTCCATGTATGCAAATAGAGGCACGTGTGGTGCTAAATGAAAAAGAAAAAAAAATTCTCACAAAGCCTCTGTATCACTTTGTGTGTTCCGAGTGAGCTGGCTCTAGGGATGATTAGTGCTAAAAGGAAATAGTTTTGGAGGTAACACTTTTGATAAGAATACCACAGGTAAGTTACAGGAACAGCTCTCCACTTGGAATGGCTTCGTCCACGGGGCTTCAGCCTTAGAGAATGAATGGGCAAGCAAAAGGAGAGATTTTGGGTGATCTTTTCATGTTCTCTGTTCACGTGGGAAAAATTACAGGAATTTTTCAAGCAGGAGGGAGGGGGTAAGTTATACATTGTCTCATCATGGAAAGATACTGAGCTTTAACCACTCAAGCTTGCAGCATTACCAGCTCACGTCTGAAGTCTCCCCTTAATTCTAGCCCCTCCGAAGTCATGGCGCATAGGCAGCTGTGAGCCCCACCAGTCATCTTGGTGCCCTGGCGCCATCCAGGGGTTGGGGTCTTGAGGAGGAGCAGGGGTGGATGTGTCCTCACTGCCAAAACACAACAGCCTACCCATGGGAAACACCACCAAAACTGGGAGGGATAACAAAGAACACTGGAATAACGTCTCCACTGCTCGCCATCCCATGGCATCTTTCTGCTAAGATGCTGGCAGTTTCTTGGAAAGGCTTATTAGAAATTGTAGAAGGAAAACATCTTGCTGTTATGCATCTTTAACTGAAAATCTTTCTGGAGATTGTGTTGGTTTTCCTGTTCTCTCACTCACACATAAGACCTTGGGTAGCTTGATTGAAGAGCTGTGGCGCAGAAGGGCTCTCTTGTGAAGAAATACTTAGCTAAAGTCAATTAGACATCAGCCAGTGCCTTAAGTTTTGAGTCTCTGAGATTCTTCAAAGAAGGCCTATTTTGAACCAATATTTCATGTAAGGTCAAACATGACACCCAGACCTCGCTTCAGACTTCCCTGTCCTCACTACAACAAACATAGTTTATGGTATTTCTAATTTGTGGAAGTTTCTAAGAGACGAGCGGATCAGAAATGTAAATGACTTCAGCCCTCAGGTCAAGCAGGCAATCTGTGCCAGAGCGTGAGGGAAGTGAGTATGACAGTTCACAAAACGTTGCTTCCAGGAATAAGAGCTCTCCCTTTCCTGATATGCAAACGGAGAGCTTGAAGAAAACACTACAAATCCCTCACTCCAAATTTCCTCTGAGATGCAGCTGGAAGGCAGATCCTGAAACCATGCCATCTGAGACTATTAGGTGAGAGCTCTGTCTATCTGAGGGGCCAGCCTTGGACCTACTTGTAGTTATGGCATGTTCCAGTAGCTGTGTGAGTTGTTCTGCATTGGATTCCACAGAGTGCACGTGCTTCACCTGTGCATGAATAAGAACCTGCAGAAGCCCTCCCCAGTCTTATTATTGGCAAGTCTCCTTTCACAGTAATTCAAACTTGTAACACACTTCTGTAAAAAAGAAGACAGAGATGTACAAGACTTGTCCTGTCTCCTTCCATTAGAGATGGGGAGCCTGCATTTTGGTCTGAAAGTAGGTCGAGGCCTTTTCATGTTCATTCAGTTTTCAGGTTTCATTTTTATACACACGCACATACATATTATAGGCGAGGCTGATGGCACTGTCTATTATTAAGGTTGTATGACACTTCCCATTATAAGAGACTGTTTCATTAGCTTATAACTTTGCCAAACTCAAACCAGACTTTTTCTGTAATTGTGGCTTCCAGCTGCTCAGAGAGGGGTCTTGGAGTGAAAAGCAAGGATCAGTTTTCCCTGGTTATCTCCTAGTCTGAGCTCTGCAGAAGAGGAAACATAAAAGGAGCGAAGGGGCACATGAGGAAGAGATTGAGGATGGAAAGAATCTCATGGAATAAAGTGGCAACTGAAATTGGAAAATGGGATGGCAAAGATGACCTAGAGCTGGCCTGGATGGGGGTGGATGGAGACTCCGCAATGAAGATCTAGTGCTGAAGAGTGAGTTACTCTGGCTGGGGAAAGCCATGACGTGAAAATACCTGTGTGATTTAAAAAATGAGCTGCTGTGCTTGGCCAAGCAAAGAGACCAGGAGTCAGTTGGTAACAGGTGAAACAGCGGGGCTGGATGAGGACATGATGATCAGATTGGAGCAGGTTGGATGAGGACACAGAAATAGGATCCAACAGAACTATGGGCTGCAGAAAGTCATGAAATGACACCAGTTGTTCTCTGTCAATAGGAAAATAGCAGATATGTCCCCAAATGAAGGAAGAACTTTGAACGAACTTCCCACATCTTTCCCTGAAAAATGAAAGCAGTAAAAAGCTGAATTCAACAGTCATGGAGTCTCCTTTGCTTAGAAACAGGTAGTGTTTGGGGTCATCAAAATATGTGGTAACAAAGATGGAAGAAGTCTCACAAGGTCTTCTAGTCCCCTCGTCCCTGCATGAGCTTCTGCCAAGTATGGAAATCATTAATTTCAAGCAATTATCATTAAGGTTAAACATATGTATGTAGAGCTGCCATTAGTCAAAACAACTGAGAAAATGCACTGGCACCTACATACTGGATTTTTTCTTATCTGCAGTCGTACAGTTGACCTATACTACAAGAAACAGGAGTCTACACCAATTAACATAATTTGGGGGAAATCATATTGCTCAGTGGAAGAAAGAGAGCTAGTTGAGAAGCCAGCCTAGTCTACCTGCCCTAGTCATGGGCAAGTGCTTGCATTGAGTGTCCCAGTATACCTAAAAGGGCACATGAGAACTGAGGTGTCCTAAACCTATAGCCACTCCTGTAAATGCAATCTGAAGCTTACATGCTTTGTCATTCTGTTTCTAGATACAACTCTTAGTAACTATTTGGATAGTCTGGAATTAAAAAAAATAATAAAAAAATAATTAAAATAAAAGGAGATCTTTAGGAAAAATTGAACTGGGTGCAAACAGGAGATGGTAGAAACTGGTCTTTTGTCTTTGCTCTTGGAGCATCTTATGGCAGAAATACACAACACAGAGATCATTCATGTTAAATTCAAGCTTTGCATTTACAGAAAGCTACAATAATAATTACAATAATAAAAGCCAGACTCTAGTACATGCTGCATATGAAGATAGCAAGAGAATTGTAGAGATCCATGTTAACTATGATTTAGTAAGATAAAAACAGTATAAGCTAAAAACACATTTGATTCCAGGTTAATTAGAGAGGAGCTTGCTGATGCTAATTCTTAAATACAAGCTTAAAAGGATGGGTATACTGAAATGCATCAGAAGATGCCACTGTGTTTTGCAGAAGGAACAGAATGGAAGGCACCGTTTAGAAGGCTTGAGGCCTTACAGATATGGACATTGCTTCAGTGTTTTTCTTAACCAACTGGCCTTTAACGTTCCAGTTTTAAGGGAATTTCTTAAGCTGCTGATCTCTTGTTGCTAGCAATTGTTTTGGACCAATCTCTTGTCCATGAGCTTGAAGCAGACCCCAGGAGTCATGAATACATTCCTCTGACATGTTAGGTAATGGAAATGGTTGAAAGGGTGAAACCTAAAACCAGAGCTACTGTCAAGAAGCAAACAGAAAATAGGGCTTGGGAGGGATATAAGAATTATTCTTGAGGGTATAAACAAACCTCTAACTACTGCTGGTGCAGGTGAGGTCTGCTCTTGGACAAGGTGTTCTACATCTTTATACTCATCTCTTGCATCTTGTTTGGTGCATCTGATGCAGACTAAATTCACTGTCAATCTGATGCAAACTGTACATACCAATAAACTGAAAAGCCACAATGTCCCTTCCACTGTTCATCATTCCTTAGTGCACAGCAGACAGAAGTTGCCCTTTTTGTCTTGGTGGTAGATGTGCTTGGGAACCTGAAGGCCTTTGGCTGGAGGTGAGCATGGCCATAAAGCATCAACATTCCATAAGTTTTCTTGCATAGAAAAAAACTAAGATTGCATGCAAAATGAGAAAAAATAGGAAGTTGAATTTATATGAAGCTCTTACAGTTTAGGAAATGTCAAACTGGAAGTTTCCTGGTCAACTTTAATTTAGACTCCTTCCTTGTACAATGGAATTTTGATTCAGTCTTTAATTACATGATCACTTAATGTTTGTTTCACAAGATCATATCCTCATTCGGTGCAAAGCAGTTGCCCAGGCAACCTTCATCTTTGCATTTTCAAATTTTGAGTGCTCAATTCAACAGTCTTTTTTTTTTTTTTTTTTTCCCCAAAGGGAGGTGGGGAGGAGCATTTGTAGGGAAGAACTATGGACCTGGTCTGGGTGGTTTCCTTGGGGATGTAAATTGCTTCTCTGAGAGGAATGAAGTTCTCTGCAGAAGTGCTCATTTTTTCCATGATCATGGAAATAATTGTTCTGGCAGCCAATTGCACCTCCTCTTCCCCAGCCAAAACAAGGCCATGGATGACAAGTGCTGCTGAGACATCTCTTTCCTGAGGTCTTTTGCAGCAGAACAGAGCAAACACTCAGATTGTTCTCTAGCACATCTCCAGAGGCACGAGACCAACCTTCAGCCCAAAGGGAGGCCTCAGTCACTGTTTAAGGCGCTTGGCACTGCCCAGACTCCAGGTGCTCGTGCTCCACACAGGCACGACACAGGATGCACAGAGTGAGATATGCTCATGGCTATCACAGCACTGCGTTACTTACTGTTCCACCCTGGCCCCCAATTAACTCCTTGCTCCAGCCTCAAATCAATTAGGTTTATGCCCCTGCCCAGTTCTCAGTGTGCTCCAGTCTCACATCAATTCTGCCTGCAGTGATTTAGTAGTGATTTAGCCCCTGTTTCCATCACACCACTTACCCCTCATGACATTGCAATCGTGCTACATTTATTTCCTCTTCTTTCCATGCTTCTCCCACTTGTCCTCAACATGGGAAATTTGTCAAAGCACATCCTTTGCCTGGAGTTGTTTTGCTTCCACAAATTAGCACTTCCCAGTCACAAAATAGTTGGCTTAAAAAGCAGAGAAAAAATAAAATCCCCACACAGTCTCCGGTGAGAGCTCTGTGGCCTCAATCCTCCCTCAGCTGATGGCTTCCCTCCTCGGTAGCTGCAGCTCTTCTCCCTTCCAGTGCTCCTGGCTTTCTGCTGGGAGCTTCAGTACCAGTGAGGGCAGGAGCCCCCAACTTTTTTTACAGAGCTTGCTTAATTTTATCAGTTTGGGGAACGAAGGAAGTTTGGCAATCTAAGCTGTGTGCATCCAACTGCACCTAAGCTGTCTTGGATACAGCTGCTGGCAAAATCAAGTGTCCACTGGGGTAGGGTCCCAAGGACTGGAGCTTTGCTTGTATCATACTCAGGGTTTCAGTACCAGTCAGTACTCCCCAGTTCCTCCCCAAAATTCTGAATTTCTGCAGGAAAAGCCTGCAGATGCTTTGCACAGGATCAGCCATTTCACAAACCACACAGCGTTACAAGAGATTTTCACCTTGGCTCTTTTTTCCACTGTTATTTGGGTACACACAGGACTCTTGGGCAAAAAAATTGGGCAGTGGAATGAAGTGTGAATCATCTCTACATTTGCTAGGCTTTTTCTTCCAAATCTGCAATGCTTGGACTGCCCAAATGAACTTTTCCTGGCCGTGAACTCAACTCTGACAAATAAGGTCATCGATAGTTTTCAGCAGGCCGGTGTTTGGGAAAGGCGGAAGTGTTAGTGTTACTGAGGCATAAGATACATTGAACAGGTTAAAATGTAAGACTTCCCTGCTCTCGAAACCTAAGAAAACAATGGAAGGAGGGAAATCCATACATACTGTAGCCTCTTTTCAGCTGCAACTAAAGTTACCAGCTTCCTGACCAGGCAAGGAAGATGTTATTTCCACTGCACGGCTGATGAGCTGGAGACACCCAACAGCCAAAGGCTGCAGTATATCCCCTGCCTCTCCACAAGGCAAAAGGCTCTGGTCCTGTTCCACCCAGCCTTATGGGGCTCTCCCATTGAATCTAAATGGATTCAGGTGGGACCCACAGTGAACTGGCTTCTGTGGGCATCAGAAGCTGTCCTGGTTGGGGACGAGCTGGCAGCTCATCACCGAGGAGCGCTTTTTCACAGCTGCTTGGATTTAGCATAAGCTCAGCATCCTCTGGTCCTACCAACCCGCTTGCTTCCGGAAGCTCCATGCATTATATTTCAGGGTGCTAAACATTTGTATATCCCTGCCTTATAAAACATGCAAAAATGCCATCTGCAGTTAGGATGACTAACTCCATGCACGCAGTCCTACTACAGATCCCCATGCAGCTTTCCCTGTTTCATTGCTAAACACTTTTCAAGAAAGAAAGAAAATCCGTTTTTAGTGCTATTGCCACCTACAGGCTGAAGAAAAACAGTTGCAAGATCCCTGAAAACTGAACAAACATGTTTGGTTGTTTGTTTTTTTTTTTCCCTGTCTAATGTTAATGTACATCCACACTTTGATGTCAACAGAAATGATTCTGGGCATTGGAAAAGTTAGCTTTTTTCATTGCACGGTGTATGTTTTGCATACATGGAAACTTACACATTGCTGTTATCTGATGGTTTAATATTCAACAGCAGTTCTCACTGGTGTTCCTCATATCCATAACTGCCCCAGCAAGATGGAAGAACCAAGTACTGCCAGCCCCAAAAAGATGTCTAATCCAGGTTGATGCTCAACATAATGCTTTCCCACTGCCTAAGTCCTGCCCTGATGCTGACTGAAGGCACATGGTGCTGTGTCTGAGCACTGCATGCAAATGTCAGCAATGAGAGCACAGAACTCATCCCTAGATTCTCCAATAGTGAAACAGGGAGCTCCACATTCTTGATTCTGAAGGCACTTCGGAGCTCAGTTTCCACTTCTTTAAAGTACAGCTGCTTGCTCCTGCTAGAGCTCTACCAGCTCTGAAGACGAAAACCCAACACTACCTACCCTTAGCCAGTCACATACTCACTACTTAGCATTAGCATTATGGCTGGAATTGCTGCCAGCAGTAGCTGCCACAAGTAGGGGATGGCGTGTGATTACACAGTGTTGTAAGAACACACAGAAACAACATGGAAAAGACCTTTTCTGGCTCCAACAGGCAGCTGGTGACACAGGTGAAACACCTACTGCACCACTATTATTTTTATTTAAAAAGCAAAACACCACAAAATCATTTTAATTTAGAAGAATAATGAAGAAATGGAGTCAGTTACCTCAGTGAGCCTGACAGACCACCCTGAGTGGATCTCAGTGATCTCCATTTGGGCCATTTTATCCTTATGAATGACAACCAAATAACTCACAGGGATTCCTGAGGAGGCGCTGCCCTCCCAGCCGAGATGACATCAATAAGCAGTCCTAGACTGCTCACCATGCACACACCAAAAAGTCCCCACCCCAGAAGCATTTGCAGTAGAAGTAGTTGGGCTTTACATAAAAGTTTGAGGGGAAGCCACATTCATGCCATGGAGACCAGCAAGCTGCCAGCTGGGGGCAAACGGAGCCCTCAGCAATGAGCAGCCCTGAGTCGCAGCAGGCCGGGGGCTGCCCTGTGCAGCACGGGACAGGTGCACATGGTTCGTTCCAGAATGGCAGCTCCTATTTCCTGTGAAAACACAGATTTCATGGTGCAAGACAGCTCTGTCAGATTAAATCTAAATGCAGTAATCAGTGAGCAATTGCCATCTGATATCTAAATACCCCCACCAGCCTTGTCACAGTGCTAATTCTAAAAACAGACACCTCTGAGAAGGAGGAAAAAGAATAAAAACCCCCAGAAGTGACAGCAACTAATGCCCATCCCCACTGATCTCAGTAGCAGCAACCGTTCCCTGCTGCCTAATGCTGCTCCTGGGATGACCCCATGTCCAAGGGATGGAGGCTGCAGGAACCCCATGCCCCCGAGCCCCATTCCTTCAAGGCTATATGTGACCTGCTGACCAAAAGGACAAGCACCCCGTTGTCATTGTCCGTGGGAGATAAGAACCTCTTGATGCACTTGGTGCTATACCTGCTCTTTTAGGGTAGTTTACCTCTTTCTCCCCTGTATTTTATTTTGTTATTTTTCCGGCAGTCCCCGCCTCTCCTTCCATCCATCTATTCTTATCGCTTCCAAATTACAGATATCTATTTTCAGATGAGTGAGTCGAACAAAATCTTCCTCTGGTTGTTGGTTGTTTTTCTTTTTTTTTTCCTCTTTTTTTTTTTTTTTATTTCCCAACATGGCGGTGCGTGCTTATGCCCACTATCTGCATAAGTCTTTTGTGTATTGCTAATGGAATGCTGGAATCGTGGCAGCTCTGCGCGGGGAATACATGTGAGCAACAATATGCTGACAGACCCCTCGGTGGAATCTAATCTGTTCCAGCTCATGCACTCCTCAGAAACTATTTAACTTTCATTAAACTGTGTTTGATATCAGCTAAATAGAATGCATACGGCACCAATATAGCTCATATGGTCTCATTCATTCGATCACAGCAGTGCTTTTTTCTTATATTTCTCCCACTTGTGTCAGTACCCGGTATGGCTGGGTAAATAGGAGACCTTTGAAGATATAGTTAGTACTCAGATTTCTTTATTCTTTTGTGCTGGTTTCTCAGTGTTGAAACAGTGATTCATGTACGTCTCAGACAGCCTCCATTAATTTCATGTAATGCAGCTTTTATCTCGTAGCTGGGACAACTATCTCCCGCGCTGCTCGCCTGCAGCACCCCCTCCTCCCCCCCCAGCGCCCCTTTCCCCGGCTCCTTTCGGGGGAATTTACTTCTGGGTTGTTGCCGGGGGGGGGGCAGCGAGAAGAAAAAAACAAATGGAAAGGCTGGGGCTGCTGAGAAGCGAAGGAGAGATCGCCGTCCGCGCGTATTCGCGTCTCACGTGGGAGAGAAAAGCAGGGGCGGAGGGGCTTGGCGGAGGGGGTAGGACAGCCCCGGTGGCAGTGGTGGGGTAGCGGCTTTTTGAACCTATTCACAGCGCGCTGATTTGATTATGAATGCGGAGCCGGAGGAGCGCGCAGATTCGGGAGCGCGGGATGCACGGGCAGCGCTGCTCCGAACTTTGAGAGGGCAGAGACACCGAAAAGAGTCGTCGGGACCAGAAGGAAAACACAAATCATCACTGAACGGAGAAAAAATATCAATTTCCCCGCGCCAAGCCAGGCGGTCCTTCGGACCCTGCCGCGCTGCAAGGAGGGGTGACAGCACCGCCAGTTGTAAAGAGACGGAGAGCAAAAGCTCTCCTTGTTTTCCTCTTCTAGAGTGATGCGAAGGCATCAAGACTTTCTTCCTCTTTGGAGTAGGACAGCAGAACGGCGTCCGTTTCTTTGGGAGAGTGAAAGTGATTACCTTCTGGTTTCTTTAAAGATTTTTTTCCAATTATGCTTTATTATATCCAAAGGAATAATCACTTTTTTTTTTCCCCCCCCTCACATTGCTTAAAAGAAACAACATGGGGTCCTTTAGTAGAAGGAACCCAATTATTTGGGATATTATTTGGTGAAACCTTTTCATTTTATTAGAGCACCAGAGGGTTTTACATTTGGGAGGCTAAATCCTGACTATTATTACTTTTTTTTTTTTTTTTTGGAAGGAATATCTCAGCGGGGCAATTAATTTTGTACACTAGCACCAGCTGCTGCCATGGCACAAGGTTTTGCAAGGAATAGAGAGGAAAAGTGGGGCTCTGCCTGAGGCACTGGGACACTGCAATGTGTGGACACCCAACGTGGGCTGAGCACAGACGTGGGCCCCTGCTGGAAGGCTGATCCACAGTTGCCTAGATGAGCTCCCTGACTTCTCTACTATAAGTTATCGATCTTATTCATAGCACTAGCAGACACTAACTGGAAATGCATCCTCTGCTGTTGTGTTAGCCTTTATTTTAGCATATTTTTGTCAAAGTAAACTGGCCAGGAGCGACTGACACTCTGCTGTCCCTCTCCCATGTTCTGTGCAGGTAGGAGGGAGGAAGGAGCATGTAGGATTGCATGAAGCAGTGAAAGAGATGGGTCTGTGGGTTCTGCAGCCAAGAGCCTGCAGATAGCCCAGTGACCCAGTGCTGCAGCTGGAGCGTGCCCAGAATGAGCCAATGCCTGTGCCTGCAGCAAGTCGTCTGTCTCACCAACTCATGCTCTGCTACTGGTGAGGCAGTTGCAGCCACAGGCTCCCCTAGCACTGATCTGTTTTAAAAGTGAGAGGAAAATGCATTATCGTAGGTCAGTGAGCTGCAGAACCCCTGCCAGAGCCCCCAGCTCTCCCAGAGGACAGGCAGCACTGTGGTGCTCACTCTGTTTGCCCCATGCCAGGGCTACTCCAGGGAGATATTGCAGTAATGAGTACTCACAGAATTCATTGTTCGGGGTCAAGCCCTTTGTGACCTTCAACATTATGTCTTAACCCCCCCCAAAAGCCCACAGTGAAACCTGGTTCCTCTTCTAAGGGGTTTTGCTGCAACCCCTGCTTTCACTCCCTGCACCGCTGCTGTCTGCAGATGGTACAGCTGTACAGGTCCCACTGCTGGGCAGGTGGAGGCACAGCCAGCACCAATTCCTCCAGGCAGCTTCAGGAGATGCTTCCTACCCACCCTCCCCACTCAGCACTTCCCTAGCACCTCACTGAGAACCACGGCATATTGGTGGGTCTTGCTGCCAAGCACTGCAGCCGTGCCCTCTCTGCAGCATCCAGCTCCAAACGCGCTGCTGGTCGCTCTCTGGGGGGACCACCTGCACTGGCTGTACACGGCTGACATATGTAGGTACACTAGAAAGCTACCGTCTGCCACTTGGCATGGGACCTCACCAGGGTACCTTTGCTCTTTTGCCACTAAGGGTTAATTTTCTAATGGCTGATTTGCTGCTGAAGCTGGCCAAGTTTTTCATCACCCGCAGAGTACCACAAGCTGTGATTTGGAGCCAGAAAGCACCATTAATTTTCTAAATAGGAAGGATCACATATGTAAACTGTCTGGGTCTATAACCAGTTGGGCAGGTAGAAGGCAGAGAGAAGGAAAGCAGATTTTTTTTTTTCCCCAAGCATGTATATAGCACAAACCCAAGGCTGCTCCAGAGTTTCTCAGCACATCTCACCGCTCCCCCTATGCCCCCACCACGCACCTCCTGGCCTTGCCCGCAGCAGCATGTGTTTTTCCTAGAAAAGGTCAGGGCAGTGATTTATCAAGCAGTTATTGAAGTTTTCATATAGGGCAATATGGAAAAGCTACCAGAAAAAAACTCAAGGGAAGACCAAAGAGATGTGATGGAGCACGGCTTGTATTATCTCCCCCAGAACACCACAGGCATGGTATGCATGGGGATAGGAGCAGTGCTGGGAGCCTGCAGGGAAGGATGGGCAGCTGGTGTGTGGGCATCCACCACTGAGGGGTGCTCTGGGCCTTAATGAATCAATTAACACCTTGTGCAGGGCGCCTGGAAGGACTTTGGTGGAGGGCATTACATAGTTTATTATATAAAGCACAGAATGCAGTGTGAAATATATATAGCATTAAATGTGTATCTGAACATGGTTTCTGTGATTGTTCCATGCAACACACAGCCTTGCATTGCTCGACCCTCCCTCTGCCTCCCCACCACTTGATGAGCTGTATTTTCCACGAGGTGACACTGCCATGCACGGCACACGTGCATGGGCACCCAAACCAAGGGAGCATCTAGTGCAGCCCACAGAGTATCAGCAAGCCACTGCCAAAGGACATGGTGCAGCAGAACTGATTTTCTTTTTCCAAGTTCCTCAATAAAGGAATGACATAAAGGATTTTTATTTTATTTTATTTTATTTTTTGCTTCCAGATGCCACGCAAATATAAGGAACAGGTTGGTCATAGCCACGATTTCACACCTGACTTTGATGACCTGCTTATAAAATCCCAGAATGGCTTGGGTTGGAAGGAACCAGCAGTGGGTTGGTGGGCCTCACCACATCAGGCTGCCTGGGCCCCATCCAGCCTGTCCTTGAGCATCTCCAGAGATGGGACATTCATTAGCTTCTTTGGTCAGAGCCAGGGCCTCACCACACTCTGAGCTAAGAATTTCCCTCTCACATCCAACCTCAGTCTCCCCTCTTTTAGTTTGAAATCTTTCCCCCTTGTCCCATCACTCTCAGATCCTGCCCCTAAGCACCACAGCAGCAGTTGCCCCAGACTGATGCAAACCCCATTGAAGGTTTGGGTCCCTAATCATTTCAATTTTATTTCCCCCCTCCTTTTGACTGTTTTCCCTCCCAGGGAGGAGCACTACCACGAAAGACTCCTCTGAGCCCACGGAGCTTGTTCTAGAGAGCTCTCCCTGTGATCTCCCCAAGCCTTTAGCGGGGACCAAGCCTTGAGCTCCCTTTCATGGTCTGCGTTGTGACCTGGCTTCAAAGTGCGAGAAGAGGTTCCCCAGCTCCTTTTGTGCTGTGCGGTCTCTTAATTGCACTTTTAAACACAGTGTAATTTTTTTAATTAACATTATGGTTTCAGAGGGCAGAGAAGCTTGCACTATGCTAATTACAAACTGGAGTAGTCAGCGTAGAAATTCAAGGCTCTGGTTACTGGGGCCGAATGCAGTTTTTATGAAGGATTTCAAAGATCCTCCATGGGCTCTGTGTTCTGAGTTATCATTAGCATTTGATAACATAAAGAATTTTTATAACATGTGACAGATTTCAATGTGAAGATTTTACCTGATAACTGGAAAATTTACATAAAGACCTTCATTAGCTCTCTGCTCACATTACTGCCAGCGTAAGAACTACGGCATGCTGTCTCCCTGCGAGATGGGGATGGGGAGCCAAAGAATTTGTGCTTTATAATAAAATTTATAGTACGTTACGAAGGGAGGTTATAATAATCCTCAGTGATGTTGGAAATTGGAGCAGTACAAAGAATGGAAGAGAGCATGAGAGGCGGTGGGAAGGGATGTTTCAGGACTGCCACATGGCAGAGGACAGAGAGCTGCAGTGATGGCAGCAAGGGTGGATGTGAAGCTTCCCATATGGGTGCTCACCAGCACAAACCACACAGAGCCACGGGCTGTGACCACCACTATTTCCCAGAGCCATCGCCCACTGCAGACCGCCTGGCTGCTTCTTGCAGATGTCTCATTTCCCGAGCATTTTGTATTTATTCTCCTTTTCAGTAAATAACTGAAAGTGCCCACCAGCACGGTGCCATTTTGATCGCAAACTTGCCTGAGCAGAAGGTCAAAATTACAGCTTATGCATGCAGAGGAAGGGAGGACATGGGCAGACCTTAACAAATTCAGATTAACCTTCTTTCAGATGGCTTCTTCACAGTGTTTTGATGGACCAGTTCCTGAATTTCCTCTCTGGCCAACAAGACTCCCCAGCAACTTCAACTTTAGCTAAGACAAGACACCCAACTTTTACTGCAGGAGAAGCCAAGTAATCTCCAGATGAGACCTGACTCCTCAGGTCTCCAACTGTACCATCAAAGTCACAGAACTTATTTTACAGGCCTCATACAGTCCCGTTGCATTGGGAAAGACCATGCTGTGTTTTCAGAGTTCTCTTTGGAAAGAGATCTCCATTTCTCCCAGTTTTTCAGGCTCAGTGCTTGGAGAAGCCAAAAAGCAACCTTAGATCAATGATCAAACTTCCATAGTAGATGGCTTTTATTTTTACAAAATATTTGCTTCCAGCAGAGTGTATCTTAATTTACAAATGCAGAAATCTGTCATTAAGCTTTGACCCAGCTTCATGGCATTGTCAAATGCAATAACGTATCTTTTAATAGTTTTATATCAAGTAAGGATATAACATATCATTAGTTTAAATGTATTTGCAAGCAATTACCCCCACCAGGATATTTGTGAATACTCATGCAAAATTGATGAAATTCTGACATGCTTAAACATTGTTCATTTAGCTCTATTCCTTATGTATAGAAAAAATAGAATAAATAATTCCACTGCCACTTGCAAACTACTGTTCAGCATTTTCATTCTGCTCATGGTTTCTGTCCTGCCTTTAAACTATAGCCTTTGGTGATCATTTGGAAATACAGTTTCATATATGTTTAATTTTAAATAGATGTACTAGATTATTCATTCCTCTTATTATTGTTCAATGCAGTAATTTAAACACGGACTAGATTTACTGCATGTCAGCTGCCTTTCTTTTACGAAATGGGATAAATTATTAAATGAGTAGAGGTTGTTTGACAACGGGTTTTCCAGTACTTCACAAAAGAAAGACCTTTGACATTCAGCTGTCTTTTGAAAAGAATAAAGAGTAAATCAATTAAGTCTCTATGCTGCAGTTCAAAAACACACTGTTATGGCACATTCTTGCTTACCTCCAAGTTGACTTTGGAAGACTCATCCAGTGCAGCAGTACCACTAGGGAAATTATTGATTTAATTGTCAGGTTGCCCAGCAAGCAGCACCCTGGCCCAGCTCCCTTAAATACAGCCATTTCTACAAATCCTCCACTCCATCTTCAAGCTACAAAAAGCATCAACATCAACTTCCAGTAATATCTGACACCACGCTGGAAGATTTTTTTTTAAAGTACTTATTTATGGTTGCATCCAGCAGAGGCTCAGACTTTCCAAGGAGAAATATCTTAATTGCCATCTGTTGAGAACGTTTTGTGTTTCTGAGCTTCCATGTGAGAAGATTTTCAAGAAAGAGGAGAGGACATCAGGTGTAAGACATCGCAAGCTCAGATCCAACTTGGATACCAAGATCTTCCCTTCCAAAGAAAGTCACGAGTTGATGGGAAGCTGCACTGGCAGAGCCCGTAAACACGCCTTTTCTTTATCATTTGTGTGGCCTTCACTAATTGCAGTATTTAGCACAAAGTTTGCAAAGCACTCAAGGTGCTTTGGAAGGAAAGGTATAGGCTTAAGATATTAGGTCTGTGAAATGGCATAATTTAATCTAAAGCTGTAACCCAAACAGAACCTAATTAAAATATAGAGAATTTAAAAAAATAAAGTCAATGCAATCAAAACAAAATCTAACTACCATCTTGTTTTCCTTACCTGCCTTACACAGCAACGCGACAGCACCAACACTCAATCATCAGCCATCTAAACTCAGCAGTGCCAAGGGAAGGATGTGAGCATTCACCATGGAATCTGAAGTTTGCAACCCAGCCTTGGCATGGTGAGAATTTACATATTGCTGCTGATTTCTTTTGGCTCTGCAGAAATCAAAAATGAAGGTTTTTGCTCTGTCAGAATTCAGATTTCTTTGATATCAGGAAGTGTTCTAGATCACACTTCACAGTTTTTGCTCATGTTTTTCAATACCCAAGCAACACAAACATTGTGTAGTGTTCTGGCCAACCCAGGGCATAGAGGGAAATCTCTGAAATCACATCCAGAAGCACATGATTTAGCTTTGGAGTCTCCACCTGTGAAGGATGTTACTGCTGTCATTACATTGGAGCTTTGTTCACTTTCAGCATCCCCAGTCATGGGACTTATGTTGGTTCCCAGGGGAGCTTGCTTCTTCCTGGAAGCTTTTTATGCTGTTCACTCCCAGGTTGCTAGTCCTCAGCCTTCTCTGCAAGAGTTCTGCAAGCAGCACGATAGCTCACAGGAGGTCTGCGGGCCTGAGGACTCCTCCACATACCCATCTGTGAGGTGTCAGGGCTGTGGCTGCCACCATGTTAGACAAAGATGCATGCATCTTCAAGACAGATATTATTTAAAATTATATATACGTATATAAAGTTACCTCTTCTCATAAATCATTACCATGCTGCAGTCTTTTGCCTTGTAGCAGAAAAATGAAAGCAGCAAATGTAGGGTTTGCAGATGAGCATTTTAGGGATGAGAACGAGGAAAGCAGCTCACCAGGATTTTGCAAACTCTCCAGTACCACTTTAAAGTATTGCTTGCAGAGAAGAGGTTAAATGAGGTTTAAGTGCAATGTAATAAACCTTCACTGTTCATAAAGTCGCGTGATAAATGCGCGTGCTGTTGCTCCGGATAAGAACACCAGGGTCGGAAGGCGAAGAGGGGAGGCAACGGCCCTGGGGAGATGCTCCAGCCCACCCATGTAGTACTGGGTAACTCCTCATCCACTGCAGATGCACTGCTTGCTCAAAACAGGGGAATTCTGACATTTGCAGTTTGCACAATGTGACTGCCCCCTGCGTGCATCCCTCGCATGCTTAGTCCTGTTGGAAAAGGGGAGCAAAGGCAGTTTGGGCACTTGTTTGGGAACAGGGCTTGTGGGACCCTAAAAGTGAAGGACAATTGCAGGGGCTGGAGCCAATCCTGCCGTGGGCAGGAAGCATCTCAACACAGCAGAGGGTCCTAGATTGCAAATGCACCCTCTAACTGCACTTGCAGGGGAGCAGAATGGAGCATCAATTATTATTGCTATTTTAAAACGAAACTCTGATTGCTAGGGGCATCCCAATTTTATTGAGCTCATTTTGTTTTCCCAATGTTTATTTGAATAATATGTCCTCCTTTTGCAATAAAAGATGCCATATATCCCATTGCCACAAGTAGCAGTTTATATAAGCATAGCATTGTCCTGATGAGTTCAGAGACGAGCCCATTTGTTTATAGAATTTATCCCAAATTTGTAAGATTTGTGATTTAGAAAATGAACCGAAAATGAAACCATCTTTATTCCTTTAGACCAGATATCAGGAAGAAATTCTTTACTGTGAGGGTGTTGAGACACTGGAACAGGATACCCAGCGAGGCTGTGGATGCCCTCTCTCTGGAAGCATTCAAGGCCAGGCTGGATGGGGCTGTGAGCAACCTGTTCTCGAAGGAGGTGTCCCTGCCTATAGCAGGGGGTTGGAACTAGATGATCTTAAAAGTCCCTTCCAATCCAAACTGTTCTATGATTCTATGATTTTGTGTGGTGAGGAACTCTAGTTCTTGCAGATTTGATTCATGAGGTATGGAAGTGGTCAAAGGATAATAAACCTGTTTTTTTTTTTGTTGTTGTTGTTTTAAAAAGAAGTAAAAAGAGCAATAATAAAGCATAAACTTTCAGTGTCTCCTTCCTTTGAGCCCTCAGAAGCAGGGCAAATTTAGCCCTGATGTGGGCTAAAAAGCAACGCCAAGCTGCTTGAAACCCCACCTTACCAACTTTTGAAGAGCATTAGTCTGCTTCTGAGAGTGCTGCATGTGATGCTGGTGCAGGGAGGGCCTTGGGAAGAGCAGGACCCGGACTTTGCTCTTTGCCCAGGGTGGGCAAAGGTAGGTATCCTGCTGATGTATGGGACAAGAGGGGACAACCAGTTAAAGGTCCTCTCTCTCATCCTCTGCAGCACAGGGATACAAAGGAGACTTTGTGGAGACTTAAAAATACACTGAAATCTGATGAAGAGTGGAGTAAATGGGGGAAGGATTTCACTCCTTGGTGATGAGTGAAGCGCAGATGCTCCAGCTGGTGAGAAGGAAAAGGAGTTTCCCCTGTGAGACATCTAACAATAAGGACTTTACATCAGCAGCACATCAAGAAACAACATTACCCTAAGTGCCTTAAAATAATGAAGGAAACAAAAAAAGTCCTTTTAAGAGGTTTCTTCACAAGCTGTATCCTTCAAAACCAAATGTATACAGAGGCCATGCAAATTGCTGTGGCATCCACTGAGTATGAAGAACCATGGTGGGAAAGACCAGGGGTTTTTCATGAGGGGATTATTTTCCCTTCCCTGTGCTGCAGGATGCCCATGGCAGGCAAGTCATAAACCATGTGCTCCGTGTGAGTGCTGGCAAATGTTCAGCTGCAAGTGGGGCATTGCACAGGCAAGGTGCTTGTTAGTGTAAGAGCCCCTCCATAGATTGTTTGGTTGTTTGTTTTTTTTTTTTAAACAATAATTTCCTTCAAATTGGATTGTCGTCATGATCAGAGAGCCATTTACTGGAAGCAATTGCTAATTACACATGTCCCCTGTAGGGAGGATGTACAGCAAAATGAGCATTTTGGAGGGAATTTCTTGTGTTCCCTACAATTTCACCCATGGACATTTTCCAGCAGGGCAAACTCTGAAGTTCCTCTCCATTTGACTTCAGCAAGAGCATTGGCTCAGCACAGCCCTGTGAGAATCCGCTGTGTATGTTTTGGTCAATTACAAAACAAAACATGAAAACAGACACTCTTTGAATCACTCTGAGAATCCCATAGGACACCTCGTTCCTCCTGCCGACAATTGAAGTATTTCCTCTCAGCCTGTTCCCACCTCAGCATTCACCAGTCAACCTGGCAAGGCTTCCCTTCATCTCTCAGGAGTCCTTTGCATCACTGTAAGTTTTGCTTTGCTCAGTTTCATCCTTCCACTTCAAATACCCCAAGGTAAATCCTCTTATACATGCGTATAGGGCATGTATTTGTGATGTGCTGCTGTAGCCATGCTGTCCCTCACCCTTGGCAGACTCAGGGCCGGGTAAGACAAGGCACTGCTTTCGGCTGAGCTCTGCACCTCTGCCCTGGCACA
Organism: Tympanuchus pallidicinctus; assembly: GCF_026119805.1. Taxonomy (NCBI): domain Eukaryota; kingdom Metazoa; phylum Chordata; class Aves; order Galliformes; family Phasianidae; genus Tympanuchus; species Tympanuchus pallidicinctus. The sequence continues at coordinate 107,950,630 of NW_026294618.1, forward strand.
ACTCAGCCCAGCTCCAGATGGGAAGGTGCCCAGAGCACCACGTGTTCTCTAACGCCTACAGGACTGCAGCACCAGCATGTCCACATTTCAGGATAGAAAGGACATTAGAAAGAGTGTTGTCCACCAGCATTCACAGTTCTACATTTCAGGTATGTTGCTTCATCTGCAGGCACGTGAAAATAATTGCTAGAGAAATATCCTCTCACTTCTTTCACTAAGTTCACAGGAAATCCACAGAATGAAATGTTTAGAAGGCACAAACCTAAAGACAACGAGTGTCTCCTCCTCCAGATGGGACAAAGCAAAACACATCATCCTGATGACTACAGCACTGTGCTCCAGGACTTGCAGGAGAGGAGGAACTTGGTGCAGGGAACAATCCCATCTGGACAGAACTTGATTCAGAGAAAAATTGAACCAGAGTGATGCAGTGAGAATAAATTCTGAAGTTGAATTTCATTGGAACAGCGAGTCAATTATTCACTGCAAAAGAAAAAGTTGTTCTGAACTGTTACTTTACATTATATTCCTAATTATAAGAAGAAGGAAACACATAATTGGAATGAAACCTTTTGATTTATTGAACCAGAACACTTTGACTAATTCAAAATAGCATGTCCTAGAAATGTGTTTTTCACAGGCAATTTCAACTTGGTGCTTTTATTTCAATTCAGAACAAATCTCTGCGATTTGAAGTCACAGATTTCCCAGTTAAATAGAAAGATGATTTATGAGAAAAGCAAGAAGCTCACACAACACTGATGGTGATCGTAGACGAACTCCCTCCTCTGGTAACTTCTGAGTAGCTTTAGGACCTCTGAATAGACAAAGCACAGAACGCAGGAAGAAGCAGGATATTAGTGAATATGCAGAAGTCAGAGAGGAAATACGGTGCTCTTCCTCAGTAGAGATATATCATCAGCTGTGCGTATAGGGATGCATAGCAACACCTGAGGAAATTGGGTGAGACTCTAACTTCATTTAATTTGGCTGTCAAAGCACACCTCATTGATCAAGGCATCCCTCATTGATCCCACCACTAGACTGAGGCACAGCTCTGCTACAGAGATCTCAAAGCAGAAGTCCTGCAGCCAAACTTGGATGGTCACCACCAGCCATGCCATAGAGCTCTGCTGTGGGACACAGAGGGTGACACTGACCTCTGAAGAGCAAACACTAATCAGAACCCTCCCTAGCCTGTCTCCAGAGCCTTGCTGAGCCAACCATGCAAATGCATGGGCCCCATGGGTGAACCCAAGCTACAGGAGGTAAACCCATGGGCAGCTTCCACCTTGCAGGCCAGAATTCAAGCCTTGGTTCTGCTGCAGAAACAGACGAGTTATTCCAGGGCTTTCTGGGCTCCTCCCTACGCTTCCAAACTCCATTCCCACTGCACAGCACAGAGCTGGGGAGGTGATGCATTTCCATCCCTCTCATTGTTTGTACTGAAAGGGAAAACATGACCAGGCTATCGAGTGGTTAACTACACAACTGCTACCTAATGATCCTAATTTGCATGATTTTAATAATTATGAGTAAAACCAAACTGTTAAGTTGCACTTTCTGCTTCAGCAAAACTGAGCTATAATTGTGTAGAGAATAATTTTATGGGTGAAGTGTGCCCTATATTATAAGAGATTAGAATAAAGTGCTCTAATATTCAATGTCTTAGCAGGTGCAGGCACTTACCTGGGCAATTAAAATCTTTTTAATATACAAATCACAGCCATTGAGACTGTTGGCATGACAAACTGGATCTTTCCGAACATATTGTGTTTGTCTAAAATAGATTTTTGTTTGCTAGCAATAATTTCTCTAACTTCTGTTTGAAAGAGGAAATGAGTGATGCGGACTAATATGCAGAAGATTCTTCAAATGCCTGTATTATATCACTGCTGTAAAAGTATCTACGTGTTCCTTTCTATGTGTAATACATGCCCTTTGATTAATATATCCTTTTATAAACGTACCACATAGAACAATTGACCTATTTTATTCTTATATTTGCTGGGGAGTACTGGGCTGGGGTGAATAGAATTTGGCCTTGAATTAACAAGGAGATCATGAAAAGCATATGAAATTTTCTTTAATTGATTGATTCATTAAGTTCATTAAATGCCCTCCTTTGTGCTCAGAGTATTCTGTAAGTGTGGGAAGGTAAAATAGGTGCTATGTCTCCTGTGAAATTCATAGGAAAATATTTTGCAGTTATCTCTGAGCAAGAAGAAAAAAGAAAACAGGACTCTGCCAACACCCAGACCTGCACATAGAGGTATGCAATATTACAGTTTGACATCTTTCCTTCCATTTGAAATGCCATGATTTTGAACCTCAACACCTGAAATTTTAAAAAGAGTGAAAGCAGAGACACATGGAGTACCACCTATGCCCCCAGGTCTCCCTCACACCCAGAAAATCACTTCCCAGAGCTCGATGCTCCAAACATAGACCTCTCTTCAGGCAGAGCAAGCACTGTTGGCAGCCTCCCCATACCTGGGCATCACCCCCAGACAGCAGCTGCCTCCAGGGAAAGGCATAGTGGGATGTGCTGCATCGTTTGAGTCTGCATCTGCAGCCATGGGGATGTACCAGCCCCATTCTGGCTGCACCAGGGAGTATTTTGCCTTCCCAGGGGAGCTGGTGGTTTCTACACAGCTCCGTGTAGAAATGGGCTGCAAATTCTCTGTGCTCAGGGCATCATCTGGCCATCCCAAGGACTCTGTGAGTCCAGGCTTCTCACATCACTGTCCCTGGAGCTGTTCAAGAACCATGAAGATGTGGCACCAAAGGATATGATTTAGTGGGCATGGTGGGAACAAGCTGATGGTTAGTATTGATGATCTTAGTATTTTTCCAACCTTAATGATTCTATTCCTCTGCTTTAAGCTTGCTCTTGATTAGTCACAAACATGGGAAAGTTACCAAGTTACCTTAAGTAAAGTTACCAAGTGCCTTAAGTAAAAGCAAAGTGCCTTAAGTAAAAGCAAAATAATAATAACATGACTTCCAGCCTCTCTGCTTCTGCTGTAGAAGCAATTTAAAACTGAGCTTTGATTCATACTTAAGCTCCTCCTTAGGTCCTTCAACATCCAGACACACTGACATGCCTAGGACCAATACTTTTCTTCACCATTTCCAAGTTTGCTGGAAATCACTGCTCTGCAGCTGCTTTATATATATTTTTGCATCCTCATTTCTCAGCCAGAAGACTTTCACTATAAACTCACTAGTTAATTATTCGGATATTTGTGCTCAAGTCAGCAGACAATTAAGTCTATGCCTAGTATTGCACATGTGGTATGGCTGCTGGGGACCATGTAAAGATAAGCATGTTCCTATGCACTGTGCTGAATTACCTGCAGAAGCTGTCCTTAAACAAGCTGCTTTTATGCAAGTGCAGAATTGCCTTTGGATAGGAAAGCAGAGAACAGGCAAGTATTTACCAGGTTGCTTAAACACCCCGTGAAAGGAATATATTATTTTTAACAAAAATACTCAGTATTTGGCTGAGATACCTGGAATAACAATGGAATGGAACAATAAACAAGAAGTATTTTTGTAACTTAGTTTGCTGAAACTGTTTGAATCTCAGTTTCACCTCCAGCACTGGCACATCACTGCCTCCTTCCATGGCATGAGCACAGAGTGCTAAGTGCTGCAAGGCACAGGGCTAGCATAGCTTCTCCAGCATGCTGCCCTACAGGAAAGACATTTGCAGAAGGAACCAGCAGCCAAACATAGCAGCACAAAGGCACGCCATACTACCAAGTGCTGAATCACAGAATTACAGGGGTTGGAAGGGACCTCAAGAGATCCTCGAGTCCATCTTCCTGTTAAAGCATATACTCTACAGTAGACTGCACAGATAGGCATCCAGATAGATCTTAAATATCTCCATAGAAGGAGACACTAAAACGTCTCTGGGCAACCTTTTCCACTGCTCTGTCACCCTTACAGTAAAGAAGCGCTTCCAAACTTTTGTATGGAACTTCCTACTGTAATGCAATAGAAAGCACAATGAAAACAGAGCAGTAAATGCAGCAAGTGAGGATTTGCTCAAATGCAACAGCTGTGGGCACAGAAATAAAGGAAAAAAGCTGCTTACCTTCAGAAGGCCTCAGGTGTGCAGGGATCTCCAGATGAGGTACCCTTGCCTCTACTGCCAGCCCTTACATGAGGTCTGGGAAGGGGTGCATACTGGCTCCATCCCTTCCAGTCAGTTTGGGACATTGCATGCACCTGAGCTTCCCTGAGTTGGCCCTGCCTTTCCACCAGGTGTTCAATCATTGTTTCAAGCTGTGACTTAGCATTTCTGTTACACCTATATTCAAGTTTTAGGCAACTGTTCCTTCTCCTCTCACTATGCACCCCTGAGAAGAACCTGCCCTAATCCATTTGCCTCCCGCCTCTCTTTGGATATTGATATACATCAATCAGTTCCCTCCTCAGTCTTCTTTCCTCCAGGCTGAACAGACCCAGGCTACTCAGCCATTCCTGAATGACACAAAGCAAGAGTGGAAGCAAACCGGAAGAATATCACATTTCCAACCGCAACGTAGGCATTTCTGCGCGATACTCAGAAGCGTTCTGAGCTCTGTTCCCCAGCACCATTACCTGACACACACCTTCCCCACGCGGCCCCGCTGTCGGGCAGGGTAGCAGAAACGTTCTTCTGGACTAGGAGGCAATGCTCTCATGGACTAGGAGCTGCTCTGGAGGAGACTCGTGGAGCAGGGCGCCTGTAGAGCCCTGTGGCCAGGCAGCACAGGGTGGGTCCTGCTGCCCTGCCGGGGGGCTCCGGCAGCAGCTTGAGGCAACCCCCACCTCCACCACCCGCCGGCTGCCTGACCTCGCGGCGCTGGTGATGCATTGTCCCGTCACCCTTGCCGTTTACAGCAAAAAAGCTATTTAGCCGGTGCCTGCAACCCTTCAGCTCACAGTGCCTTGACAGCAGAGGTTATAGGAAAAAAAAAAAAAAAAGAGAGGGAGAGAAAGAAAGAACAATGTGCAATCGGCACTGCATTAGAGATGGAAAAAGTACTTAAAGCCTGCAACATTCATCAAGGCTGAATACATAAATGCCACATTTTGAATAAGCCAAGCAAAAGACAATGACAAAGGAAAGGCGCGTTGCTTCAGGAATCTCTATCATTTTCATTTGCTGCTGTCAGGAACCTGTTTTTTGCCTCTCACTCTATCAGCCATTATAGCATTAATGAAGTAACCTCACATAGTTATTGACTGGCTTGTCAGAGTCCCTGCCTGATCCCTTAATAGAAACCATTGGTCTTCAGTTAAAAATGGGGTGAGCTGGGAGGTGCTGTGGGCATGTGCTGAATTTCAAGTGCACTCCTGAGGTTATCAAAAGCCATGAAATGCAAATTATTATATTTTTTAAACACACAGATTTCATGCAACTGAGCATATAAAATTGACTAATACTGTACTTTATGCATTCCTAATAATGTTTCCAAATATGCTCTGCATATGATCTTTCCCCAGAAAGTTGTGGGTGGTATTTGAATAAGCAGAATGGGCCTAGTTTTATTTCATGAATAAAGTAGTTTCCTGAATGTTGCAAGTCTCCGTTCCTTCTAATAGAAAGTAATGTTTATGCACTGTCTGTTCAAACAACACGGGTAATCCTTTGTCTGAATTTCTGTCTCAGATCAAAATCATTTTTCCTTCATCTTTTTTTTTTTCCTCCTTTCATAAAATATCCTAAGCTCCGGAACTAGTACATTCTCAGTTACTACAAACTGAGGGCTGGCAGAGGGTCCAGAAATATCTTCTCACAAAAGTAACAAACCCAGTGTGTAATCTGAAGTGTTGAGCTGCTGTTCCAGCACCCCTAAGCCACAGCATGCAGGATGCAGGAAGAAGCTGGCTGCAGGGTGCCCACGCGTGTACAATGCAGAGACGCTTTTGCACATCTGCTGGCTGAGGGTGAGGCAGGTGAGGGGTTTTCCAGCATTGTGTTTGGTACAGGGAGAAGCTGTGGGTGGCTCTGAAGAGGAGAGATCCTTCTCTGATGGTTTCTGCTATGGCTCTTAGCATCCCATTCCTGAGCAGCACTGAGCATCTCCACGTGCGTTGTTCCCAAATCCCGTGTCGCTGCTTGGCTAGCTCAGGCAGCTTGCTGAAGTCAACCCTTACCTACAGGTGAGGCTTTAAAGCTTTTCATCCACACAGATGGCCCTAGTGATCATACTGCTCCCTTATCTTCCTATTCAGTAAGGTCTCAGAAGTTCAGCGTTGCGGCTGATTCGGAACACAGCAATGAGACGTCTCACGTCTCATCCAGTGTAGACAACAGTGGGAGAAAGAGCTGCTCAGCCAAAACTTATGTGAGATTGCTTAGACCTCCTGGGTACAGAAAACTGGGTTGGTGCTCTCTGAAGAACAGGCTCCCTTAATAATTGCAGTCTTTTCTTTTTTCTGATTGGGATAAAAATTCTCCAGGAAAACTCTCATGGCACTTCCACATCCCTGGTCTGAAATTAAGTGCATTTTTCCTAATGAATACTCTATTTGTTGATTTAGTCACACTTTTTATGAGTCTGAAACACCATGAGATTCCCAGTTTTTTTCCTGTTCTCATCAGTTGGACTCAGGCTGTTTCCCTCCCCAAAATTGTACTCTGCCTAATAACAGTTGAAGCACCTTCACTTTAACTAGTTTCCAAACATGTTCTTGACCCCATGCTGCAGGACAGAAGTGGCCACACACCGTGCACTGACCAAGTCACACGAGCAGCAGTGAAGTGGCACATCCCAGCCATGCTCTCACCTCACCATTGCCATCACCTGTATGTGCTCATGTTCTCCCTGGGCACTGCTTTCGAAGGTGCAGCAACAGCACATTCCCAAGAACCAATGCTGGGCCGTGGGGCTCCTGCAAAGCATTTTGGTTCAGCACGGTGGGCAGGATGCACAACAGAGACAGCATGGCTGCAGTCTACTGGGGTCTGTAGCAGGTGAATCTTCCTCCTCAGGAACATCAGGTGCTGCTGTGATCATTTCTCTTGCGGGTGTTTATCCTGGGTTCTCCCAGAGCTCAGCAATCTGGATGCTCCTTGACAAAAACCAAATCCAGACTGTCATCGTCACGCAGTGCAAACTCATCCTGGCTGAAAATAAACAGGTTTGTTCCCTATACATAGGGAAAAAAGCTAGCAACATAACACCACTTTTCAGAAGATTCAGGGGTCACGGCCAACTGATTGTGACCACCAGCCCTGTACTTCCCACCAAAGCTGAGAAAAAAATCAGTGCTCATACTGTGGCCCAGTGCAAAGCCCCAACTGGCAGGAAGCAGTTCTTGTGGCTGCTCAGATCCACGCTCCAGTGACTTCATGTCACGACGTGGCAGGAACGCAGTCAGGTACAGGGTGTGCAGCACAGACCCCAGAGAACTCCCCATGGAGCAGCGAGCAGCCTGCGAAGGGCACTGCTGCCTGGAGCCTGCCCACCGAGAGGTTCTAATTGTACATAATGATTACCTACAGGAATTGAACAATCACAAGCGAGTTTTGGTTTTCCTGCTGATTAGTATTGCTGTCACAGAATTGTTAATAATTCTTAGTCTCCTGTCTGAGGAGCAGCAGAGGTGTTGAGACCCCCAAGAAGATGCAGCTCCTAACACATGGCTCTTGCGCTGTGCTTCCCAGCTTTGCCTTTATTGCAAACGCACCTCTGCTAATGCCTGTCCAGGTCAAAGCCCAGAAATCCCTCCCAACTGATTGAAAGAAGCTGTGCTTTCTTTGAACACCCCAGTCCTAGACCAAAGGCAATCATTTGGGGACATGCTCTGCTCTCCCAGGAGCAGCATGCCTGGTGTTTGTGCTGCAGCTGCCGCTGCAGGCAGTGTGCGGTGAGCACTGCTGCATTGAATGGAGAACTGAGATCATCCTTAAAGGTTGCTAAATATCAGATTTGTGATTGCTGTATGCAAACAGGCCTGCTATTTTGTGTGTTTTGTTGAGTGCAGTATATTTGGCATGCAAAAGAAGTGTCTTTGGGGATTTCTGTTAAATAAGCAGTCTGGACGCATTGTGAGCAGCAAAGCAATTAGCATTCACCCAGCCCAGCAGGGCAGCAATTTAAACTTTTACAGGGAGTCAGAGTTCAGGATGCTGCCCTGCCATCAACTTTCCACATACAGAAGGGAAACAGACTGGAATATCCAAATGTTTCAAGCTACACTGGGTTAAGTGAAACTCCAACAGACACATTACTGTGAGGATACTGCTTAATCCGCCTCAGGATTTACTGCTGTTCTATGCTAGGTGTGGAGGTCTTGGGTCAGAAAGGGCTGCGCTCAGTGCAACTATTTCATACTACATTAAAAAGTTTCTGACCATACCTGTAATCCTCAGAATCGTTATGCAGAAGCACATACAAACACTGCACACAGATGGAGCTGCGTTGCATCCTGCTCACAGCAATCCCGTGGCGGCACAGGGAGGAGGGAGGCAAAGTGCTCTGCTGCAGGAAACAGCAAGTTTGTGTTGAACAAAGCAAACAAATAGAGAAGTCAAAAGGGAAAAAAAAAAAAAAAAAAAAAAAAAAGTCCAACTGTATTGGATTAAGTGCATGGTTTTTTTCACCCATTAGGCAGTCCTCTTTACAAATATATGATGTGAGCACTGATTAGCACTCAGAGAGTGGAGTATGTTGGGGTGGATGTCTGGGCTCCTTGTACTGCTTCTGCTAATCCCCCACTCCCCAGGCACAGCCCCTCCTGGGACTGTCAGGAGGGACAGGGCTGCTGCCACTGTGGAAAGAAATGCTTTGCCCCACGTCGTGTAATCCTTTGGGGTTTTCAGCAAGGAACCAGCAACACATGTTTATTTCCTTGCTCCCCCACCCCAGGCTGTCACTAACAGAAGAAGGCACAGCTAACTAGGAAGAAGAGATAAGAAGGAAACGTGTAGCAGCGCATCAGTGAGTAACGATTCACACCCAGTAACAGCAAAACAACCTGACAAGGAAGGAACTCTGGGTACCGCAGAGCTAAATATACTTTATTAACAAAAAGGAAAGGGAGGTATCAAAACATCATCTTGTTGCCTGGGTAAGTACTGTCATTGTTCTGCTGGCTTTTCTGAGTCAAAAGTGCTGGAAGATTGATCGAGTTTTGGTGGGCTCTTCTTGCTTCAGATAAATACATTCCAAAACAAAAGGCAAAAGCAGCCTAGGAAGCACAAGGAAGCAGCATACCAAATTGCAGGTTCCTTGCAGCTTGTGCATTACCCACCTTTATGGGGGCATCACATTATAAGACAACACAAGTGTGTTTCTTGCAATATGAGTGTGGTCTGTGAAGTGCTTGCAGTGCAGTATGTACCAAGAAAGCAAGTGCTGAATGCACAGCTCAGCCCCTTTCCCTCTGCTTTCATGGCTCTCCCCACATCCCATCTCCATCACGCACGGAGATGAACTCTTAGTCCTAAGTTTTCTTTTTCTGCCACAAGTATATTTTCTAATAGAAAAAAAAAAGAGGCAACTTGTTTTAATGTCGGTGGCTTTAGTTAAGCACAGTTTGTTAGAACAGTTCCCATGTCTGTGTGTTATTTATTAAAGAAAGGTGGGTTATTTTCCAAGGTGGGAGTGGACACCTACAGCTGCAGCTTCATGGAGTAAATCACATTGCCTTGCTTTAGGACATGGGCAGGTTACCAACAGGGTCAGGAAAAGTATTTCTTTTACTGATAGAGTATTGCATGATGATATCTGGGACAGTTTAAGCCTTCCTGGCAGCAGTGGTTGTTTCTGGTCACCATTTAAGGATGAGATTGCTTTGTTCTAGGAATTCTCATCTGGCACCTCAGGTGTGGGAGCACTGCAACATCACAGCCAGGCACAGGAGCGGAGCAGGGACACAATTGTCCTTCCTGCCTTCAGCACAGGGGAGCTGCCCAGCACAGAAGGGCAAGTCCTACTGCTAGGGACCCCAGAAATAAGGCATGTGTGAGCACCTCGCATTTGGGGGGAGCTCCCTACACACTGCAGGCACCTCCATTTCCAAGAGCACCAACTGCAGACCTGTCTCAGGGCGGCACTCTCAGGCAGGGGACCATTAAACACCAGCTCCAGAGCAGGAGTCTGTACAGCCAGTGAGGGGCCCATAAAGCCATTCTAAGTCGTATTTTTGCTTTTTTTAATTAAAAAAGCTTTAACTTTCCCCTCACCACTTCTGGACTGATCCAGAGAGGTAGTTATGCATAAGAGTAACCATTTTATATTGAATTTCTCATGCAACACAACTCACCAATTACAAGGCAGGGATGCAATTCTATGATTTATAATACATTATACAGTTAAGTAATATAACATTATAGATACAATTTGTACCCATCTCTCCATGGATTAGAGAGGTGGCACACGAAGAGTGGATCATTAAACAGCAGTGCAAGGCCAGGGGCCAAGCACTTCTGTTTAACAAGCTGCTCCAAGTACCACCTCTCTAATCCATGGAGAGACAGAATAAATTGTTCCTGTATCTTGTTATAAATCATGTTCTTTTGGGTTTTCTCTCTTTTTTTTTTAATTAAAAAATAATAATAATAATGATTCCTGCTTAGGGTCATCTATTCTGGGGGCTTAAGCTTAAGCTGAAGGGGCTTTTGTTCTGGAAAGACCTGAAACCTGACCCTGTAATTTACTATCTATCCAAATCTGGGGGCAAGGGACCATGAGCAGCAAGAGCAGGCTGGCAGCTTGCAGCTTTGGGAAGAAGGTGTTGCACAGTGTCCTGAGAGCAACCAGTGGCCCATTGGTACCCAGCTTGCATGGCAAACCCCACTGCAAGCAGAGTCACACTGTGGCACTGCCTTCATGGGTGGTGATGTCATGCAGGTACAAGAGATGCTCCTCGAGGCTGAATCATCTTTCTGCAGTTCCACATGAATGATACAACGCAGCCATGGACAAGAAAGGTGAGGCTGGTGCAACAGTACGCGTGTACTTCAGTGCAAGGTGCGCTCTGCAAGGCAGCTGAAGGTGAGTAACTTCAGTGCTCATACGAGGGCACCATGCCAACTGCATTGCAACCCCCTCATCTATGACAACAACACCTGGTAACGGTACACAGGCACTCCCCTGAGGAGAGGAGCACCAAGAAGGAGGAGTGAAACGCCAAGAAAGGGGCTGCAGATAGGACCGTTAGGCTGCCTTATAGCCCCTAACTCCTCACGTGACAAGTCATTGATTTATATCGACGCTTTCATTGTAATGTCACAATGTAACCCAAATTCATCTTTCATCCACTTCAAAAGTAAACAATGGCCTTGGAATAGAAAAAGAATAAAGCTTAAAAAAAAAAAGTAATAGAACCCATCTTTTTTTTTTTTTTTTTTTTTTTTTCTGAAAGCCTAATGAAGAACCAAGATCATTTGGTAGCTACGTAGAGCACTGCAAACTATTGATTGAGAACGTGTATCTGACCAATTTTATTGCTGCTTCTACTTGCAAATTAATCACAAACCTACTGCAATTCATCTGATTCCTTTCAATTTATGAATCTATATTAAATTTGTATTCCACAGAAACTACTGCCATCCTGAAAAGATTTTCTGAGTGATATTTACAGCATTTGCTGATGTGACACAGTGCTCTGGCTGAGCAAGCAGATCTTGAGTAAGTAGAGGCTGAGGGAGACTTGGATCAGGCCTTCAACACCTTATGTTTGCAGAGAGTGACAAAAGAAAAAGTTAGTGGGACTTGGCATTGATGTTCCACTATGCTATGCATTTCTATTATTAAAGAGCAACAATCAGTTATAAAATTACTGTGGATCCATTCACACTCGTGTAGAACGTATGTTCCCATGATCTACAATGCAAAAGATGGGGCCAAGTAATTTGGGTTTTTTAGTCTGATTGCCTCCAAACCTCAGCTCAGGTCAGAGATTTTGTGTGGTTTTCCACACCAAAACGTGTACAGTCATGTGGGACAGAGAAGTATTTCATACATCAGCAAAATGCAAATTGAAGTTTTCTAATTTCTTGTTTTCAGACACCTGCTGTTCTTCACCACTACTGTTTTCGTAGATGTGATTCTGCTCATGGTGCAGGCGAGGAGTTCCACTGGACTTTAGGCTCAGACACTTCCCAAGTCCTCCCCAAATGCCAGGCAGATGGGGATACTGAAATACAGATTTCTGTGCCACAGTGAAAGAGAAAGAGGCCCTGGAGCCTTAAAGACAATAAAATAAAATTATGAAAATACATTTCTTCATTTCAATTCCACAGGAATTAAATGATCTACAGAAATTCCCTATGCAGTTTTCCTGCAGCAAATCTCCTAATGAAGCTGAGGAGCCAACCTCCCCCCAGCACCACCACAGCCTGCCAGTCTGGGGTGGTGCAGGGCTGTGATGAGCTTAGCGTGTAAGTCAGGCTTCAGAGCGTAGACCAAGCCACTGACATCCAGCTGCTGACCATAACTTAGCCACCAGTCAAGTGCTTTTCTTAGTGATGGACCACTACCTTATACAGCCTTCATTTTGAGGCATTTTTCAGGGGCATGTTAAGGTAGGTTATGATTTCAACACTGGTTACTTGGGTTTCTGTTTGATGTAGTTATCTTTTAGCAGTCTCAGATGGAATAAGCAGTAAGGAAAATACCCAAAATAGTCACTTAATCCATACTTTTTTTTGCATAATTAAGATGCCTAGATGTTGCATTATGTTGTCTTGGACAACCAGGAAGCGTGAGACAGAAATGCTTTGGCTGTCGTAAGGGGTGAAAAGAGAAGAATAGCCACTACAAGAACAAGGAAACAAAACAAACAGAAAACCAATTGAGACACCAGCTGATAGGGAGTTGTAATCCTTCTAAAATATAATCTTACCTGTTGTCCATCTCGCCTGTTCAAGTGACATGGTTCCTCCAGATACACCTCATTGGGCTAGTCTCAAGCAAGAGGCAGTCATCCTAGGATATTGTCACATCCATCTGATACAGAGGGAAGAGATATGAGAGCGCCTGGGACATCTTGGCAAGGAGAAGCAACAAAGAGCAGCAGCCTCTGAGAGAAGAGCTGCATCTATTGAAACTCCCCCTCTCATCCTCCCATCCTCCGGGCCCAGCTGGACTCAGCATCCCAACTGCTCTCCCATTCGGCTGGGGGACGCGGGAAGCACTACGGCTGGCAGCGCACCTGGCAGGCTCAGAGGGATCTGAGAATACCCTCAGGTTCACAGGCAATCAGAGTTTGCCAAATCATTTCAGCACATCTCTAATTGTCAGTGATCTCTATTAGCTCAGTAGTATGGCTTTGACATAAGGATGAACAGAAGGCTTGTTACTGGCTAGTGATAGGAGTGGAGCTTCTGGTCCAAGGAAGAAAAGCATCTTCCATGGCAGAAGGATAATCTTTTTTTCCTCTCCACATAGGCTACTCTGTATGGAAGGCAAAGTGACAAAAGACAAAGGGATCACTACACAGTGGACATCCTTCAGCTTCATCTTTTCCTTATGTCACATAGAACAAAGAAAAAGAATGAAAACAGCTTTATTGTATTGCTTCACATCTTTAAGAAAGATCCATTTTATGATCGTCTCATGGGGAGGGTGGGAAGAAAATAGCACCATGCACAGCTACATGCTGCATAACTGCATTTGAACCAGCACCTACAAGAGGTTGCCTGTCTGGGGGCAGCTGTCCCTGATCCCATATCACAGCCTTCCTCCTGCCAACCTGAGCTACATTCACGCTGAAATGGGAGAAGGAAAAGCAGCATCTCAAGCTAACCTGCTCCAAGACTGGGATCTTTAAGGTTGCACCAAAATTCTTATCTTTGCACATTAATTTGCAAGAAAAACTGCCCAATTTAATAGGACCTAAAAATCCTCCAAACACATTTTTTGTTTTTTGCAAACACTATTTCACTCATGCATGTCTGCCTGGTGATGCATCATTATCATTGTAACAAGATAGCTGCTAACCCTGCAAGGGTACATTGTTTAGTGTATCCAAAATGCTGCAGAGGATCTACAACTATTATACAAGACTAAAATGAGTTTCGGTATACAGAAATGAGAGAGAGTTTAAGACAGCCTGGAGCTAGGAATTACTTGAGCTTTTTTTGAGATGGTCCAGGGCCCCAGTCACCCATTTTAGGCATTCTTCCCCATGTAACAAGCAGCTAAACATCCCTCAGGTCCATTCTGACCCCCTACAAGCAACCCCAGCAACATTTCAGGGATGAGGCCAGGCATTCAGGTGGCATCAAGCAGGGATTTGCTGCTTGAGAGATGCATCGCAGGAAAAATCAACCAGCCCTAAATTAAAGTGCTCCCAATGCAACACAATTATGCTACATAGCGTTTGCTTACCTTATATACACTCAAAGAGAAGATAAATATCTCATAAAAACCACAATCCATTATTAAACAGCTATAAAATACTTTGCTATCTTCCCATTTCAAGAACTCCCATAGTATAAATAGTGGTCAAAAGTTCAGTGAACTGTCTTGTAGCCTTTTGCTCTATTCAAACCGTGCTATTTCCAGAAAGTCTCCTGACTATCTAATTTCCAAAATGAATATGCTTTAATTTTCCTTCTTCATGCATTGTGCTTTTTCCTCATTTGAAACAGCAACAGCCTCTGGCAGTAAAGGACATCATATTTCTGTGTGAGATGAAGCCTCTTCCCCCTATATGCGGGAGAATGACATGGGTCAAGGGAGAAAAAATGTATGCAAAAAACATCACACCCCACTGACCCCAGTATATTTTACATTACAATTTTGCCATTTCCAAAATAGGTTCATTTTGCAGTGGACCATATCAGCCATATTTCAGGATTTACAAAAAAAAAAAAAAAAGTTGCAGTACCTGGAGCAGTGTCTGCATACAGCATGTCTTAATGCAATATATACAGATTGTTTTATTAATGTGTAGTGTAGCTTGCAGAGAACGCACGCACATGCAGGGAATATTCACGCGTGCTGAGGAGGCAACACAGGTGTACGTAGCATGGATTTGTGCATACACTCAATTATATCTGCAGGTAAGGCACATGTGCATTGTATTTCTCAAAAAACAGACCTCTATATCCTGTAGGTGAAGCACATAAATTTGGGATGAGAGGACAGTGAAGATTTGCTCCATGAGCCTTCCTCCACGAAGCCTTGAAGCCCCCATAATGGGGCACATGACACACATTCAGACTTCTAAGCTGAAACTGCCATGCTTTCAATGGGCAACAGAAATAGCTAGGTCTGTTACACACATGAGGAGAACTTGTTCCACCTGCAGGCTCAGGCAGAGCCAAGTCAGAGCCTGACTGGAGAAGCACAGGAGGTCCTGGCTTCTCCAGGCTTTGAAACTGCCCTTTATCCCCTCAGTGCCCCAGCAAAAACCATCAGCCATCAGAGGCCTCAGGAAAAGGATGAAGGGGAAGCACGGGGCAGTCCTTGTTTTAACCAGGGATAAAGCAACCAGTGTTAGTCAGAACACCTCAGGACATTTTACTTTAAAACACCAGTATTTACATTGACTGATGCGGGCAAAGCTAGAGAGATGTCTGCAGGAGTAGAGATTTTTAGCACAGAAAATGCTGCCCACATCATCAATAGCAGCACTGCTTAAGACCGTAATAATTCTGACTTTGTGTCCTGCAAGATCATAATGCTCACGGAAGTGACAGGTCCAACCACTGCTAACAGAATCATCATCCGCTATTTTGACAGAAAATCAAAAGAAGTCTGACTTCCCTTAAAAGTACCAATTCCTATAAAATCTTGCTGCCATCTATAGATTGTCATCTGGGTAAAGACACCTCTTACATACTGGTATCTGAACGTTAAACATGCCAACAAAGCACAGTCACGTAATGGGAGCTAAATAGAAGCGGGCAGAGGGATTAAAAAAATAATAATACTTTCTGAGCACACACAGGCAGTAATATTGTCTTTCACATCATGCAACTACTTGAACTATCGTGAACAGAAGCGTGTCCTGAAGTCATCCAACTCCTGCTTATCACCTCAAAAAAACCGTGAAGCACTGTCACGCTATAGAGCCTTCAGACTTCAGGAGTAACAGACTTACCTGACGTTCAGTGTAGCCCAAGGTGAGGAGACCCCTGTGGGTGGATATTCAACAGAAACACTCAGGGGGACAGCAAAGCAGCCGAGGGCAGCGGTGCCTGAGAGCTGCATGAACCAGGAGCAAATTCCAACCAGGGTGGAAACAGCTCCACAGATGTCTGAGAGCCACTGATTGACTCCTGCTGACTCAAAGGGCTGAGTGCTTCCCTTAGAAACACAGAATTTTAGTTTTTCCTCCCTTTGCACCACTGCTCGCAGCTGCTTTGCATTCGTACCAACTCAGCTCTCCAAACCCGAGCTAATCACACCTCAAATCCTGCTGAACATGTCCTCCTGGGATAGGCAGAGCTGTTCAGGGCTATTTCAAAGCCCTGTTGAAAATGAATCTAAATGCAATTGCAAAAGCTGCACTGTTTTGTTAAGTAGATAGGGTAAAAAATGCGGTATTTTTTGTAGCTGTTAGCTCTCCTAAATGTCATAGAGAGCCATCCTATTGCCTGGGAAGTTGTGGACTTGTGGCTCAAGAAGTTTGCTTGCTTATTGTCAGTGTTTACTTGAACCGGTTTTTAATAAAAGCCTCAAAGAAAGGAAACTTCCTGCCTAGAGATGAGGCATCAGGAGCCCAAGTTGGAGCCCCAGAGAATTGCTGAGTACTCAGTGACAGTTGACTTCAGCTCCAGTATAGCATGTTCATTCTCGACTGTAAATCTCCTCTGTAATGCTCTGCAGGGGTGCTGCTTTTCTGTAAGCAGTTACTGGGAGGGAACGTGGGCTGTCTCGAGAAATTCCAGTACTTCAGTGGCAAATACTGCAATGTTTCAAGTGGCCAACTTAAGCAAACTAGATGGGCAGAACTTGGTCCTGTCTACATTCATCTAGGGCTTTGAGTTTATCAAAATAAAACTTGATTTCATAAAATAATAATAATAATAATAATAATTTTCCCATTGGCTTCAGAGCACCAGTTCCATCAAAGCACCAACTATTGAAAGTTCAACTGCTAATGGCAAGCTATTTTGAGAAGGGAAAAGTCTGGAGGCAAATTACGAGGGAAAGAATAGATATTAATCATTTTTAAAGTCATTCTGTCTCAGGTATTATTTTCCTTTTCTTTCATTATTCATGATGAGTTTTTTGCTCCAAGGCCAAGTGAATTCGTAGGCCCTGACCAATCCAAACACAACCATGACTGTCTGAACAATGCAGCCTGGCTGAGTCTATAGATAAATAAGAGTTGAAATGAGGGGGAAAAAAAAAAGATGATTTTAAACCATGAATCTAAACACATTCATGAAAGTATAATTCTCATTCTAATCAATTAATTTCACAGTAGGTGGTCCACTTGTGTTCCCTGGTGTATTTGTAGGACAGGAGTCCCAAAAAGCCTCTCCCCTTCATCTTGCCTTTTCTCTGCTTCTGCCTCTCCTGCCTCTAAAGCCAGCTTAGCCATGTTAAGCCTTTGGACCCCAAGAAATCGCAGTAGTATCTATTTCCTTTTCTTTTTTTAGTTTAATTCTGGAGATAATGGACCTTCAGTAGTTTCATTCATTACTTGGGTTATCTGCATCACATTTTGCTGCAGGGCACAACTGGAAACAATGAAGAAACGTGCCTAGAGATGTTAGCAGCTCTATGCCATGAAATTAAAGGTTTTGGAAGACAATTCTCTCCCACGAGAGGAGTATGATTGTTTTCTTCTCCGCAAAACAGCCTTTTAAAGGTCTTTTCCATTTTGGATATGGAGAGCACCAGGATTGCTCCTGCTTTAGGACATGCATAGGCACTGTTTGCAGCAACTTCTTGCCCCAGAGCGAGGGAAACTGGGAAGAAACTCTGGAGCAGAAGCAGTGACAATTTGTGGACCTGTTTTCTGCTTCTCCTCTGGTAATTTTCAGCTCCTCTGAGCAGCCCCTCTTTGTACTTTGCTAAAGGAAAATTGGAGCTCAGAGATCCGTTCGCTGCAGGGAAAACAAACCAAAAGAAAAGCATTTCCTGGGTATATTTGTAGATGTAACTGTGTTTCCTGGAAGACAGGAGTTTGCAAGAGAGTATCTTAGGCAGCCTTGAAGATAACTGCTGTGGTTTGGGCACTCTGAATAAACTCAGCAACATGTACCCTCGCTCAGACTCTGCAGATGCAAGCATCTGCAGAACGTGCTGTTGATAATTAATGTAATTGTATAAACCCCTAGGTATGTGAATACATGGATCCTCACATTTTGCCAGTTTCTCCGTATCAAATACCCAAACTGAAACAAATTCAACAAGATACAAATCTGTAGCTGTATCAAAATTTTAACTATATTCACCAATAAAGCGTTTCTATTTCCAGTAATGCTGGCAGCATGTACTGTAGCTAGGCAGCAGCTTTTATTTTCAATTATCATTTTTTGCCTTTTTATACGGCATAATGAAATGCCTGCTAAATTATACATTTTTGTAAAACACAAACTTCTCCCTTTATTTGTGGCTCAAGTCTCGCAGTATCATTTTGTCTGCATTAGTTCTAGCTCTTTATGAGAGGCCAATTACTTTTCTTAGCTGTGATATGCAGGATGTGATATCCTACTTGCCAGTTCTCACTGGGAGGCAGTCATATGCAAAGTGACCCCAACTAAGGCTCTGATCTTCGGAGAAAGGCCAGAGATCCCGTCACTCCATTGTCTATGAGAGCATCCACACTTATTTGTCTCCATGTTTGATACCTAAGATTTGCAACCCATTCCTTGCCAAACAAGAATAGATTTTCGGAAAGAGAATAAAAATGTTTATAGCTGCTCCTCCTAGCCCCCCTGTAGAAAGATGCTCTCTCAAAGAACTCAATATGCTGTCTCCCAGAACCTAAGAAGCTCTGGAAATGTAAAGTTCACTTACACCAATGGGCCGTATAGATATATGCCAGTACTTCTCAATTCCCTGTCTCTTTAACTGGCACTTTGAACTAGAGAACACCTCCTTAATCTTGCCCCATTATCACCCTAATAGTACCTCCTGATATTCATAAATGTCTAGCAAGACTTTCAGCTATTTTGTATGAAGAAGAAATATCCAGCTAAATTGAGAAGATTACCACATCACCACATAAATCAGTGACAGGCTGCATGTTATTACAGTTGATTTTTGTTGACAGTTGGCTGTAGGCAGTTGTGTTTCAAATGCCTTTTTTCACTGGGAAATTAAACAAAATTCCATGCAAAATGCAGCCCTCCAGTTCAAAAACTGTAAATCCAAAATTAGCATTTCATACTTTAAAAGGTAGCACAGCACAATTTTCCATTGAAAGGGCTATGCAGTTGTCACAAATGGGTGCTTCACACATGACACTAATGCTACTGATGCCTTTTAAGAAAGCCACCTTTCTCTGATATTATTTTCTTCCCCTAATAATCTGCATACACTTTTCCCTATGGAAAAGAAAGAGAGCTCACTTACTTATCTCTCATATGGGAGCATTATGCTTTCAGCAATTCAGACAGATAGGCTGGATTGGAGGGGGCTGGGTTGCCAAATCCTCCTCAGTAAGAGGCTAGGCATTGTGGCCAGTGAAAGGTTAATCTTCCCTCTTCCAGTTCCTCCTTCCATCTCGGTGTAACCTGGATAGTGAAGAAATTGCAAGACTTATGAAGTGAAAAGACACATTGGCACTAAACTCCATTCATACTGGATCGTGTAGCACTTCATATACAATGGCCGCACTTGACCTAATTAATGAAAACCCATTACAAAAAGTCAAAAAAGCAGCTCAGGCAATACAAGAGAGGACTAAAACTTGAAAAGGATTTTCTGCTTCCAGCCACTGCTGATCTACTGTTTTTCACTTCAGGTATCGTTCACTACTAAAACTACTAAAAAATTTATAAGGACTCAAGTGAAAGAAAGCAGCCCAAGCAGCAGGTGTTGATATGGAGCACCTTCCTCATCTTTAAATGGATTCCAGCTTGGATGCCAGCTTGGAAAACACCACAACCTCCTCAAGAAGATTATGATTTTACCTGTATATGACACAGATACTATGGCAAAGAATTGTGATATTTACTGCTGGTCACAAGGACAGATGTATAATGGGGTTTGTCAAACGGAAGATGTTAAACTAGTCTTTACACAAATACTTTGAAAGCAGCTAACTGGCTTCTGGAAACGGGGATTTAAATAACTTCTGGTCATTGCTAGTAGGTCTGAAAAGTGCATTGCCAGCCACTTGCACCACGTTTGCTCTTTCCCAGAGTAGGAGCAGTAAGGCCAGAGGAAAGACAACCTGCATGCTGGATCATTCTCTCTTCTCCTCTGCCCTCGGTGGAGAGCGAAAGATGGAGAATTTAACTGGCAGTGTCTGAGCCATGTAACTCCACCGCTGACCAGTGAAAAGGAAACATATACACAGCAATCAGCACCAGTAAAATTTGGCATTTCAATCAATATTGAGATGCCTTCATCTGACTTTATAATTGGGCCAGGGTTTAGTTTTACAGCACGTGCCTAATCTTCCCCTGGTGTCACCCTACTGGCAGAACCAGGCAAGCCATCCATGAGATTCTGGCCCCACCAACCCATGACATCCCAAGCAGCATCACACTTTGTGCTGTTGATTAATTAATTGTGCAACTGACTGCCTTTTGCTGTTGCTGGCATTTTGCATGAAAATAGTCCCACTTCTTGGTCATAAGTAACAGGAGATGGGAGAGGCAGAAAATTTCAAGTTGGAAAAAAAATTACAAAGCTGTTAGTTTTCACTTCCTCAGAGTTAAACAGCAACAGAAGATACCCATTATAAAAAGCTCAACTTAACACTGTACTAATTATTAGATTTGCAAATACTAAATGAATTGAGACAAACCATCAAAGCGAGGTATTGATTGCTAAC
This sequence comes from Tympanuchus pallidicinctus, assembly GCF_026119805.1. Taxonomy (NCBI): domain Eukaryota; kingdom Metazoa; phylum Chordata; class Aves; order Galliformes; family Phasianidae; genus Tympanuchus; species Tympanuchus pallidicinctus. The sequence goes on from NW_026294618.1 coordinate 107,971,552, forward strand.
CAGTGCTGGGGAAAGAGGGCTCAGCCAAGAAGGGTGGAAAATTTCAGCAAAAGACAAAATGGTGACTACAAATGAGTGATTCTGAGCCGTCTGTTGAGGAGAGGAAGGGAACAGGCCAAATCTTTGCCCTTGAGTGACCTGCAGCCTTGAATGACTTCAAGTAGCAACGTCCAGCAACAGAATGATTTATATTCGAGCTCTGCGAGAAATATTACACTATCCATAAAAAGCATTATGTCATTAATATGTTCTCTTGCAACTCTGTCGGCACATATTATCTTAACATCTGATTTCCTGTGAATACTGTAATTTTCCAAAGCACATGAAAGGCATTCTACTATTTCTGCTCGGCACATGCTGTGAGATCCAAGATGACAGCAGGCATGGTTAGCAAGGTCATTGATGCTATGACACCAGGCACTTTTCTTGCTTCTCTCCTTGGGGTCCTGATGTAGTGGTGAAAAGCCCAGTGTGAGGCTTACCAGGAGGCTCCTTGAGAAGGCAAGGCAGCAAGACGCAGATCAAACTGGCAGTGTGAGGGAGCAATATCTGGAAGGAAAACACAGTTTGAGGAGGAGCGTGGAGATGAATCTCAGAACCGGCACAGCAAAGCTGATGTTGTGCTAAGGCAACGTCAAATGGTCCTGTAAAACAGGTCAGCAACTTGCACAAAGAACATCACAGAAGCTGAAGTGACTTCATAGAGAGGAAACAGGGCAGTCTGGGGCAGGGGAAGCACGTGGGACAAGGGGATGAAGATTCATTGGTTTTGTTGTTTCAGCAGATGTAAGGGTAAATGCCATCCATCTGGTGGCATTTTCTGCAGGGCTCAGGTGGATTACCTCCCAGCAGTCATGTTCATGCCGAACCCAGCAAGATGTGATGGAATCACAGCACTCATTTCACAGAGATATCTGGTCTTGACTGAAAGATCTCAGTCAGCTTTGGATCGTAAGCCCAGGGTTGTCATAAGAATAAGTCAATTATTCTGCAAATGAAGGGAAATGCTCTACAGTTTTTAGTTGCACTAAGTAAAGAAGAGAATAAATCCTAAATCATCAGGCAGTGTGTCTGTTTATAATTATTATCATGCAAGAAATATGATGTTAGTTGAGAAACATAATTCTTTTTGTGTTTTGGGATTTCCTAGTTTGCATCTTTTTTGCCTTCAGATTTAGATCTCCAGGGCAGATAAATTTGTTTTCCTGGTGCCGCATATAAATGCTTCTCGACAGGAAATTTCTCCTTTCAAAGTATTGTTCACACGGCTGTATTTAGATGACTCAGTCAAATACTGCTCCTCACTTTTTTCTTATGAGTTGCAAGTAATGCCCAGCCTGGTTCATAAAGTGAGCTGCACTCACGACAGCATTCCTGAAATAACATCAGCCAGCCATTGCTCACGTGGCTCAAGCCTTGCAGTCCCTCCTGACCCCATGCTCATCAGTATTAGCAGTTGGAGCTGGATCTAATTGCTGGCCAAGTAACAAAGACATGTTGGCATCGTGCACTGTCTGGAGTTGGTGTGCCCAGGAAAAAATAAATTTGTAAAACATCCTAAAGGATATGAGAATCAGAGCTCAAGTGTAGTATTTTCAAACAATTCTCACCCTTACTCCGTGGACTGCAGTTGATCTTTGATCTCCCTCATTTACAAACGCTGTCATCACACCATTCTCTTCCTACTCTGTATCATTAATACAAATCTGGAAACAATGGCTTTCTCACTGCTGAAATATTGCAACATTCAACTATTTGTTCCCTCGTCTAAAATGGATCATTCGTTATAGTCAATATCCCCAAAAGAATTTTATCATTTGAAACCTGTTTGCAGAGAATCTAAAGTAGCTGGAATGACATCTCAGAAATTCCAGTGTGCGCTGGAGCCGACTTCTCCGGGAAGCCCAATAAGGTGTCGAGTCTCTCTGTAGGCAATATCCTTTTTTTTTTTTTTTCCTTCTGATATATTTGTGATCCATTTTTTGCTGCTGAAATTCACCGCTGGGCTACGTTAGCTCTTGCATCCACTTCATCACAGAGAGCTGTGATAATTGCCTCCTGGCTCCACTGCTCCCACCACCTCCGTGCTTATCACAGAGGTCAGTTTGGTTTCCTCTCTTCTACAGCACACTCCTGGATTGCTGGTGTCCCTTGCAGCGGATGGGATGCAGCTCCCTGGCTTTGGCTCTAGTCCAGTTTTTGTGGTGTTTGTGGCACTCGAATATCTGAATGAATATTTCCACCAAAGGAGACATCTTAACCTTTCACCACTTGAACACAGTATTTTTCTTTAATTTCTATGGTCCCCATCGGGAGAAGATTTGAGGTCCAAGTCAGACTGTGACCAAAATACCTCAGTGTGAGCAGTGTGAGCAGGGCTTTATCCTGCTGTGAATAACAGTGCAGCCCGGCCAGGTGAGATGGAGTAACACGAGCTGCAAAGCCTCACTTGCCAAAATCAAACTTGTGGTGCAACTCACAAATTGTCGCCAAAGTGCTGTGAGAGGAGTGAGGACAGGGCAGCTTTTTCAGAGATAGCAATGCAATCTTACATCCAGAGGCTCTCAGCAGACACTGTGCACCCTCTTCTCTATTTGAAAATCTGTCTCTCTTTGTATAAAAAAGAGGCCATGTTTTTACATGCTGCTTTCACTTACATAAGATATGAGCAGCTTAGGTGAACTGGCCCTTGAGCAGGAAGGTGCTGTCTGGAAATAAAGTCCTTGTCTGGAAACACAGGTGTCTGCAACCTTTCAATCTATGTCAGTGTAATGCAGTTACACTTCCTAATCAACTGCAACCAATTATAATATCGATGACAACACCGGCCACATGCACACAAAGAGGCCATACTTTGCTGTTACTCAGTGCCAGGCTGCTTCCTCATGCCCTGTGTCTGTCACTAGTCAACTCCAGAGTCACACAACTTGCCTTCCTTCTTACTCCCATCTATTTGGATCTGAATGTCTGTGAGGCAGCAAATGTTCTTTTGCACAGAATGTGCAATAGGTCCTGTGGTGACAGGGCTTTTGTCTCAACAAGCCTTGAGCACATGGTGAGAAATAAAGCAAAAAGAGCTGGCAGGGGAGCAGCAGCACCTCTAGGCCCCAGGCAAGGTCTCCTGATGTCAGAGGTGGCGTGTTTAATCCAGGAGAACAGAATGCATGTAGGTGCCACCAACACCTGAGCACCTCTTCTGAGATCCATGAGTGAGCAGGCAGCTCACGCTGCACGGCACGCAGCTCGGGCATCCCAGGTGACCTTACGCTTTATCCCAGAGAGCAAGCTGGGTCCAACTCTTGAAGGAAGGTCTGTGAGCTGCCTCTCACTTCTCCTTTTGATAGTACTGCTAGTAACCAAGTCGCCATGTCCGCACCGGGCAGACACTGCAGAGACTGGGGAGCCAGCGGGCCGTGCAGCTGTCCTGTACCCACAGGTGTACCTGCGGTGGGGCTGGTGGAAATCCCCGGCCTCTGCTGTCCCCAACACGGGGACATCCAGCTCATGGGAACAAGGCCATTGGAGCATGACGGCTGCATGCAGGGCAGCACGTGGTGAATGTGAGACAAGGGCATGAGGAGGCCTCATCACCCGTGTGGTTATCTGTGTCTGCATCTGCCCCCAAACTACAGCAGAATGTTGGTGAGAGTGGCCCGGTAGATGTGAGCAGGGGATGTTTGCAGCTTCTCATCTGAAATATTTGCATGAGCGGTGGCTTCCTCTCTCCCCTGCAGGGCAGCAGGTCTGGTCGTTCTCACTTCCCCATTTCATGAGCTACAGAAGTGAGTTTATAAACGCAGTGACAAGGACCAACGTGCTGATGCTCTGAATCATCCCAATAACCAATTACTGATGCCAGCAGAGCTACAGCCACTCACCACCACAGCATCTTCCATTTCTGTCCCTCCACCATACTCAGCAATATCATATAGTGAGTGTGCATTCCTTGGCCATCAACTTTACATCTTGCAAGCACAAAAAAGCACATGCACACACACATAACCAAGTTACCAACTTCTGGAACAAAAAATATACATGCAACACGTAGGTTCAACTTAGAAGGCCTTCAACCACTCAGACTTTTAAGAAAGCCTGAATTGATAGGTATTATAGCAATAGCTTCTACTCGATTAACATAAAAACTTTTGTTCCAAAGAAGTTTTTCTTTCTTGTTTTGTGCCAGTGACCTGGTCTGCATTCCACATTTGTTATCACAACAACTGTGTTATGTGCAGTAACTTAGAGATTCGCATGCAGCGATCTGTCCCTATGCATTGCACTCCAGACTCCAGGTCTGAGCACATCTAGGGAGATGGCCAAGCACAACACTGTGAGTGCTGCTGTCTATTCTTACCCTAAAACTTTGTTGGATATGCCAGTTTTACACCTATCACAGTACAAACGAGCAAACACTCCCCTCCAGGGCTGTGGAAGATGCAGGAGCAACAGAGGAGACTCTTCAGACCAACTCACCACTCTCTTTCATGCAGCTGCTGAACAAAAGTGTTAAGGTCTCAACACTGTGTTTTTCCATTTGTTTGGTTTTGTTATCATGGGTGCCACAACTCAGAAGGCTTTGTCTGAATATCATCAGCCTCAGTGATGCTGGTAATACAGATTTCCAGGCAGGATACTCAGCATGAGCCTTCTGCGTGATGCTGTTCTATCACGCCAAGAGCACAGACAATTGTAATCTAGCAATTGACTTAGTTCCCTCCTTTGAGTTTTCATTTTCCCCAAGTGGCAGGGGAAAAAAAAAAAAAAAAAGAAAAAAAGAAAAAAAAAGGAAAAAAAAAAAAGGAAACAATTTTTATTGCATGGAAAATGCCTGAGGGGAATGAACTAAATTCAGCACTAACTTGCAAAGGCAGATTTTAAAGTTGCAAAATCAGAGTACAATTTGGTCCAATATTTTGTTTCAGTGTTTGGCTCAGTAAAAGGAAAAAAAAAAAAAAAGAAAGAAAAAAAAAAAAAAAGGACATGTTTTTTCCTGCTTATGAATTGCTGTTAAAATGAAGTACAAGTTCTCACAGACAGAAAAATACTGTTGCTGTGAGCAAGTACGAACAATGCTAAGCCTCAGCCACATGTGCCCGGAGCGGCTCAGAAGCTGGGGAGCCTGCATCACCCCACACCAGCTCCGCTTAGCAGCGCCACAGGTGGAAATTGTTCTCCTTGAAACAACTTCTGTCCAATTTGTAGCGGTTAATAACTAATGACACATAATTTCTAAATCTCAGCAACACTTTGCTCGCTCCTGCTTTTAATTAAGCCTGACGGTAGCAGCGGCGAGCCGCAGCCTGTGCTGCACAGGGCGGCAGTGCGCTGGCACAGGCCATGTCCTCTCTTCCCTGCTCCTCAATGTGTTCCGGCCTTTTGTGCCACAGCACAGTCATGGAATGGCTCCTGGGCACCCCTGAGGCACTGTGGCAGAGTTGTGAGGGCTGGAGGAGATTCCTGCACCTTGCTGCCATTCAGCAGCCCCCAGAGCGGCTCTGGCTGCTGCCCCACAGCCTCCACATCTCTCGCAGGAGGAGGCTGACGTCGAGACGCAGAGTCTTGAGGCAATTTCCTATCTGCTCCTGGATTTGTTTTGCCACTGCAGTATGTCTCTCTCCACGTGCCATTAAGAGTTCAAATCTTTATTCTCCCCCTCCACCCCCCTGCCGCCCATTCCCTGCCTTTTTAAAGCATCATGTTTATGCAAGTGGACAGGAGGCTCTCATATCTGGGTCACACGTTTGCTGGAGGTCATTGAAAGGCTACAAAATGGAGCATGCCTAATTCCGCTATTTCAGAAGTTTTCTCACATGTACTCAAGACAATTATGCCTATTAAATGAGTTCATTAAATTGCAGAAATCCTTTGAAAATTCTGGCATGCCAAAAATTACGCTGAACTTCTTTTAGTTCTTTAATGCCTCCCAAAAATGCTCAAATTCTCAGAGGTGTTGAGAGTGGGGCTCGGCTGCCTGCAACGCAGCAGAGACATTGCTTGTGCCCTGTCTCCATTACAAGCAGAGCTCACCGCAGCTGAGCAAAGTGAACAAAACAGCACCAAGGTCCTCCAGGTGACACTTAGCAGTGCTGCTGTCATTGGCCCAAGTGCCGCTCTGCTGAGAGCTGTTCAGGCTGAGGAGAGAAAAGTCATCGATACTGCTTGGGACAGGACAGGACTCGTGGGGCATTTCCACAGCTGCAAGCTTGTGCTGGGCTGCTCCACAGTTCTCTTGTAAGGACAGTGGTAGAATGTTAACCTGGAGGTCAGCACCGGCTTACACTGCTCTTCCAGCCCTCAGACATGGCCATGTAGGTTCAAGAAAGCCACATAAAAGAAAGATGCATTGCTGTTTCTTCGAAAGTCACTGCAGGGAGAAGGATCCCCCCAGTCCTGATTTTAGGCAGTATGACACAGGGCGATGACCTTTCTTCTGCAAGCACCTTTCTCTGTCCACAGAACCAGAGGCCAAATGTCACTGACGCTTACATCCTGCTACCTTCCAGCCCATTGAGGGTCTGTCTTAAGGAGAGTGGAAAAGCTTTTGGAATGGGAGAAACTGGAGCAATCACTTCTTTGCGTTCTGCAGGGCTGTACTTTCCAGCACACCAGATACCCCAAGGTCCAGTACTATTGTGGATCACAGGATTAACCACTCTGGTAGGAAGCAGCTATCCCTACAAAGAAATGTCCCACTTTTCAGAACGTGCTGTGCATCGATAGCTACCTCTGAAACAAAGAGTGCTCAACCATTATGATTACAATCCACTGATCCTGAGGTGCCTCACACTAATCAGATATGAATACTTTCTTGTAAGTTGTACTATAATATATACAAACAAAAGTTAATAATTTATTGGTGCAATGCTAATTGTTATGCAGATCTCATGTAATGGAAGTGGTTTGGCATCAAAAAGTTCTGGGAACCTGCAAAGTAAATACTCTAAAATATTGCACAGGGCAGCATGCCTCTGAGCAGTGCTGTCACTTCAGGGGAACTATGCATATCCACTGCAGCAATTTGGAAATTAAAATGTACACAAGATGATGGCTCATTAAGAAGCGTTTCTTTTTCATGGGTAGAGGAACATTTATCACAGCTGGCCCACACCAACAATCAGCTTTGGACAGAAGCCACCTTTACTAATGAATGGGAGGAAACAGTTTTTAATTTCTCTGAGATCTCTTATCAATTGATTTCAGATGATGTATGGTAGGTTTTATTCTCCAAGAATTAAAATACTCTTCAAGTGCCAACAGAGACCTGATATTTTTATTGTATGACTTTGTCTTCTGACACTATGTCATTTTGCCCTGACACCGCAGCTGCCTCCCCACAGACTCATTGCTGCTACCTCCCATTATCCTTGTCTTCCTGCTTTCCCTGTGATCACACTAACTCAGGTTTAGACAAGCAGGAGGAGGGGGAAAAAAAAGCCAACAAGGCAAACACCACATCAGCTGAAACCTTTCACTAATTTTACACACAAATATCAAAGAAGATGGTTTGCTACTCCGCACTCACTGATATGGTGAGAATTAATTGACCTCAGTTGTTTATGTTTACCTTATGAGTCACGTAAAGCCCTCGAGTGCTACCTGCAGAGTCAGAAGGCATTATGTTGGCATTGAAGAGAGCCTTTGATCAGGTCCTCGGGAAATACTTCCTATGTACTCCTGAAGTGTAACTTCAGACCAGGCTCTACCAAGGCCACTTCACTCTTTTGTGCATCCCCTTGAGTTCACTAGTGAATGAGCTGAAATCCGCTGTTTTCTTTACTAGATGGCATATGTCAAGGATCCCTGTGATCACTTTTATTACCTGCTTTATCTAAAGAGCTCCTTGCTGGAGCCTAGGGTGTCAGCAGTCATGAAAAGAGCATAGCTGAGATATGATTGTATTTTATAACCCTCTAGGACAGACGATTAGCTAAGGCCCATTAGCATCTCCATCTCAAATCTTAGGCCAAGATCCCAAGCAATGGCAAAGATGGGCAATTCTCACTAAGGAAAGGGGAAAGCCCCATTTCTTCATGGCATTGGCTGGCACACCAGAGAAGGACAGAAAGAAGAACTTGAATATAGCAAGGTGTTTCACTGTTTGTCACTCTTCTGAGTCTTGCATTCAGTGGAAAGCTGCTGAAGTCTGGTAACTCCACTGGGGCATGTGTCTGAAAGGACAGCAGTGGTCCTACTTAGGGGACGGCTGGGAGCTCTTCTGTACCCCCACAGAGCTTGCATTGCTCCAAGGACTCACCCTATCTCCTCCAGACGTCAAAGAAGAACATTGAGGCTGGTGTCACTGAGCACATCCTTAGGCCTGAGCCTGCCCTATCAGCTCTAACAGGATCTCATCCTGGTCCTACTCAACTACTAAGGATTTGGTCCCAAGTGAAAGTGAGGAACAAGTGGAAAGCAGAAAAGCAGCACAAGAAGAGAAATGGAATGCTGTGCTTTGGTCAGTTGCTACAGATTTCACTATCCAAACCTGGTGTAGGAAAAGGGAGCATAGTGACCCTCCACAAGAGCAACCTCCTCAAAGCCTCGTCAGCACACACATGCAGCAAAGTGCCTGCTCCAGTGCGTGAATTCTTATTATAATGGTCTCTAGGAGAATGATGTCATAAGAGATGTCAAAAACAAGAAGCGACCTGTTAGAAGAGTGCCAGTTGGAAATAAAGCCCTGCTTTTACTGGATAGCTGATCTGCTAAAAGCAGTTATTTGAAATATCTGCAGATCTCTGGGATCCATGAATAATTGCTATCTGCACATCTCAAAATCTTTACAGTTCTGCTGTTAGACATAGCTGTGCATGCCTATAAATAGTAGAGCAATGTTGCTCACTGCATAATACAGTCTCTGTGCTTTTACAACTCATCATGAACTTCTATGTAATTTATTTTTTATTGAAGAATTCCAATTAATGGCTTCCTGGTGATTTTAAAGCCTCAAATTATCAGTCTCTGAAAACAAAGCAGAGAACATAATTATCATAAACGAAGAATTTTTCATTTTGAAGCTTATCTGTTTGTGCTAAGTATCTTGTCTGTAAGTAATTAGTGTCTTTATTTTTTTTTTCAGTAAAAATAATGACCATTCTGTGCTGCACATCCAAATTTTGTTAACTGCTGGATGTACTGTATACATTACATTTGAAAACGCACCACCTTGGACCAGCTTTAAAGTATTTCATCAAATGATGATGGAAACAACAAAATACATCTGTTTGTCAGAATAAATTACGTGACATTTTTTTTAAAAAAAAAAGCTATTACATCTTTTTCTCTTCCTTCAAAGATGTAAAAGCCTTTCAAAAATACGTACTTCTTACTTATTACTATGGTGACAAAGCACGAGGAGACCAGTTGGCTGCTTTGTGGCTATTTGTACCTCCGAGCAGCTGATCACAACTGATCAGCTAATTGTACGTACAGACATGGCACCCTTTCTGCAGGTATCTCAAAACTCTTTGTCCAAGATAAGGCTAAACAAAGTTACACAGAGTAACATAGCGCCCATAGGCATGCCTAGGCTAAGTTCTTCACTGACTTCTGGCCTACTTTGCAATTTTTTCCTTTAAATTCTGTGGGGTCATACCCTTGTATCTCATTGAAACCCTGCAAACCCAGTGCAGCTGTACTGCAGAGCTATCAGAGAAGAGCATTATCTAACATTTTGTGCGCTATCCTGCAAACAGCCAGGAACCTCAGCCATGAGCATAAAAGGAAAGGTCTGATCCTACAGACAGTGTTCCTTGCCTGGATTTCATAATGACGGAGGCAAGAGGACCCCTGCTGTGACAGTACCTGTTGAACAGTTCCATCTGGTCTAGCGCCTGGAATCTGTTAGCAGAAAATGCAAGATTTCTGGGAAGATGAAGAGAATCCTTCCCAAAGAACCAGTACAATTCTGCCCACCATTGGGCCCATTCTGGCTGTCCACCAAGGCGGTCACACAATAAAACATGAGGATTATTGAGTCTTCTAACAGAACCATTTCCAGACATCAGTACATCACCAAATTATCATGTTTCAAACATTTCACCCAGCACAAGAGATGGATATTCAGTTTAGATTATATAGTTAATAATGAAAAAAAAAAAAGAAAAAAAAAAGGACCAGAGTTTGAGAGGGCATTTAGAAATGCATAGGAAGGGCAGAGCTTTTTAAAAACGGCCTCAAAATAATACAGCCATACCTTACATAGCCTTCCGTGTTAGCAAAACCATTCTTCAGCTGATTGACTTTGTTGAAGGCCAGGCAAGGTCTCTCAATATGGAATTAACGGACCTGTTAGGTAAAATGCTGTGAATCAATCCAGCTGCAGAGTCCTAAGTAAAGCTGCAAGCACCTGAAGCAATACTAGAGAGCCCTACGAAGGACGGGTCACAGTGATAACAGAGATAGTAGAAGGCCACTTACAGGATCCCAGAGAGGCAGCTACAATTTGGTAGGAGAAAATCTTGCAGCCCTGAGACGTCTTTGCCTTGTTCTTAGCACACATGGAAGTTCAGAGCAGGGAGTATGCTGAACCAAGAATGGAAGCAGCCAAGGTAGTTGTCATGGTTTGATGTTGTTTGTTTTTTTTTTTTGTGCAGTATTCCACATCCTACCATCATGTGGTGCACTGGGAGTTAAAGAGTTAATGCTCCTGTTTCATGGATTGTTTATACTTCCAGGTACCTGTTTCTCAGAAGAGAAGAACTACATCATCCCAGAAGATGGATTCTTCTGGGACCTCTTCACTGCTCCGTTTCTGTTTTCTGTTTAAAGGGAAAGGTAAAACTGCTTGGGAGTTGTGAGATTGCCCCTTTATTCTCACTGCTCATCTCTGCAGTGTGTGCTCTCTAGCTGTCTCACCTTCTGCATTAGAGTAAGACCTTTCATTTGGACACTGGCTCTCTTATTGTACATGATTTATTAGCTTCAATTCCATTTATGTTGTATTATATTGTGTTATCTTGCATTCTGCTATCATATTTAGTAAATTAGTTTTCTCCCTGAGCCCATTGCCACTGTTTTGTTTTTAGGCCCATCTCCCACCTTTTACCTTTTCCTCCTTCCTCTTCTTCCAGGGCGTGGGTCCTTGGGTCCACCCCTGCCCCATTCAGTCACAGAACCAGGCTGAACCAGGAATTTTGGACATTAGGAAACGGGAGAAACCTGCAGTATCTTCTCAAAAGCGCTCATTGGAATGTGAACCTGACGCATGATATGGTGAAATCCTGCTCCTGACTGGCAGCTGGGGAGCTGCAGTGGAAGGAAACACATCTATTTACAGTCACCCTAGTGCTGTGAGCAGGAGACGTGTCACTGATGTTTCAGTTGTGCACAGACCTTTGCAGGCACTTCCTGCACAGTCTCCTTTGAGTGTAGGTGGGATGACTTTTCCAGGCAAATCAGCTCAAACTGAAGCCCAGGAGCCTGTCACATCTTTTAGGTTGTAGTGATGAGTTACACCCTCGCCCCCACCAACCCTGGGTGACTTCTGTATCACAGAGCCCCATAGCAAAGAGCCATGAAGACAGAGGGAGAACCTGGCAGATGTATCTGGTTCTGCATTTGCTCAACACAACAAGAGCATCATCCAAGCCACAGAGGAAGGTGGAGATCAGGTCCAAAATAGGAATGAGTATGCCATGTATCAGCCACTCTCTATATTACCATCAGTAACAGAGCTATGCTTTATTTCCCTGTCTTGTATAACATTATTGTTTACACTGTGGATTCCATCAATAAAAGAAATCACAGAGTCAGTAATTCCATAGCTACGTACATTGGATAATGAAGGAAGGAATTAATTAGGAAGGCAATGACAATGCTGCTCTACAACAATAAGCTCCTGGTGATCTACAGATGTGAAGCAATTCCCTGCTTCTGTAAGAGATCTTGGAGAATGTGGTGGAAACGTCCTAAGGAAATATGCTGACACCATAACTTTATCTAATAAATAAACATGCATTAAAGCCCTTAAGTCAAATTAGAGTAACGTCTCCTATCAGTTCCTCTGCTCCTTGCCAGCCCACTCCCTGTTCTGCAACCCCTGCACATCACCTCCACTTCTTGCATCATCTGGGGCACAAACATCCCTTTGAAATATGAATGGGACCTGACCACAGCACACATTGGAGCTAGTGATTGTTCAGCCTTAGTTTCTGTCTTCTGAATCCTTGAACCAAATCTGCAGCTTCACTTCAGAATCCCCTCCCCCTTTCACAGACACCCAAGCCAGCTACTAAAATAAATCTTTCTTTTCCCTGTGAACTCGGATGTTCTCCTACAGGTGAAAGGTAGCAGTGGTGATGGCATTCCTTGGCTTTTCTCCTGAATGCATGGCCCCATCACCTCACCTCATGCACACCCCCTGACTGCACACACAGGCTATGGGATGGCAGAGAGAAGCTCTGCCATTTGCCACCCGCCATGGAGTCTCTTTACTTCCAGGCTCTAAGTAAATGTCAGCTTTTTTACTGTGCTACATACATTGTGAATTTTAAAAAGAAATCCAATACCATTGTTTTTCATGCAAGCTGAGGTGATCCTGAAATTTAATAAAAACAGTGGAATTTTCCATTTATGGCAACCATAGTTTAAGTTAGAGTTTGCTACTAATTTTCTCTAGCGGCAAGACAGGAGGACAGATAAAAAGAGGTCAACCTCATCTTGTTACACTGCAACAGTCTTCAGTCGCAGCCTCAAAAGCAAAGAATTCAAAATACTGCTATAACTTTACTGAATTGATGTAAAAAACTTGCACCAGTGTTGTATTAGGAGCGCCTACAAATATTTGTCAGGTAGAGATCATACAAGAATCTAAAAACTTAAGGACTAATAATTGCCTTTATAAGGCAAAAATACAAGCACAAGGAAATTATGTGAACCACTGTTCCTTGATCTGGTCCTTCTGTTGCTCCATATCTACAGAGAGGGATAAATCACAGGTTATCAAGATAGGAACATGATCAAAGCGTCCTGCATCCTGATTCAGTGGTGGGACATCCTTGTGTGGACCCAGCTGTCAAGAGGAGGCGTCTTGCTCACTGGAATATGGCTTCTCTGAAAGACTGGCATTGTAGCTCAGGTAGTTACTGCACCATAACCTTTAATATCTGCATAGCCATAGAGCAGATACTGCTACAGATTTTTGCCTCCATCGTTACGAAATCTAGGCAAGGAACTCTGTAGGGTCAGACCTTTTCTTTTATGCTCATGGCTGAGGTTCCTTGCTGATTGCAGGTTGCCTCACAAAAATGTTAGATAATGCTCTTCTCTGATAGCTCCTCGGACTTTGCCCATCTCTGAAACCTGCCACCACCACTGCATTAAGGAAGAAAATTAAGAGGAAGAATGTGAAAAAAATATTTTGCTTCCAAAGTACATTTCCCCGGTTGTCATGGGAAAAATAATAAATAAATAAAATAAAAAATTCTATGTGAAAACCAAGTTGTGTGGTATTTGTTCTTTTGACTTTGTTTTTGCAGAAGGGCTCCCCAGGATTCACCCATAGCTGAGGCCAAAGTAAGGTCCTTCTTCTCCTCAGACTCTTGCAAAATGAGCAGTTTCTCATCACTTCTCCAAACACCACCATTGAGTGGTCACCTCACAGCACAGTCATGGTCAGCAGAACAAGGGGAAAGCCAGCCTGCAGCCATGCAGGCAGCATGCTGCACCTGGAGGAGTACCAGCACAGTGCTGAATGCACTCAGCCAGGTCACCCAGCAGACAGCCACATGCCTGTTTCCAGCTAACCAAACACATGCAAACAGAACGAAACACCCAGTTATTCTACGGCAGTTCACTCCACGAACTCCAGTCCCTTCTACATGTTTACATGCTCCTGAGGTTGTACTGGGGTTTAGTGTATAAAGCAGAGGGCAGGCATGGCTACAATGTGGGCTCTCCCTAGAAGCCTGCCCAGCTCCAATGTCACACACGCTTATTTTGGAAACCACATCTCCACCTCAACAAGGTCTTAGCTCAACAAGGAAAACAGGCTTGCTTTCCACCCCTCTGCTTCCTTGTTCAGTCTCTTGACACTCAAAAGCCTGAGATAGAATCACAGAAACAAGGGATTGTTTGAGTTACAAGGGACCCCTAAAGGCCATCTAGTCCAACTCCCCTGTAGTGAACAAGGACACCCAAAGCTCCAGCAGTGCTCAGAGCCCTGTCCAGCCTGACCTTGAATATCTCCAGAGACAAAGCCATCCACCACCTTTCTGGGCAACCTGTTCCAGTGCTTCACCACCCTTTGTGTAATGAATTTTTTTCTTATATCCAACTTGAGTCTCCTCTGGCACCCATTCTCCTCCCAGCATTCACTTTTTCTGAGCATGAACACCAACTGGGGCTCAGCCTCAGGCTCTACCTCTGCCAGCACCTTCTCTGACATCAGAGATTACAAAATCCCAATGGCGCTTCTGCGGGAAGGCTGAAAAATACGAATAGCTTTTAGCAGAGCAGCCCTTTCTTTCTGCAGACTTCTTATTAAATTTGTCTTGTCACTGTATTTTTCTCCATCACTGCAAGTGTGAAACTTACTGCAGCAAGAAATTCGCTGGGTTTTCCCAAATATTCCCCAAACAGCCATTGCTTCTTCCGCTGAGCATCGGAACTATGGTCCAGGCAGAGCTCCCAGCCCAGCTTTGTGTTGGATCACTTCAATTGCTGCAGCAGAAATCACTGGAAGCTCTAGAGTCGGAGATGGCAATTCACAGTAATATGTGATAATGAGGAAGGTTGTTCTCGTCTCCACTGCAGAGCACTGACCTTTTAACAAAGCAAATGTCAGGGAGAGATACACAAATGTGTTTAGAGCGGTACTGGGTGCTGCCTTGATGGGTGCCTTGTGGACATCAGTACTGCCCACAGCCCACTGCTGTACAGGCAGAGCAGGTGCAATGCTGTGGGTCATTCTGAGAGAAGGCAGCTCTGGAAATCATGCATTTAGGTGCAGGGCCAGATCCCTGCAGCAGAACAGTACTGTACATACCCATAAGGTGTTTACACAGGGTGAAACTCTTGGTGCTCAGGCCAGTGAGAAAAAGCCAGAGGACAATGAGTCAGTATCTCACAAGCAATACACTGCAAGCTGTGCAAAACTCCATCCTTGCCTCTCTGGATGGTTGTGAAATCCTATTAGCAGCACTGCATCTGAACTATATGCCATTATGTCTACACCACAGGACAGTCTGAACACCAGGCTACCTTATCCAACACCAGACTCCTGCTCTGCAGAGGTGAGAGGGAAGATAGAATGTGCCAGTGAGCTAGAGGTGAACAGGAAAAGTGTTGGAGCATGGCCAGAGGCCAAAAAGGAGCTGGGTTGGGACGTACATCTGCTGCATGGGGTGCAGTGCAGCCATGGCCTAGAACCTGCACAACTGGGGCAGCTGGGCAAGGGTCTCTCACATACCTCCTTGGTTCCCTATCAACTACTGAAGAACACTGCATTCTGGAGAAAAAAAACTATGAAGAGATCTGCTTCTTTGTACAGTGGGGAGATGCACCACAATGGGACAAGGAAGAGCAGACCTGTGTGATCTGGGGTATCACATGCACCTTTCTGCCTTGGTCCAAGGAAATCTAACAGGATATCTCTAGAAATCCACACATTGCAATCAAGTGAACCTTTCAGGTCAAAGCATCCATCTCCTGTCCTGACAGGAGTTGCACCTACACAAAGGAGATCAGAACAACCAATCCCTTCACAGAGGCCACTGCCCAGTACGTTAAAATGCACAATCAGTAATTGCCTGCTGCAGGCTGGAGGACACAGGCCCCTTTGCCACCGGTTTGGTTAATTTGTTGGGTACCACCAAAGGGTATGGCACTGTATGTTCTTCAGACACAAGGCAGCCTCACAAAGTGGTGGAGTCTGCATCACCCCACACCAGCTCCGCATAAAGTGGTGGAGTCACCATCCCTGGAGGTGTTCAAGAACCGTGGAGATGCAGCACCGGAGGACATGGTTTAGTGGCATGATGGGGATGGTGTGGGGTTGGACCTGGTGATCTTAGAGGTCTTTTCCAACTTTAATGATTCTATGGTTCTGTGACTACATAAGGAGTGTGCATGTGGAGCCAACATCCTTTATCTCCTTTTGAGTAATGCCAAACACCCAGATCTAGTGACCAGACCTAAGCACTGCAAAAGGAACTGCAGTACCCTGCACCCCACATACTGGCAGCAAAGCTGGCAAGCCTCACGCACATATAGTGGTGATTGGCTCCCTGCTTCGGCCCTGTGGACCTAGTGCCAGCAGCAGTGTGGGTAGTTTACACCCAGGATTCCCACTGGGCTTCGGGGCCATCGACGCCTTGTGGCTGAAGGAGGAGAGTCGGGAAGGCAGCAAGCTGCAATCACAAATTGTTGTGCTACCTGGCTTAGTGATGTTGTTGGGGGGACGGGAGAATGTAATAAGCGGAATTTTCTAGGAAGCACGCTGAAAATAAGGTACTAAGAAAAGTCACTGAAAATGTCAGGCGAGCCAACAGGGAAAGGTCCAAGAGCAAGCAAAAGCGCAGCGTATACTTTTTCATCTATTCAATCTGACCCCGGGCCCGGCGCCACAATCTTTTTAAGGTTAGTGGTGGGAAAGCTGCCTTTTGAATGTTTGCAGAGGCCTATTAACATCCTGTGCCGAGGAACCTTAAACCCCAGGTAGTATTTCAGAGGAAATGGACAGCACAAAACACAGACTGAAAATTAACCGCAGCAGACCCCAGGCCTAAATAAGTTCCACTGGCCCTCTCTGAAATCACTTAAAGGCTTTCCTTCCAGTTGGACTCCTGCCCAACCACTTTAATAGGTGCAGCAGGCGGGGGGAAGAGAGGGAGTGGGGGGGGAGAAACGAGAGTAAAAATAAAAGGGAAACAAAACCAATCAGGCTGCGTAATTTAAACATTCCTCACAGAAAAAAAAAAAAAAAAGAAAGAAAGAAAGAAAAAAAAGAAAAAAAAAAGAAAAAAAAAAGAAGAAATAAAAGCAGTTTAACAAAAATTGCAACAGTGGTAGGATGGAAGGGTAACTCAGCAAACACTCTGTGGATGGCTGCAAACCTCTAATGGAAAGTTGTGTAAGTGGTGAAGCCAAAGTAGGCATTAATTACAATGAAAAATCAGTTTAGTGCAGGCCACAACTAAATTGGAAGCTGGTCCTCTAGGTAAAACAAAGAAAGTGCACAGAAGCTTTAGATTTGATTACATGGGAATACAAGAAAAATGTGCTGTATGTTGTCTATTATTAAAGCTGCTTTTGGGCCTTCTGTGTGTGCCTAAGGGATTTTAATAAAAAATTAGTAATAGCCCTGCTGCCCTGGCTCACTGTGGCTTTTGGAGCGTTTGTACAAGGTTGGCTCTGCTCTACAAATTAAGTCACTTCAGACAAGCAACCTTGAAAGCATTAGGCGATAGCAAAGTTCAAGCAGCACACTCCTGCTTTAAGAGGACGCGGTCCCTTGCTGGAGGCCAGCAAGGGGTTTAGAAGCAATATCATTTCATCAGGGAAAAAAGTGCTGCAACTGTTCTATTTGTCTTTGATTATTCTTGGCAACGCTAGAAATACTTATCCAGGTTCATAAACACTATGTAAGTGTTTAAAATACTGCAAAAGCCCCAGTTAATGGCAAAAAAAGTCACCATTAACAGTTTTTTTGCTTTGTTTCTTTTTTTTTACAAACACTAACTCGGTAACATTCTTTAATCTGGTGTAACAATATTAATAATATTGTCCTTATTGCTAATATCAGCACGGAGCCTTTGGCGTGACTCGATGCAACTAAGCCAGGAAAGTTCACTGGGATTAATTTAAAAACACCAAGAAGACTAAGCTCCCCATCTCCCCATTTAAAAAGCTAAGTTCTCTAACTCTGTATATAGAGGTATTTTTTTTTAGGTGAAATTAATTACATTCTTTAAGCCCCACTGTATCTATACAACAGTGGGTCCAGTTCTGTCACTAAGTCTCTGGCTACAGTTTTGTGGAAACTAAGGTTTAAAGGGCCAAGCAGAATTTGGTAAAATCAAGGGAAATGTGGTCAAAAGAAACTGCAGGGCTAAAGGCATAAGGAAACCCCCAGGAGCAGACCACAAGCAGCTTCGGCTCCCTGGGCAGCAGGTCTCTATCACTTCGGTGTCCCCCTCTGGGAAACAGCTCCCAGTTGAGTGGATATTTGCTGGTATGGGTCATTCCTTAGGAGTGTTGCCTAACCCCAAAGCCACGTCTGCACAGGTTCACCTGTAGTTTCATGTTGCCAACATTTGCTATTTCAGTATGAGCTGCAACAGGTTTTTATGATTTGCACTGAAGGGTCTCCTCCTGAATTACCCTTCTTATCTGAAGTCCATTTTGTTGCTCTCCTTATCTGCAAAGCAGAATATGAACAAAGCACTCAGTTCTTTTCTAAAGGTATCAAGTGAGGAATAAAAACACACAAACAGAAAAACGAAAGGACTACCAGAAGTTTAACTCCACCAATTTAAACCCATCTCATGGTTTTCCAAGGCCAACTGATGATCAAGTGCACAAGAGATGACAGATTTGCAGCTCTTATCTGAAGGCAGCAGCTCAGTGAGCCGCTCCTGAAGAGTGTGATGCTAGCAGCTACGCGCAGACCTGGGCTCCTGATCCCCGTCAGTGTGATGTGTACAGAGAAGCCCCTGTGTGCCACACTGTGTGTCCTCTCTGCAGTGTGACCTGGATGTGACCCAGAAGAGTGCTGGAGAAGAAACAACTGTGTTTTCAGTTCCTTGAAAATACGAGTTAGTCTTAAAAGTCCTTTAATCTCATTCTGGTTGTTTGCACAGATTCCTGTCACCACGTGCTATGCATTCCCTGCTTATACCAACACCTTCCTTCTTTTTGTTGTGCACCATGTTTTGCAGTGTTGGGAAGGGATGTCACAAGAAAGAACAGGCCCTATTTATGCTTGAAGGACCAATAGAAGTACTTCAGAGTACGTAGTCAGACCCAGATTACTTTTGAATGAAAGTTACCATATGAACATTAATGCATGCTGAGCTCAGAGTGTTTCTAAAAACTTTAAAAATAAAAACCATAGGAATTCCCCAAAAAAGCTCTGTAAATTCCTCCAGAGCAGAAGAAGAGCAGGAATGGGTGGCTTCTCTCCATCATCTCAAGGTACTTGGGCTTCTCACAGCCCCAAGCTTTTCTCTGCTCTTTGCCCACCTCTCTTCCTCCTTCCTCTCTGACCACGGAAGCATCCTACCAGAAACACTGCTGCTGCTTCCTCCTGCAGCCAACCTTCCAGGATCCAAGCACTGCCTGAAGAGTTCCAGAGGGGCTGAGGGCGGTGGGGCAGAAGGGATGTCATTGGCACCCCTTGACCTGCTGGCACTCAAAACACACAGGACTGGGATCGTACATAAAAATGGAGCAAGTAAAGGAGAGCTAGGGAAACAAATATTTGTGCCAGGCATTGTCCAGTAGAAGTCATGTAACCAGCAGCAGCACTCCATTGCTGGATGGCATCCCATAGAGACGCTCATGGGGAGCAGGATCACCTCTGTCAGCTTGTTGTTGGCAGCAGAGAGCCCCATGGAGCTGGAGGATAGAACAGAAAAAGATAAAAAGTCTCCTTATATAACCTATCAACACGTACATATCTATATGTACACCTGTGTTTTGTCATGTGCATTTGAAATTTGCTATAGCACACTTATGCTTGCAGGCTTCCCTTGAAGATCTTTACTTGCTCCTTCCCTTTCTTTACAAGCCTGTTTACTTTTCCCAATGAAAGCCCACAGCCTCCGAGGCCGCCTGGCTCCACATCTGCTCAGTGAGTGCAGAAGTGGTCTCTAGAATCATGCTTCTTATTCTGTTATCTCTTATGCTAAGATCTGTGAAAAAACAACGTGCAAAGAAAAAAAAAAAAAGAAAGAAAAGGAAAGAAAAAAAACTTTTGTCTGCAGATTCAAAAGAGCCCTCTTTATGCCAGATTCATCTACATTGAATTGGTCATGACCTTCCAGGTGTCTTTAAGGTTGAAGTGTTTGCTGGACCATTTAAAGCTCCTCTCGCAGGCTCTGGCGACCCTCCTGACATGGGGAGCCGGGCTTTTAAGAGTGTAGCCACCTTGTCAATGCTCAGAGGTCACTAATAGCCTGCCTTGGGCCTTCCAGCGGGTCGTGTTCGGCTAGGAAGCCCGACACAAAGGAAAAGGAGAGGAAGGATGGGGAGGGGGGATAATTATCATTCTTCCCCCTCCTCTCCCTCTCTCTCTCTCGAGGCTGAGAGTTATGCTCCATGTCACTGTGTTAATGCGCTTGCATCCAGGGAGACACATAATGCTCCTCTCAGCCCTGTTTATTAGTGAGATCCATTTGCGAAAAGCCCTTCTTTTGTACCACAATATGAATGTGCTTTGATGGCAAATAATTACGCTAGTCCTTTTGACATGAGGATCCACAGGCTGCCCTAGTTAAGCCAGTAATTAGCCTGTCCTCCTTTTTTTTTTTTTTTTTTTTTTTTTTTTATTATTATTATTGAGAAACTACAAATTATCCTCATATGAGCACTGGCCATTCCTTTTTCTCTTTCTATTCTGCCTCCCTTTCTCCTTCTCTCTCTCTCCCTTGTATCTCTCAGCACTTTGGATAAGGGGAATGCAGCTGCACTAGAGCAAGATAAAGCTCCGCCATCAAGATGATGAACAATTTGGATGAAGAGGCTTCGAGATGAACACAAAAGCTGAAGAAGTGCGGCTGATGCAGCCCCGGACAGCTGAAGAATGCTGTAGTCTGCAGATGAATAGCCCTCATTTGTGAATATACAGATTTTCCATGATGAATAAAAACTGAGTGTAGGTCACAATAAATAAACTTTTTTTTCCCTCTTCTTCTTAAATAATAATTCAGGTTCCCGGCACCAAACAGCTGTAAATTGAAGGTTGTGCTTAGTTTTCTCAACTCTCAAAGGGGATAATTAAGCTAAGCTCACATTGTTTGATATATTAGTGTAATGATGAGCTACTATATTCTAGCTTGTTTCGAGTTATTTTAGGTTTTTTTGTTTTTTTTTTTTGTTGTTGTTGTTTTTTTTCCCCATTATCTTTTTTCTTAAATTACATTTCAAATACATTTTAAATGTAGAAACAGCATTTCTGAAACACAGTTGCCCTGTGTTTGGGTCTATCTGAAATGTATTCATATAACATTTAATTAAAAATGCAACATCCCCTTTTTTTGGAAAAAGCACGGAGGTAAATAAAAAAAAATCAACATTATTCAGCTCATCCTGACAGTCTCACTCAACAACTGAGCCTTTATCCTCACTGGTGCAACACAATTAGATGGGGTTGTATTCTTTGTCAGTACAAAGAGTCATCAGATTTCTGAAACTTCAGGACTGTTAATTCTTGTCAACCATAAAACCTACCTTGTCCCCATGTTTTTTTCATAAATCGTTTCAAAGATCAACTGGAGGCAAACAATTTCTGATCTTACCCTGATAAGAAGTCTCACACAAGACAGAACACCTTTGCCGAAGAACTTTTCTCCCCTTTTCTTCCATCTCTGTTTCTATCCCCTAGATAACTCTCAATGTCATCTTTAAAACAGCAGGTAGCAGGGCTATCTTGCTACAAGTCACACAGACCCTAAGGTTTACCCTCAGACTGCTGGATAACATTTTTCTAGGATAATGGACCATGTTCTGGGGAGATGCAAGCTTCTCCAAGGAGTTTAAAACACCTTTAAGTCTAATAGCCATCTTGGAAAGGAGAGTGAAAGTGCAGGAAACCAATGAAGACGAGTGCAGGTAGAGAGCAGTGGTCTCAAACAGAATCAAAGATGTAGGGTATGCTATGTCTGCTAAAGTGAATGAAATAGCCTTGTCTAGTTTCTATCTGCCTTTAACTCTGATCAGCTAATCTGTGTATGAGGTTAGCTCTTATATACAATATGCTGGAGAAGGAGCTGGAAGCCTCCTCCCCACATGGGCACTGCTGCTTTCACCCCCCCACTGCACTCTGTTGACTGACCAGCTGGTATCGTCCCCTATGCATGAAGAGGAAAAGAAGCCATTGTAGGCAGCACAAGATGTTTACACTTCTGGGGAGAAAAAGGCTACGAAAAGGATGGTTTTAATTTTCCACTGACTAGGTTTCAACCAGAAACTCACCCACGACAGGGCTATGTATCAAGAGTATTTTTTAGCTCGTTTTTTCCAAGCCAGAACCACACTCAGCCTTTTCTGCTCCTAATTCAAAGCCAATAAAAAGTTTAAATATCCTCACCTTCAAATATGCTAACTTTAAACACTGCCCTATGGAGTGTATTACAGAAGACAGAAATAAGGGAGCAATGTACAGTGATTTGACTTTGAGTTTTAATATTGACTATAAAATTCTGCCAACCTAAGGCAAATACTCATCCTTTTACCCACATTTTGAGAATTTAATTTAAAAAGTGTGCTGTGGGATTATTTTCTATGGTTATGGCAGAGGTTCACGACATGGTCAGAAGAGAGTTCTAATGTCTCAGAAGAATGTTTCAGAAAAGGCTAAGAATACCCCGTGTCAAGGCCTGTTTCTGGAACCATTGTCAAGGCACATCATTTTTTTATGGTTCAAAAATGCATGTTTTCCTTTCATCTCTAGATTGGGATCAAAAGGAGAACAGCCCCTATGATATTTGCAGTATGACTAGAAGGAGACTCCAGAATCCCTTCACTGAAACATACTCCTGCAGTGGCCACCAGTTGCTTTGTGCAGCTGGTACACTATAAGGGCTGGGCAAGCATGTGGGCACTCTGCATCTAGCTCTTCCAGCCTCAGTATCAGCCTGTTTTCCCAAGGAGGAGTTCAAGCCATGCAGCCAGCTTGGCATGTTCTGAGACTGCAAAGAAGCAGTCCAAAGGCAGAGGATTTCAGTAGATTCACATCACGTTCACCACCTTTTCTACAAGCTTGGCAAGCTCTGCTCTAAAAGTTTGCCTGTAACTCACCACCTCGTCCTTATCCCATCTAACAGCAATGAGATGTCACCACGGATGTGGTGGCCTCAGCTTTCTTCTTCCAGCTACATCCATCTTCACAATACACTACTCACAACTGCATTAGGAAGACAGCTAATTAGAAATCACAAGCAAAAGTAAGAAAACTGTTTCTTTTTTCCCAGCTGGGAGAATTTCCTACAGTGGTTCCTTCCGAGACAGTATTGCAGCAATTGTGATCCAAAGGCCTCTAGAGATTGCAAGCCTTTCCATGGGCTTCCAGGGAGTTTCAACCAGGTCGTTATTATAATCAGTAAAAGATACAGAGCCCCACAGAGCCTCAAAGTATCAGAGAAAAGCATAGACTGTGCACTGTCCCCAAGGACTGCAGCTTCCCTTGCCCTGCCAGTTTGTTCATGGTGGCACTGATGGTGGTCAGACAGGCTTGGGTTGTTGTCTGGAGTCCAACCAGCACTTAAACTGATGATGAATTCCCATTCACACTTGCAGCAACAGCTGAACATTTTTTTTTTCACAAATTATCTCCTTCCTTAAAAGGATGCTCATGGCAAAACTAGGATCAATAGTTAGGAAAAGAGATTCTTCATTGGACAGTTGTGTAAAAACCATACTCTAATTTCTGTACAGTCCTGGACAAAGCAAGTGTTAGCAAATAAAGATTTTTTTTTAGAATTATTTTATATTTTAATTATTATTCATGCTGTTGATAGGACCCAGAATTCCTCAGCAGAGCTGTGCTGTGCTGGGATCTGCACATGCCTGTCATTAGATGGGAGCAGACAACTCCTGCTCTGAGGAGGCTGCTATTTCAGCACGCAGAGACAAAGGAGAAAAGACAAACTCCCTTAGCAAGAGGGGCTGAGGACGAAATAAAGGTGAAATAAGAAGCCTGTTCTGAGTTCAACCTCAGTTTATACTACTGCAGGATTTTCAATATTTTTCAGATTGTGCAACCTGGTTTAATAATCACTCATAATCACTCATTCAATATAAGTGTTGTTTCTCTCCTCTCTCAGGTCAGCTGATGGAGGTAGAGGCACTCACACCCGAGCGAGAAGCCCCGCTCTCACATTCAAAAGTTAAGGCTCACCCAAGGGATCATCAATCAGTAACTCACTTTAAAATTCTCTTTAAAAATGTTTTATTATCTCACTTTACTTGGCATTTTTATCACTATTTATATCTCTAAAGCAGTGATATAATTAGTAAAGCTATTAATGTTTCTTATGTTTAGCCTTACAAAAGCCACAAATATCTATAAATCTGGTTTATAGCAAAATAAATAATGACAATAATTCTGTCAAGCATCAATATAATTTGCTGGACAGCACTGTGTAAACCAAGCAAATATCTGAAACATTAATGAGCTTAATCTGTACCATTTAGCTGCCCCTTCAGTAAATTGTTCTGCAGGCCAGAAAGGAGTTCAGGTTAGTTACTTTACCATCTTCCCTCTTCCTATGAAATTGACTTCCCTCACTTTACCATGTTCTAAGAGCTACTGCTGGACACCCTCCTGCCACTTCAGCAAAACTCTTCTCGAGTCCAAATTCTTTATCAAACGTCTGGGTAGAGGTTTTATCCCATCTGTGTGAAACTCTAAGATTTCCACGTTCTGTATGGATCCAGGTTGTTTCAGGAGAAAACAAAAACAGATAACAAACAGCCCACCTTCCCTCTCCTATCTCTCCATCCACTGTTTTCAGTGGTGAGAGCCTGCACTTGCAACACAATAAAGTTAGATATCAGTCTTTGCTCTGCACGTTTCAGACCACAACATGAATGTGAACCCCAGCATCCCTGTTTCTTTGCCTTAGCTTTAGATTCTCTCATTGTAAGACAGCATTCATTCTGCAGGCAGAAGGAACCTCACCTGCAAAATATCAAACTAGCATGCTGAGAAGTCCTGCTTCTTATCATACTGCCTGTTCCCCACAAGGGACTTATGTAGGAAAACACCTGGATAGCTGAAGTATTCAAAACTTTGAACCTCTGCATGGGGCACCCTTTATTCTGACAATACTCGGTTTTCTTTAAATTTACTGGTTTTCTATGTATCCACACTAAAAAAATGCATAAGCAAGAAAGAACAGCAAAAAGCTTCGGCCACATCTTGGCATTTGCAAAGTAAAATAATGCAGATTCCCTTTCTCCTCTTATCCCATGCAGAGACTGCACCGTCACCAATAAGATACTCAGACGTGACCCAAATTTCCACTTGTACATCTTCATCTACCATAATGCAGGCAAAATTGGTATGAAGTGCTAGCATATATTATGCTTTTGTTCTTTTGAGTGGGAAGTCCAAGATCAGGGCACTGGCTTCTCCTCTGAGCAAAAAAAAACCACCAGTGATCAGGCACCCTATGGATTTAGGGCTGTTTCCAGAGTTTGGGTGGATGCAGGGAAGGAGAAGGAAAAGTCTGGAGGCAGCTCCTTGCCACAGAGGCTGGAGGATGAGTTGGGCTGACTTTAAGCAGCCCAGGAAAAAGACAAATGCTGATCTAAATACAAAAACCGTATCTGCAGCATTAGCATTTTCAATAACAAATGTCTATACCCACAAACGCTGAGTAATAAGACTTATAAGTAAAGGCATTAGAAGAATGTGTCAGCTATAAGATATAACACCAGCAACTACTGCCACAGGATGAGCATTTCATTCTAAAATAACTGGATATGAGTGTACAATATGTATTTTCAATCCCTGGAGGTTTTCAAGGCCAAGTTGGATGGGGCCTGGGCAGCCTGGTCTACGATTAGATATAGAGGTTGGCAGCCTTGCCTCTGGCAGGCGGGTTGGAGCTTGATGATCCTTCCAACCCAAGCCATTTTATGGTTCTGTGATAAGTGCTTTTTGACATAGTCATACATCGTTTCTAACTAAAAAGCTAAACAAAGCACAATCCTTTCTGAAACATAGATAACAATGAATTTTTGTTCTCTTTTGTTCCATATTTCTTCAACCCAAACTTTTATTTTTTTGATAGCACTAGAAGGCTTCAGTATATCTTCCTTAATATCAGAGACCATTTCAAAAAGTATCAGCTAAAATTCAAGAATCTTTACACAATTTTTGGATACGTGATCATTTATTGGAGTAGTCATAGTCCCACATGATGGGATTAATGGAGGTTAGAAGGAGTAGGTAAGTTGTGCTGATTGCTTTGGCACTTGAAAACCCCTCTGAACTCAGAGCAGGAGTTTTGTGGCTATTAAAATATTGGGGATCTCAGAGGAAAGGGAGTGGATAAGCAGAAGGGAATGAAATCCAGCAATGTTTGTACTGTCACAAATCCAAGAAGGCTTGGGACGTGATTTAATGCTATGGAACAAACCTACCCAATACTCCTAAGCAAGAGATAGGGAGATAAATAAATAAACACAGTAAAACAGAAGTGTATCTGCAAAGTAAAATCCCTCTCCTTTCCTTGGGCAACTTTTTTCTTTCAGTTCTAAGACTCACCATGAATTTGTCTGTGTGCTGAGAAAGAATCACAGCAAATTGCTACCTAGTCCCTTTTATAGCCTCAGTGAAACATGACATCCAAGGAATCGCCTGTGCTTTCTGTTTCTTTGCTTATTTGCTTTCCTGTGTACTACACGAGAAGATTGTGTCAGTATCTATAAAGAACAAAAATATTTTAAGTAATGACTACTGCAAAAATATGAAACACCTTTTTTAGTACTCAATTCAAACAGAAAGATAGAGGAAAGGAAAATGAGGCATACCCAGCCATTTCCCTTTACCTTCAGAGATGTAGATGTCTTTTTACCACATCATTCCCTCTCAAAATTTCTTACAGTGTCTAACACAGCTCCTCCCAAATCCTGTTGTCCCAGGGGCAACAGGTTTGACTTGTTTACGTTGACATGACAGTCTTTATCAAAAATAAAAAGTAGACCTACCATTTATTTTTCGGGAAAAGAACAATGTTGTGCAGTTGCACAAATTATGTCACATCTATGTTTCCAGAAAACCTGAATGAAGCATCTCAGATCATCAAACATACCGTAGCTCCACCTTCACGTGAAGTCAGTGGAGCGATTGCTGAGTTATACCAACTGACAGGAATCATCTTATCCCTCTGCTCACTGAGTCTGCCCACCCCATGCAAAGCCACCCAAGAAGAGCTCTGAGCTGAGCTCTTTGGACAACTGTCTCCACCCCCACACTGCAGCACTTACTTCTCCATGTTACAAAAAGCCATGTCTCAAGATGCGGATCAGAAATATCCCTTCATTCACTGTCCTCCCCTGCTCACTTCTAATTGTTGCCTACTTCATAACAAAGCAGATAACAATTAGTTTTTCCTAGGTCAAACTATTCTGTGTGCGCCAGGTGAGACAATTCTTTACAGCACAACCTGCTAACAGTGACTTGGCAGTGGACAGTTCCAAATCAGGGATCAAGACAACAGGCTGGCCAAAAGGAACAGTTTACATGACCTAAGTATGATGGTAAAGATCGGTTTCAGGAAATTAGTATTTTTAGAAGATGAAACTGAATTCCAAGCAGCATAGAAGGGACAAGAAGGCAACTGCTTCTTTCTATCTGTTGCACTCGGAGACCTACCACCAGCTTCAGCCTCCTTGATGGCAACATGGATCTGTGCAGGGATTATGTTCAGCTGAGATCTACCATGTCACAGATTTGCACTTCAGAGATGAAGATATAAACAGAAGAAAATTTATAACAAGAGGCAGCTGAGCTCCACCACTACAGCCAGAAACTGTCTCCGCTGCTTAATAAGGTTAAAAATAGCTTGATGGGAATCACTGGAGCAGAGGACTGTGACATATCTGCAACAGAGGCTCAGGGCTTGCTTTTATAGCAGTTTAATGGCAATAAAAAATAATAATAATAAAAAATACCAGGCCTCTAGTTGTTCTTGTTTTGAGTTCTCACACTACTTTATCTCTATACCTCCTGAAGGTTTTGGCTGTGGTGCATAACCAGAACAATAGCTCAGAAGAAGCCAGCAGTTCTGGTTACAATTAACTGGGACTATTTTAACTACCTGTTGGGTTGTTACAGGTTTAAGAAGGAATGATAGGTTAGAAGATGGTTCTGGCAAAACCGCCTCTGTCACGTTAAGGAGACTTGGATTTATTTTATTCTGAACTTCAACACCATGTTTTTGAAAACTGGGATACTTATTCCCTCTACATTTCTGCATGCCCGTTTATTATTCCTAAGTCTCCAAGGCAGTCCATATTCCTTCTTTACACACAGTGGCCAGCACAACATCACTCCGCTCCTGCTGGCCTTGGAGCTCAGTCAGAACAAAACAATCCAAAAGACAAGTGAATCACAGACAACCACATGAGCTTCTCCTAAATTCTAGATGAAAACCCTTGTGAAATCCACAGGGGGAAATCTGAATGCATTAACGAAATCATTATTGGAAAGAAAAAGAAAACAAAAAAAAAAGTGATAAAAGTTCAATTTCAAATAAAAAGCAACAGAGACTGAACCTTGAGAGTCCAGGTTTTCAATAAGCTTTCATTATTCCCTGACCTGAGTCTCTATGGTATGCAGAAAGCAAAATACTAAACTGATGCATTAGGAGCTGAGATTTGCAGGTGAGAGCTGCAAACAGGCTCATCCTGCAGAGGTGCAGGTAGTGCTTTTTGACCATGGGTTGAGGATGTGGCAGCTCTGAACTTCGCAGAACAAGGGGACAGCTACTCCGCTAACTGAGGGAGATAAAAGGCTGGTTCTTATGAGACAGTCTCTGTCATTATCAGAAATGAAGGGTAGAAACTTGAGGAGTTGTATCTCATTTTATCACTGGGAAGTCTCAGAAGGAAAAAAAATAAAAGAACGATCCAAGTTTTTGATAGTTCCATTTAATTGAAAGAGAACTATGTTAATGTAACCTTAAACTCCAAAATTAAGACAGTTCAGAGTTCAGGCCTTCTTCTTGTTCCCTAAGCTATATGCAGACCCTGGACTGTGCAGGCCAAAGATGTTGCCTGCCTGGGGATATGATCTCATGAGGACACTCAGGAGAGGGCTGGATGGACTTTCACAACTGCATAATTTTGCATCTATGTTCTGAAGTTACATGTCTGTTGTCTCTTTTGTCCAGCCATTTTGGGTGGTTCTATTTTCTTTTGTGTATAAGATCTTCCTCAAAGCAGGAACATGGATTCCTAAGGGTAGACCGTACTGTTGGCCCAAGAGCACTCAGCACAGCCTTGCCTCTATACGAAAGCATACCAAAAGGTAGTTTACTGGGGAAAAAAAAAAAAAAAAAAAAAAAAAAAATCAAATTAAAAATAAATTAAAAAAAACTTGAAGGATATTTTTTTGTAACATATATTTCAATATTTCACATTTTCCCAGCTTGCCCTGAAACACCAGAATTTTACTGAAGAGACCCAATGTCAGCCTCATCCCAAGGAGACTGCAGGCTAAGTTGCAGACACAGTGCACTGCACTGGGAAGGTAAGCCCAACTTCCACTGTAACCCAACATGGGGATGTGCAAATCTCAGCAGCAAAATTGGATTTATTACTAAAATGGCTATTTTAGATTCTTATCGGGTGACGGAGATGAAAGAGAAGATTCTGAAAAGAACATATGAAGGAGAAGGCAATGGTTAACAAGGCAAGAAGAAATATAATCACTGGTGCCCTAACAGGATGCAAACGAGTTTACAGAGCAAGATGCATGCCCTTGAGCTGTTCACCAGGACAGAAACAGACCTTAGAGCTGAAAACATACAGTCTTAAATTTTCTGGGATTTTTTTTTCCTGGTTTTTAATTCATGAAAATATAAAAGCAATAAATAATTTTTCCATCAACAAATCCAACATAGAACTCCCCTTCCCGAAGCTCAGCCACAGCCAAGTTACAGAAACACTGCCAAGGCATTCCAGACCAAATCGTTCTGAACTTCTGGATTCCCTAAATTTAAACAGAAGCCAGATTGATTTCTTGAAACTAAAAAATGTGCCTACAAGAACTATTTCTGTTCATGAAACTTGACAGGCTATACCAGAGCCTGAGCAGGCAGCAAGAAACACACGCTTTAATGGCCAAGTTTAAAAAGTCCTGCAACTCTGGGTTTCTAATGAAAGTATGGACAGAGCCTTAACTACACAGCAGCACTGGCAGGCGCCACCATAATAACCATTTAAGCTCTCTTTTCTCAGAAAGGCTCAGCCCAGCCAATGAGGGAGGAGTAAACAGGGCTGGTAAATTAATGACCTTTGAGCATTAGCAGATGGCCTTTTTACGAGCACAGATTAGCAGAACATGGGAGTTTTCAATGGCCGCTAACAGGTGTCAGTGATGCTTTTCTCTCTGTCCCTGCCCACAGCCTGCAAAGTACAGATGACTGAGTTCAAACTGCATCTTCACTCCCACCCTGTCCCTTATTTCTATGCTTACAACACAGTTTCTTGGATGACAGGGTGATTCCCATCCCAGGCTAACCTGTAAGTGTTGTGCACTACCAGAACCAAACATGACCACCCTGTGTCTGGAAGTTACTACCCACAGCATCATCATCACCATGACAATTCGTAGCCTGAGTGATGGCTGAAATGGTGGCCTTGTTCGTTCTGGTACCAGGAAAGCTGAAAGAAAACCCAGCCATAGGTCTCAAAGGCATTTGAGAAGAGGGAGTCAGAGCAGCTCCCATAGCCAGGCCCAGTTGTCAGCTCTCTGTTTTGCCTGAGATGTGGGATTGCTGAAGGAAAGGTTAGGCTCTGGGACTGATTTTCCATCTCCTGCAACACCTCTCACTTCCTCGGCTTCTGCTGTTTGGGCATCTTAATCACTGGGCCTCCTGCTCTGTAGACTCCCTCTCTTTAGAACCTTCACTCTCTGGCTCCCCACTCTCTAAGCCTCCCACTCTCTGGACCTTTAGTCCCTGGACCTCCCACTCTCTCAGCCTAAACACTCCTGGCATCACACTATCTCAGCCTCTGCTCTCTGGGCTTCTTACTCTGGACCTCCCATTCAGCTCCTAACTCAGCCTACATTCACTGATCCTCTCAGTTTCTGTTCCTACTGCTTTCATGGCATCCCTTCTCTCAGCTTCGTGCTTGCTAGATCTCTGATTTCCACAGCCTCCATCTCTTTTCTCCTGCCACTCTCAGTGTCCAGTCTCATGACCTCTCGGTGCTGGTGTCTTATTCTCTCAGCCACCACTCTCTAGGCTTCCCCTTTCTAGGCCTTTCACTTGCTAGACCATTATTGTGTCATTGATGCTGCTGTAAGACTTGGATAAGACATTGCTGCATAATTTCTTTGAAACAAGAAAAAGGTGAAGCCCTTTAGAAATACATACAACAACTGAAAGCATCTGTTGACACTTGTAGTGAATAAAATGAATCAGCGGCTGCCCTCTTAATAAAGGCTGATTTTGGAACCAGCACCTTTTTGTAGCTTTTCTTTAACTGGAACAGAGGAACAAAGTACAAAACTGATAAAACAATGCAAGAACTGTGGCCCTCCCGGAGAGATTAAATACATCAATAGAAAAAAAAGCAAAAAAGCATGATATAAATTCTGGATTAAACTCTAAAAGAGTCTGTGAGTAATGGAAGGTTGAAGTATTAATCTTACAATTATGTCCTCTCATTAGAAAGAATATATTATGGCTGGGATTTGGGGCAAAACACCAGGGAATGGGGTTGGAAAACTAAGGGAAAAAAAAACCTTGATAAAACAATTAAAATGTACCACACAAAGGAATTAAACCTGTCCACAACGGAGTTCCTGAAAAGCAGCACTGTGAGATGATTTATACAAACTACTGCAAGAAAAAGTCCTAGGCCAGGAAGCCATAAAGAACCAAATGCTGGAAACCACAGAAAGTGGTACATGACACTGTCCACAGCATGGCAATTGAGAGACGTGAGGAAACATGCAGTGGTAGCCAGAGTCAGTGGAGGTAGAAAGGGAAAAGTAAAATGCATCAGCAGCAGCATTAGCTCTGGAGAACCTGCTGGCACCAATCACCACTGTCGTGTGATAGTGTGTGGATGTGTCTAGGGAGAAAAAAAGAGTGTCAGTGAGTCCAGCAGCGATGCATAAGTCAGTGTGAGGCCAATTCCAGCAGTATTAGAGAGAGAGAAAAAAAAAGAAGAAGAAAAAGAAAAACAAAAACAAAAAAAAACTACAAGCAATATGAAAATCAAATGTTAAATCTCAAAAGATACAGCAGTAATGGACTTCTAACAAGTACATGCAGGACATTCTTCCACAGGGCAGGAGCGACAACTCCAAGAAGAATGCAGAAAACTCTAAGATGTGGGGAAGTATATCTGAAGAAGATGGCATGGGCCTCTTATCCTTATGAACGGGTGTTTCTGTAGATGTGTGAAAAAAGGACATTTCCTATTGCCTACAGAGATACTGCTAGAAACTGGGCTAATACAGAGCATGTTGTGTTGGACATGTCCTGAATGTTCCTGTAAATCATGCTCAGGACCCCCTTGGGAACTCTTTCCTGCAGTGCTGTTTGAATTGTGTTTAGCTCCTGCAGCATTTCATGGAAGCATGCAATTGGCAGTGCAGAGGTCAGGCTCTGCACAGGTGCTGGTCGCATCTGTGCCTGATGGCCCAGTGGCACTAAGCTGCAGAAGAAACAGGAGTTTAAACAGATTATAGATGTGACATGTAACACTGAAGTCTACAGATCCCAGCAAAGAACAGAGAAACTCATTCTTTTCAAACTATAATGCCAAAATCAAGACCTGGCCTTCATTCAACAGGAATACCAAGAAAAACACAGAGTTTGTTGAGACAGAAAAGACTCTTCTGGACTCATCATCCACTGAGACACAAATATTGTTGCTTTGGTCACCAGTGCTAACACGGGGAAAGAGCTGTGCATTGCCAAGTGAATACCAGCAACCTCAGGGACCTGCACCCCCTAACACACAAGAACTCAGCTTGGTCAGGGTGTATAGATTGGCCACTGCTGCACCCAGGAATGGGAGTTGGTGTAGCAGCTTTCTGAGCTCCATGGAAGCAGTGCCTTGGAAATGCTTTGAATGAGAGGATTTCAATGGCTTCCAGCAGGAAGAGAGAACGTGTCAGAAGTCGGTGTTCTTCCTCATTAAAGCCGGGCCAGAGGAGTGTGGTGAGGCAGCCGAGTGTGGACAAGATGCAACCAGAACTCATTAACTCACCACTATGGTGCTGCCAGTGCCTCCAGGGAGACCACACAGCGGCGCAGAGCACCTCAGAGACTAATTGAACACAGTTAATTATTACGTGGTTTAAGATACATTTGCATTTCTTTACTGTGCTTGTGTTTGTTGTAGTTGCTCTTGGCTGGGAGAAGGTAACTTACAGAAACTTTGAAAAGAGCAATTCTGAAGGCACTTTTGTGTCAGCAGGGATTGAGATGACCCATGACTTTGCCACCTCAGAGACCTCCAACCTCTTCATTGCCTGCTGGCATGGGAGGAGAGCCCTGAGGGCTTTTGAGGATGGCAACCTGCCCCTGGTACATGACCCTGCAAAAGCACGACCAAAAGGGATGAGACCCATGCCTCCACAGACAGGAAAGAAATTCTGCTGGAATCAACAAAATAAATAAACTGACAGCAGAATCACAACCCTCCCAAAAAAGAAGCAGCCTCTAAGTATGGCCATGGAGCTCTAGGTTTTAGCTAGCCTAAAGACTGTGTTAGCTGGAAATCTGCTTAGAAACATCACCTTTGTCAGTATGAGTTGATTCATGCCTTTGCACCAAGATCTACATACTGCTGTGGTTTACACAGAGGAGCAGAAGCACAAGGCACAGTGGAGGATGCATTCGTGTGACTGCCATTTGCCTGAGATTGTATGAACAGTAAAATTTAGTGAAAGGGAATGGAAATTAAACTGAAGTGATGAGGAATGCTTGTGTGCGTGCTTGTGAAGCCAACGCACAGAGGAGTTGTGTTCCAAACTATCTGGAGTTTTTAAGTCATTCCTCCAGAGTATTTAACTCACATTTTCACTAGCCTGGTCTCTGAATGTGGAGACCAAGAGATCTGCTCCACGGGGAGTTAATTCCTGGCACTCTGATCCATGCACGGTACAACTCTCCAGACATTAGCGGTGTTATCCCTGGGGATAAATTTGGCCAACTGCATCTACATCCAGCCTGGATGAGCAGGAACGGCTTTTTTGACTCATAGAGATGATTTGTGCCAGCTCCAAATTTGGCATTGAGCCTTTCTCTTTGTTCTGTGTATAGTTAAATAGACAAGATGAAAAAGCCATGACTAATTAGACTGTTAAATTAAACTGCTTTAAATTTATTTTATGTGATGCATAAAGTTCATAAAACGAGGTACTCAGAGTAGTATCAATGACCTTTCTCCAGAAGCTGCAGTCCACCCGGATACTTTTTTGAACCAATTGGCTGAAAACTTGTGGATTTCTTAACACCTTTTATTCCCTCACTGCCACTTGTAAACCTGAAGGATTTATTTTTATCAGTCCCTCACCCACATAATGACTTTAAAATTCCTTAGGTTCATACCTTAAAATATAGCTGGGAATTAGAAGTAATGCCAATTAACAAGTCAAGGCTCAAAGGCACTGATGGAGTTAGCTTGCACTTCTCCCTGGAAAACTGTCATAAGTATATACAGGAATCTGCACACCTCTGGGTTTTGGTGTGGAGCTCTGTCTGTTGGAAAGAGCCCTGTCAGTGCAGCCCTGAGCCAGGCAGCCCTGAGCCAGAGGGGAAAAGGCAGTTTTGGGGAAATGCCCCAAAAGTTCCATCCCCAGCAGCCTCCCACACCTCTGTCTGGGTGGGCTAGGCAGGCGTGTCTGCACTGGGGCTACCTTCATAATGCTGGAAGGGAAGGTTGCATACTCTGTGTATCAGCTGATTCCTGGATCTGAAAACCCTGAACATGAGACAGACAAAAACCCCTTATCTGATATGCATGAGTTACTCTCATTCCTGTTTATTGGGCACGCACATAAAAGGTGATTTGGTGAGACCTCAGGAGTGTCTGCTTCAGGATTTGGCACATTAAGGAGTCCTGAATTTAGTTCCCAGGTCTGTCAGTGTCTTTGGGCAAGTTATTTCACTTTCCTCAATTCCATTTCCTTGTCGGTGGCAAAGTGGTGCTTGCAATATAAAGTAGTGCTCTCTCCCTCCAGCCATGGAGCTTTGTTTGCTGTTCTGGAAAAGCTGCCTTTACTTTTCAGGGGTGGGACAGGGGAGCTGGAGAAGTAAACAGTAAACCGAGTCATTTGGGGAGAGGGAATTTTGGCAGCGAGCAAGTTTTCTTTTATCTTACCACGAGCTCCTTGTGTGATCCTATTATTACCAACACCTAGGCTGTCAAAGGCCTGTTCCTGTTTCACACTTCCTTACAAGTGATGCTGATTATTTACACCCCAGCTCCAGGTCTGGGCTCCCTCTGCATGCCATCGTCCTCAGTCATGGTGCCCCCAGCCCAGCCCACACAAGGTTCTGCCTGCACGTGCCTTCTGTGGGAGCTGCTCACAATGCAGCAACACGACTGCTGACTGGGAGAGCCCTGCCACATGGGACAAGGCACGTGCTGCACACAGCTTGGCACCTGTGGAAGAAGTGTGAGTGGTGAGATGTTTTCTTGCAAGCCTCCAGTTGCGTATTGTGGCTGCAGCATCCCATGCTCCACGCTGCACTTCTCTTCTTTGCACTCCTTTATTTGGGAATATTTTCATCAGAGGTGTGAATGCCTCTCCCTCTGCAGATAATCCTGCCCACCAGAGGCCCACAGACGCTGTATTGCTAAGCAACACTTGGCAAAATGCATGCCAGGTTGTGTGGGTCTCTCGTGATGTTTCACAGAAGCATTGTCGTTTCCAGCTCTGGCATTGTTTCCAGCATTTTGGGTGTCAGTGTTCCTGAAAACTATCACAGAAAGGATGTTTATTGAACTGTCAGAGGGTGAATGATTGACACGAGGCACAAGTACTTTTCATGTTCAGGTTTTGGCATGCCACAATTGGATTATTTCCTGATAAATGCCATCCAATTCTACCAGATGGACCACTGAGAAATATGCCAACCTGTGTGAGAAATGGAGTAGATGCTCAGTGCCACTTATTGGTGATGTGTGCTTCTCCAGCCTATCCCTTTTTGTAGCTGCAGGGTGTTTTACTGAAGCAGTGGCTTTTGTGATGCACATAATTAGAATGGCAAGGCAATTGTCATCATGGGAAAGGGAAGATTTCAATGCACGAATTTGATTTCCGTCATCCAAGCACAGAAGTGCATTACCTGTTCCTCTTCTCTTGGATTAGTGCATGCTCTGCAACTCGTGCACTGGAGATCCACTTTGAAAGTCAGGAATTTCTCGCATATAAATAATTTCAATAAACAAATTTTCTGCTTTCCCACTCATCTTGTCCTAATGGCTCATTCTCAGATCTAAATGCAATAGCAGGACTGTAAGAGCAGACGTGCTGTAACAGCACCCCGAGTTTATCAAACAGCAGAATCTGTGGCAGTGAAGCTCAGCGGGGAGCAGGTGGGATCTGCACTCCCAAAATGGTGGAGCAGAAAGGGGCAGTGAGAGGGCACAGTGCACCCAGGGAGATGGCAGCGGGGTGTTGCCTTGAGGCTGCCAAATGACTCTGGAGCTATTTGAGGTGTGTGCTGAAAGGGACTTAGAGGCGGGGGAAGCATATCCCATGAAGCAGTGCCTGTGCTGAGCACAGGGGAAGGCAGGCTGCCTTCACACCCCTTGTGCAGACACGGGTCAGAACCTGTTATAAAGCACAGAAGCTTTGCTTGAGCTCGGCTTGGCAAGGCATCAGGGAGTGAGCGGCCTTTTGCAGTTCGCTTGGGGTGACATATGATGACATCCCTAATTCTGTAGGATGGAAAACTGCAGGACCATGAAAGTGCGTTTTTTTTTCTGTCTAAGCCAAACCAAATAGTGAGACAAAAGGAACATTAAGTTATCTATTCCTGTACTCCTCGGCACTTTAATATATACATAAAAAGCAGAGCCTTTGTACTATAGCTAATGAGCAGAAGTGAATAATGTGGTATAATTAGCTCGCTTTCTCAGCCTGCTCTCTCAGATACCTCAGCACCCTTCTGACAACGGCGTGGCACAAGTGGTGACTGGTGCCTACATCTCAGATTTACCATCACTTCATTGCTCTGCACTAACACATTTTTCATCTTGGCCATTATGAGGCCTTTCCCCATTGCACTCATTTCTGCAGTTCAGCCACCGCGTCTGTCACAGCTGGCTCACAGGAGACACAGCTTGGAAGGCAGCTCCAGAGGAGAGGCTGTTACTGCACCATCGCCTCCCCAGAGACCTGCGGTCAGACCCTTGCTGCGTGCATGCATGCACACCGCCTAAAAGCACATCTGGTCACAGCGCAGGCTGCCATCACCAAAAATAATGCACAGAGCAGCAAGCAACACTTCTCAGATGTTAATGAAGGCCTTCAGCTTGCAGTGATTTCTACATCAGCCGAACTCCTTTCCTCACTAGGGTGCAGCGATCCTGGAGCTACCAATACCTAAAGTTCACAAAACAAGAAGGAGAAAGAACTGAAATAACAAAGCTGTTTGCAATCTGGTATTCCAGAGCAACACTCCAAATTATGGTCTTTTTTGTTCTGTTCTTCCTACGAAAGGGGGTTGAGAAACAAACTGATGATGCACGGCCTTCAAACAGACAGCTCCAGCTCCCTGAGATTGTCCTGTGCAGCAGCGGCACCAGGACAGTAACTAA
The DNA here is from genome assembly GCF_026119805.1 of Tympanuchus pallidicinctus. NCBI lineage: Eukaryota > Metazoa > Chordata > Aves > Galliformes > Phasianidae > Tympanuchus > Tympanuchus pallidicinctus. The sequence goes on from NW_026294618.1 coordinate 108,009,241, forward strand.
CACTGTTACTGTGGCTTCTTGGTAAGCTTGCAAACCAATTCAAAACCAGGAAAAAGTCCATTGGCATGCATGCCTTAGCATGAAGCACACGAATGTAATGCTGCTGGTTGGGAGAACTTCAGAATTTCCTCAAAGTATGAACTTTAATTCAGTTCTTTCTGGCATAAACTTTTTCATCCCATTATGTCAAAAACTGTATTACCCATCCATTTGTCTGTCAGAACTATTCCCCCTGGGCCCATATAGCAGCGGCTCTTCTATTCTAAAGCTTCCCATTACATCTTGCTATCAAGAGTCACAATTCTCAGTGAAAGTCTCTGGTGATTTTTGACAATGTTTTACAGTGAACTAGGCCAGGAGCCTCAGAGTTAAAGGAAATCTTCCATCCTGGCAATGAATATGTAATAGGCATTACACGGTGCAGTATACCAAAAATGTAAGGTTCATTAAGCCTTTCCGAGGCGAGAACCTCCGTGTAGCTCTGAATGAACCTGTCTTCATGGTGGCATTAGCAAATGATATTTTGGGCAAGGAAATATTAATACTCTGCATTAAGGAACAAATTTGTTTAAATATTCTGTGGCTCTGCGTGGATGCAGATGATCCAGGAATAAATAAAAAGTGAATAGTTGTCCAACTTTATATGTAAATTGTCTTTGTCTTATGTGCATAAGAAAGCTCTTCACTACTAAATTCCTCATATTAACAAGCGGGAGTGTAACTAATATATAAAATAAAGTCATTCTCTTTAATGAGAATGCTAAATATTTTAAAGAAATGCACAGCTATGAAATATTGTCAAGGGCATTTTTATACTTAAGTTTAAGAACACTTATGACTTAACCGTTGAATAATTTAACACATTCAGCCTTGAAGTACTATTTATGTATGTTTTTTAATGTTCATACTTACGTCTGCTTTTCTTTGCTAAGGATTTAGGACCTTTGATTTCTGTTTATAAAATTTACATCTTTAATCTCCCAGCTCTGTGCATTTTCCCACTCAACTCTTGCAACAATGTAAGCAGAAAGAGGAGCTAAAAGCCTCCTGCAGCTCAGAGCAGGGATTTCACTGAGTATGAGGACAGACTTGAAGGAAATGAGCTCCAAGTGGAAAACCTATATAAACAAGAGCCTCCCGTACAATGGGGATGGGGGATTTGCTTGCAAGTTCATGAGCTCTGAGAGGCAAGGAAAGCCCTCAGCGCCCACCACAGCTGCACCACATCATGAGGAAAATCTGTGGGTGGGGGATGCGGGTGGGCTGGGGGTGCTTCTGCACCGAGCTCTGCCCACCATCACCTGTGTTGGGCCAGGGGTAGCTCTGAGCGCTTGAAGATGCCCAAATGTTGAGGGGTTTGGCTGGCCACCCCAGGCAAAGGTACCGTGCTGTGGGTCTGCATGGAATTTGCCCCCAGGATAAACAAAAATATTGGCCAAACAGCTTGCAGTATATCTTGTCACCTTTCATTATGGTATTTTGCAACACACTGATGCTTTGTGGCACAGCAGATGTCGCTCGACATGTCGTACACTGAGCAGTGGCTTTCAGGAATGTCTGAGATGGGCTTCTTTCAGACAGCAGCATCCTGACCCGGCATGGGGCCGCTAGCAGGTAGCGCTGAGTGCAGTAGCACCAAGGCCAGAAGGGCTGGCTGCAGTGCACAGTTCTGACTCCATGTCAGCGTTATGTGCTGCACGCCACAGCCATGGAGACAGGCAGGTCATGTAGTGCAGTGCGATGGATGAGCTGCTGCTGAGCTCTGCAACTGCGCAGCGATGGGCCCCTCAGCACCCATTCTGCCTCCAATAGTCATTGCTTGCCAGTGTCCCAATGCATTATATATATATGGCATGTTTATGGTATAAAGAAAGATGAATCTGAATATCACAGACCTTGGGCTCAGAGGATGATGAGTTTGGGAGGAAAGCAAGTTGTTCAAGGGCAAAAAAAAATAAAGTTAGTAGAGTTTTGTCAAAGGGAATGATACCAGGCTGCACTACTGCACATTGAGAGATCACTTAGGTAGGAAGACAGAAGGAGAATGCTGGGATTACAAGCAGGAAGCACCACCTATTTTGGTGCAGGGATGTCTTCCAAACTGGAAGCTGCATGCAGTGGCCCCTGACATGGCTAGGCGACTAATGCCAGCAGTGTGGATGCTGCTTTAAACAGGCAGATGGGCAGGAGCTGACACAAGGAAACTTCCCTGGCAGCATGGGGCCAGATGGGGTCTGGTGCTGAGTCTCCCTGCCCCAGCTCAGCACCACTGTCACATAAGCATGGATCAGGGTGCTCGACACAGCACTGGTGCCAGGAGGAGGTGTCTGATCTGCTGACAGTAACCACTGCACTCAGCCTCTACCTGTCAGCAGGTCCATGCTAGGAAGTTCCACAAAAGCAGCATTAAAGAAAACATTTTGAACAAACTGAGAGAGAATCGGAGAATTAAAACACCTGTTACCTTCCTTAAATTAAGTAACTCTGCACATGTCCTTGGGATGTCAGCAAAGGGATCCGGCAATCTCAGCAGAAAGGCACCGTTGACAAGAGGAATTCAGGAGGAGAAGCATGCTACAGCTTTATAGCTAATATACAGCTGTAATGCACAGCTCACCATCTTCCTGGGCCTCGCTCCTTTATAGAACACCTAAAACTCTGGGTCCTGTAGCTCCAAGGACCTCCTTTCCATGTGTGCCTCCTGTGAAGCTTTATTTCCCTTTGAAGACCAGTTTCTGTTGTTTGGGTTGTTGTGTTTTTTGGGGGCTTTTTTGTTGTTGTTGTTAAGAATATATTTAGGCAGGCCCTGGCCGTTACCCTGCAGAGAGCTGTGGCCATCAGTCACTCAATAACTGCTTGTGAGGTTCACCAGACAAAGGGTTAGTGCAGCTAGTACCACAATAATGTAGAAACAGAAATATTACAAAGTAAAGGCTTATAAAATAATAAAAATTCTACTTAGTTCAGATACCTCCCTGTGCCTTTGGCAAAATACCTTAAGCATTCCACATAAGGCGGGCATTGTCTTTATAAGATGGCACCTCATAAAATGATATTAAATATCACCAACGGGGCTTCATATTTCATCCAGCAGGGTTTAGGCCAGACATGTTCTATATCACACATTATTAGAATGACATCTGCTTTGCAAGTTGTGTACCCAGGAGCATACCTTGATAACTCATTTCAGCACTCATTCTCGAGGCTTCTGTGGCTTCGCAATACCTAATATGTTTAACTCATTTTGAACAGAAGTCTAAAGCCTGTCGTGGCCCTCTGGCCAAAACTGTAGCTGTCAGGCAACGGAGTCGGCTATCAAACGTTGCTCATTTATCATTAGTGGTGATGCAGCTGTACAGAGAAATGTACCCACTGAAGTGAAGGGCTGTCAGTTGTTCCCTGTGTAATACTTCTCAACAGGGCATTTCTCCATGGGTGTACAGCTAGTGTACTTCACTACTTCCCCATAGCACAGAATTTATAGTAGCAGGGAGATGGGGAACACATTTTCATTTGAATTTGTCTGCCACAGGACAAATCAGGCAATCATCGATAGAATCCCTAATCAGAGGGATATGAGGAGCTGTTACAAACATAGGCATACACACGTACAAGTGTGTGCGCACACGTGTGGCTTTCTTAGCATGCTCCCTATATGCCTATGTGTGTAGTTCAGAATTGGCACATGTTCCACATCCCAGCCGCTTCCTCTTGACTCCTCATCTCTGCGAGAAGGCCAGCATGTGCCATTTAGGCTTCAAATTTCCCCATCAATTCTCCAACACGTGCTACCCTGAACTCTGCTGTCCCCAACTCTGCTCCCCAGGGAGGCAAACAGCCCAATGAGATCTATAGGAGAGATCTCCTGGCTGCAGACACTGCCGCCTTTATTCACAGAGGCAAACCGTGGCCATAGGCTGGGAAAGCACCACAGTTAAGATCATATCTTTAGGCTCTTTGAACCGCTGCGGCATGCGAACATTTGTACACAAGAACTATGAAAGAAGCGTGACACAAACCTCTGCTTTTTCGCTTATCTGTGTCTGGGTGAGATACCGAGCAGGAGACCGACGCCGGCGGCAGAGCAGGGCTCCTCCGCTGGGTTCCTCCTCTGCAGCCCATGAACCAGAGGAACCTGACCATTGCTTTCAAGGCATTCACACAGCTGCAGAGACTTCAAAAGTGAGCATTTATAATCAGGAATCCAAACCCACTTCCGGCAGACAAATAAATTGTTAGCAGTTGCTCGTATATTACATTCTGACCTCAGGCCACTTATGCCCAAGTTGCTGGAAAGCAGAGATGGTCCCAGCACTGTGCACTGAGGACATGGCTTTGGTTCTCTGAGCAAGAAGTAGCTGCAAATACCAGTCCTCTGAACTGTTTGACCGTGAGCAGATACTATGAGAAACCCTAATTTTCTCCCCAAACTGCTGGCCGTACCAGACTTGGTCCCAGTTCTCAGCACCCCCATGAATTCTGCCACTGATAATGTTACCTGGTTAACAAAGCAGCAACTGAACCACTTTGCACATATGATGATACATTTCTAGAACGGGCTGCCCAGAGAGATTGTAGATGCTTCGTCCCTGGAGGTTTTCAAGGCCAGATTGGATGGGGCCCTGGTCTAGTATTAAATGGGGAGGTTGGTGGCCCTGCATGTGGCAGGGGGGTTGGAGATTCATGATCCTTGAGATCCCTTTCAACCCTGGCCATTCTGTGATTCTGTGATTCCGTGAGGTATAGAAACACGGTGACCCAAACACAGCTGTACTTCCACAGCATGACAGCCAGTGCACGGTTCTCATCTATGATAGGATGAGTAATACAAAAAAAGGAGGAAGAACACAGACCTGAACTGCAGAACAGACAGCATGGGACTGCTGTGGGAAAGGCTGCTCTGCCTGAGCCAGGAGCCAGCTGTAAACACTCGGGGGGGGGTTCTCCTGGGAAGGGGCTACAAGTCCCACCACCCATCTCTTTTATCTCAGGGCCGCTTTTTTCTCCTTCTCCCCAGTTCTGAGCATGACACACTCTTCAGGGCTGGGACTGTCCTGGCCTGGTCCTCCTACCCTGCCTCCTGAGCTTTGTATTACTTCGGAAATACCAGTATATTTCATGAGCATCAGAAAATGAACACAGCAGAAATGAAGATGATGAATGGCAAGCTTTTCCTGGCAGACGTGAGCTATAAAAAAAGATCCTGATGTGGTAGAACAGGTTTGACCAACGAGGTTGGCCAGAAACGCGGTGAAACAGGCTTCAGTGTGAAAATGACACCACCAGATTCATAAAAGGCAGAAACAGCAAACAAATAAAAAAAATGAAGCCAACTGAACAAGCAGCTACTTGGGACACAAGTGGATGCTATGGAAAGTGGGAACATGCACTTTTTTCCATGTGATGTCCTTCCTGTACAGGGTCAGGCTGGGCTCACTTTGTGCCACAGGACAGGGCTACAGCTGCAGAGCCCTTCTGGCTGACCTCATGCCTTATGCATCCCCTTCTGCTTTTGGAGCCCCATGCACTCACAGTACCATGAGTCTGTGCCCACTGCTGTGGCCCACAGTACAATCAAAAATATATACATTCATACGTTGGCTTCTTTATTTCATCAGGGCAAGTGCGGAAGAGCATGGCAAGGCTGTACTGAAAGTGATTTCAGCATTTTATTGCTAAACCAGCAAAACTCACCACTTGAACATGGCTTCTGCTCTTTCATTTGCAACCAAACCAAAGATGGACAGAATCCATCTTTCCAAGTCGTAAGAGACTTACATAAAATCCCTGGGGCCTCTCCTCAAAGTAGTTATGGGAATTAATTGCACTGTGCTCATCCCAAAGCTAAGCCTCTCCCTCTGCCACACTCCTAACTGCATCAGGCTTAAAGGGCAGGAACATCTCAGCACAGACTTTTGAAAAGTCCTTTTTGCAATATTACATGCTAGCCAAAGGTACAGCTTCAGTTCTGACTCCCAGGTGCAGCAGGGACTGGAGATGCAAGCTATTGGCCTACATAGGAATTGGCCACTGCTGAGCTCTGTGTGCTGAATGGTATGCCAGGCTGCAGAGGTCAGAAATGCTCCTAGAGAGGAATGTCTCTCTCAGGGGTATGTCCCTTCCCAGCTCCTGGACAATAATTTCTCCATCATGTCCTGGAAGATAGCTGTGACTGATCAAGGAGCCTTCACCACAAGGCACACCGCCAGAGGTGTGAGATGGGCTGCAGGAGGAGTTCTACACTTGGCAAGGGGGACAACCTGTGTTGAATCTTCCCCCAAAGGGGGGGAAAGGATGCTCAGTGTCCATCCACAGGTCTCCTGTGAGCTTTGAGCTCTTCCCTCCTACTCCCCAGCCAAAGGCCACCTCTGCTGCTCCCACATGGGTGTCTGCACTGGGCTGCAGTGAGTGACCTCTGCTCACTGCTTCCACTCAGACCAGGTGCAGTGCTGTACCCTGCAGCACATGGCCTGGCACTGTCCTTTGCGAGCTTTTCACACCACTCTGTAGGCGCCTGTAAGCAGTCAGGATGCACAGCTCTGCTCAGCACCTGTGCACTGGCTCATGTGAGATTACAACGTCTGAGCAAGGAGAGCTGAATTCAGGTTGCCTTGAGTGACTAATTTCAGACTAATCTGTTCTTGTAAAGGTACCATGTCTTCTTAGCATTGCTTTGCTTCCATCTGGAGACCCATCCTTCTTCTCCTTGCTCTCGTTGTAACCCCACTGCACTCCAAGTGCCTCTCTTTCCTACTCAGATGCCTTCCACTCTGCAGGCAGCTCACTACCACCTACCCCTTCCAAGTTGGGACAGAGTCTTTGTTCCCACCTGGTAGTTGCAGCCCCATGGTTGACTGGGAGCAATGAGCAGAGAGGCAGCAGAGGCAGCAGTCAAAGGCTGGTGGCAAGCTGTGCTTCTGCCTCCCCAGCTCCACTAAACCCATCTCCAATGGTAGGTGGCTGTGATCCCTCCGCCAGGGTCAGTGTTCATTTAGCATACGCTTCAGAGCACTGCTCTTTCCCACAGCTCTTCAAAGTCTGCATTCTGATGCAGCTGGTGAGTCAGAAACAGATTAGTCACAGGGGAGGTTCATTCTTGCCCACAGAAAGTCCAGCATGAGTAAGGACAACACAGGAGCAGCACAAGCCTATTTTGGTTCAGGCCAATGACTTACATCTCATGCATCCCAGCGTGCTGCTCTGAGCATCAGGGCAGGATGGGCACACAGCTAGCTCCATGCTGTTCTGCTGATACCAAGGACTTTACCACCATCAAAGCAGAATGGGACTGGCTCATCTCAGATGCCCTTCTACAGACCAGGTGCTGAAGAGATCTCCATCAATCACACACAACTGATGCGTGGAATGCTGCATGTCCTGTTGAAGCTTCCAAGTCTCTAGCCAAAGCAAAATGAGAAGTTAGGTGACATCTGGGCTCTACTGAGGCTGCAGCAAAATGTTCCTGCAAGGCTACAGTTCTACTCTATAGTGATGAGATGATAAGGGTGTCTAATTTCCCTAGATACCTACCAGTCACAGAGCAAGTGCTCTCTAAATTACCAACAGAAATGTTTAAATGCAAAAGCTTCATTTTCGATTTCATACGGACAATATAATGTCCAGAAGTGACAATACACTTCTCACTGGGAAACTGGCTGGTGTTAGGTTGCTATGATGCTAAATTTCAGCTAATTTTTTTAATGAGTTTACATTGTGGATGTAAAATCACTGCAGTAGTAGTCACAGGTTTGTAGGATGCTTACTCAAAACCTGAGCTTCTGAAATGAGATATTTTCATTCATATTTTAAAATTCCATTCATTAACAGGTGTATATAGTTTGACTTCTTCAAAGTATGCTGCAGACACAGCCTAATAAATCTCCAAGACACCTCACTGCATCTCCATTTTATAGATGTGGTGATTCGAATATATCCAAGTGAAATGACTTGCCCAAGGCTAATGAAGGAATCAATGTCAGAGACAGGATTAAAAGTAGAAAAATTCCTGGCCCCCAGTCTCATAACCTAACTGTGGTTCTGCATTTCACTCATATCAAAACAGGAAAGGGAAACACATATATTTTGAATATTGTGAAAAGCAGTCCATAGCAGATGGGCAGTCTGATGTTTTAAAATTGCTTTACCTATTGTCATAAAATAGCAATAATACACAGGATGTGGTTCTTGTCCAAGACTGTACCGAGGTGCAAACAGCATGAAGTGTGTCACTGGTAGCTCTCAGAGCAGCAGAAGTTGCACTAGAAGTATAAAATGAGCAGTTTCTGAGATGTCTTTCCTGCCCTGTTTCTTAAAACGAATTTCTTTCTGTGTATTTCAGTTGCCAAAACCTTCTTTGAAGCTGGTTAGTACCTGTTTAGTACTGAATACGCTGCAAGATACCTACTGCTGCATCTCAGAGGTGGGAAGAGGTCTGTAAAAGCCACTTCTCAAATATGCAGGTGTTGCCCACCAACATTTTTTCACGGGTCTGCCCACCTGTTTGTTAGATGCTAACACAGGGCTAGGTGGTGCTGCCCAAATGTAACAGGAAGAACGAGCACCTGTCTAGTTGTGGGCAAGAATAAATTTAAAATAAAAAAAAAAGGAGGAAGAAAAAAAGAAGGTACACTTGTGTCATTAAATATGGATGAGCAAGACTGAGTTGGAGACAGTAGGATATGGCTTGAAATAAAACCCCATGAGGGCCACACCCCCTAGTATGCCCAGGGCCATCCCTTTAAAGGTAGGACAATTATAATTAATTGAGCAATCTGACAGAAAGCGTACATCCATACAGCAGAGCAGAAAGTGACACTGTGCACAGAGCCATCCAGGACACTTGAAGGGTTAATTCTGGTTCACTAGACCAAGGACAGTAAATTCTGCCTGTGGCTACCACCAGTCTATTGTATTATTATTGCAGGCTTTAGAAACAGCTTTTAATTTTAACCCATTCCAGCCCTCTCTACTGTCTTCTGTTCGTATGATTGGCACTGAATAAAATTGTATACAATCTTCCTGGTTCAGTAATTTCTTTTCACTTTCAACGTTTACTACATTGTTCAGAAAAAAAACAATCCAAGGAACCTGGGCCTTCTTTGCTTATCATTATTAATGCTTAAAGACCAAAATTATTGCCAGAAAACTGGGCCCCTTTCATTTTGTTGTTATCAGCCCTCACTATCTGCTGCAAGGATCACTGAAGAATCCCATCTGTTATGTTTTGGAAATCCTGTCATGACTGCCCAGAGTTCTGACAAACACGTAGACTAAATATAGATAACTGTGTAACTCTTTCCATCTTCCCAATACCTGCATTTATTCACCTACCTGCATTTTGTAAGTTGGTGTACTGGGAACTGTTTGTGCCTGTAAGAGCTGACAAATCAAACCCATTGGTTACCTGTAATGCAAAAATCTCACGATCAACAACATTGTCAGCAATATGCTGAGCACATCATCAACCCATAGGCTGGCTGGAGGGAACCAACTGATGGAGAAGGGATGATATGAGGTAGTGCGGGTGATAGCAGAGGACTGATTCAGTGACCCAGGCAGTCCTTTCAATCCTGTATTTCTACGTTCATGTGTTCATACTGAAGTTGATGGGAGACATTTCCACTGACTTCAAAGGGCTTTTCTGTCCCATTCCATTTCTTTTCAATATATAGATGCAAGAGTAATGTCACGCATGATTTTCATGAGACGTGTTAATATACAACCAGTTCTGGGAGCAGCAGAATGAGTCCAGGTGGATAAACTGCTCATCCCAAAGTGCTAAACATACCAACACCTGAAAAACCTCACCTCCTTTTATCTAAATTGCAGATAAATCCAGAAGTATCACATGTTAATGTCCCATCATCATTAGCCTTAACCAATTATGCCAAATAAATAATCCCATTACCTATTGGTGCTTTTGGCAAGCTACATGGATAGAGTGAACAAATGGCTTGGAGCTGGGGACTGGCTCACCTTCCAGCAGTAGGAAGGATTGCGCTAACACCAATGTCCCTGTTCTCGTGGTGCTTAGAATGAAAGTTCATTTAGTGCATACGGAACAGCACTCATTTGTCAGAGTAGTAAGCCACAAAATGCTTTGAAAGGTGTAGAAGCCTAATATTGATGGCCACAGAAAAGAGGAGTGAGAAGAACTGGGAGGCTGTGTATTTATACGGTGTATTCTTCTCTCTCTTCTTTTTTTTTTTTTTCTTTTTTTTTTCACAAACAGGCATTCAGCCTGTTCAGTAGAGTCACTCCAATATGTTATCTAATGGCTCCATCTTTACTTGTGAGATTTCCCATCTGTGGCCAGACTGTGCCACTGCCTCATTCAGCTCAGCAAGTGAACAGCATTTATTCCCTCATTCACATCTTAGGAGACGGGTCTTGCTCTAGAGCAACAAAAAAATGAGTTGCTCCATAGTCAGGTCTGAACCTTTGCACTTAAGCCAGCCTTTGATGAAACTTCACTTTGGATTTCAACGCTTTTTATAACTGGGCTATCTACTATCTCTCTCTGTGTCCCTTTCTTTGTTCTTTCTGCTGGTATCATTCTGATCTATGTGGTGGTTTCTCATTTTTCTCTTGAGGTTTCTCTATCTGGCTTGTTTTCAAAGCCAAATAACACAAGTAATTATTTATAATCTGTAATTGCCTCAGAAGGATAAATGCTCAGACATGATCAGTCCATTTTGTTATTTTTTCACCTATTATACAGTAGTATCTTCTGCTGTTTGGAAGCTTCTTTACTCTTTTTCTGTCTTTCACCTCATAGCATACTGTAAAGCTATAAGTGATTCATAAAACATGGAAGACTATGTCATGTCCAGCTTGGATCTCCTAAAGCAGTCACTTCCACTGGGTTCATGCTGCCTCAAACCAGGATACTCCATGGATGGATCTGCCATGGGGGCACTGGTGCAGCCACTGCTACTGCTCCTCAGGGTCTTTCTCATTACCAGAACAGAAAAATGGCATTACATCATGAGAAAAGATGGTCCAGATGCCAAAGACATTTGATAGGCATTGAGAGATCTGAGCGCTTCATGGCTGCATCTAGATCTCTGCACATACCCACACAGTATCGACTTGAGGAAAGCTGTTGCTTGTTGTACCTGGGAATGTCATTTCAAAAACCACAGCATGGGGAAGGGAGAGATATTGAAGTGCATCTGAGTTTCTGCTCATTTAGTTCAAGGGGTAAATATGGGAATATCAGCCTCAGAAATGGGGAATCAGCACTGCTTCAGCTCCTCGTTGTCACCCAGTTGAAATTTGGTTGCCTTCTACTCCATCCGAAGGCTGGCTTCAAGTCATGGGTGTTAAAGGCCCATGGTTAGAAACAGTCCTTGAGGTCTTGCCATGGCCTTGCTGACAATGTGAACAAACAGAAGAAATTACATGTGACAGGATGGAAGCAAAACATCTAGTTTTGAAAATAAGGGCTTACTGTTCACTCCACTGTCATGCTCTGCAGACAGCTAGCAGCAATCCCAAGTGACTCTTTTGTGCCTCTGAATGAGTGATGCAAGGACACTGGCAAATGTAGCAGACATTCAATATCCAAAAGCAGAAGGGCCTTGCATGAGAAGCAACAGTGTGTCTTCATTTCTGAAACCAACACATTCCCAAGACAGCCTGGATCCACAGGTGGCACCAGTCCAATGGAGTCACACCAATGTATAGACAGATCCCAGCCAGCTTGTATTTGGGTGCAGTTCATGCAGACCTGCAGAACTGCTCCAACTGACTTCATGATTATCTCATCAGTGGCCACATGTCACTGTGGGAACTCAGTCACAGTTTGCCATAATTTTCCTACAAGGGGAAGGAGGAGGATAAGAGCAGCAAAGCTGAGCTGATCTGTGCTGGCTCCAGGACTACAGTGTGACAAGAGATACCTATGACTGTCACATACAAATTTAGTAGCTAGCATACTTTCATTTTGTTTGATTTTTAGCACAATTCTCTCCACAATATATATGAGTAGAATGCATAAACAAAGCACTTGGCACTTGGAGTTTATCTCAGTGAGGGAAAATTTGATTGATGAATAGTAAGTTCAGAAGGTGGCAAATGTTCAACATTGGTCTAAATAACCCTTTGCTGCTTTTTTTTTTTTTTTTTTTTCTTCTTCAGTTTGTCTTAGCCTTCACTATTCTTGCCTTTAAGTTTCTTTGCTCTAGTCCTTCATTAGTTGCTGGGAAAACAACTGTTCTATTTGTTCCTTACGCTGATTCCTTTCATTGATTGGGTTCCTTTCTTTGGGTTCCTTTCTTTGATTGGGTTCCTTTCACTGATTGGGTTCCTTTCACTGATTGGGTTACTTACTGCCTGGAAAAGAGGCAGAGAACTTTTGCGTGGTCACATTGCTTCTTGCTTTCTCTTTAACTTCACTGTGGGACAAAGCCTGTGAGGCAGACCTTCCTCACAGGATGCAAAATGGTCATTTTAATCCCAATTATTACTATTGTTGCACCACCAAAAGATAGGAGGGGTGCAAAGAGGCAAGCAGAGTGCTTGGGACAAGGCCTGGGACAAATTCCAGTCAAATTAGGCTAAATGAAAGGAAAAAAAAACTATTTTACAGAGAGAGAAACTGAGGCACAGAACCTTACAGTGCTTTGTGTCCTTGAGAAATACATGAAGAGAGGGGCAGAAGGGCAAATGTTAGACAGTCCTTGAGGCTGTGCCTTAGCAATGAGATCACACAGCCTCTACGTGCAAGCTCAGAGAGAAGGGGCAGCTTCCTAAGAGGGAAATCCTTGCTGGGTTGAGCACTTTGCTTGCCTTTCTCTTCTCACTCCTCTCATCCTTCAAAGAATGGAGGATGGTAGGGGGCAAGGTGCTCTTCATCTCACCCCACATCCAGTGGGTACAGGGACTGCTGAGCAGGCCCCCATCACCCACACCCCTCGGCTGGGGAGGAGGGATGCGATTTGTAATTACGATACTTTCATTACCGTCTCTTAGTTCTTTGCACAGTAATGTCAAGAGCTTTGTCTTTGTAGTGTTATTGGCATTTTTCATCATATTCATGAAGTGTGGGTCAATTTTCTTCAAAAGGCTCACTTCGCCAACTTGCCACAAAGACAGACAGTAATAAATTCTACTAGTGCACAGCGAAGGCTTCGTAGCTGCAAGCAACAATAAAAAGCAATGAGCTGGGTATCACTAAGTAACTCCAGTTTACACTGCATTTTCTTCTTTTATTGAAAACTCGGAATATGAATTTATTAATGAATACACAGGCCTACTTTGAAGGGGTGTGGGAGGGGTCCGAGTCAATTTATTTGGTATTCACACAGTGTGCGCCTACATTGTATTGTTTCATCATTTTATGGCCAGGCACAGCTTGTTAGGCTGTGGCCCTCCAGAAAAAAGCAGGCTCATATAGCAACACCTTGACGTAGATGTACAGCTGCTTTCACTGTGGCTGTCTCACCTTTAGCCCTGTCTGTCTACTGCCGGCTTTCATTTTCTGCATTCATACATCAATAAGCTTTGCATGCTGACACCTAATTTTGCAGGCTACTTTGGTTATGGAGGCCGTGTTTTGCATATCACTACCCACCCCCTTCTGACATCTACTGCCTTTAAAGAGGGAGAGAATAGAGAGAGCACGAAAGAGGGATTCTTTTCTTCTCAGCCTAATCAGAGATTTCTTTATATTTGTCAAAAGCTGATCTGCCAAATCAACTTTAATTGATTCTTCCACAGTTCTCATGTATGATTTTTGAAGGACTGGGCTTGTGTTCCAAGACACGGTGTTGTGTTTCAAACAAATATGAGGTTTCTACAGCAAATCAAATTTAGAAGCCAATTAGTTAGCATTTTCCATTCCAATTAAATTTGAGACCTTTCTGATTTTGAAAGGCTTGTGTGTCTGTGCATGTGTACATATGTATTTGTGTGTATCTGTATCTATTCTATATATAGATAAAGATATGTACGTATAAAATGTTTAAAGTGCCCTCAGTGGTCTAATAAGCAGGGAGGGGCTATATCTACCCATTTTAATATACATTTTGGAGGAATTTTTTTGTTGTTGTTTATCTCACACACGCTTACCAGCCCTCACTAACCTCTTATGCAACACCACGAAGGTTTTTACTTCTCAGCCAGGTGGCTAATATCATTATATCACTGACAACTCATAAAATGTTATAATCTAATTGGGCCTTCCCTCCTCACACATGCACACACTGAAAGCTCACTGTAGCAAGGAAAAGATTAGGGGCAAAAGCAAGATTAATGGTTAAAAAAATGGAAGCAGGCAGAGTCCAGATAGAATACAGTAGCTTAAAAACAAATATAATTTGTATATTAAAATGTGTTTTTACCTAAATAGATTTACTCCAAATAAACCAAGTAGACAATGTAGGGCATTTCCTACTGAGTACAGCATGTTTCAGCAAAGTCTGTACATTTATTTTCAATTAATTTTTAAATAAATTCCTCAAAAATCAGGGCTCAGGCAGATTTGAACAGAGGCTAATATTGGATCCAGTACTACAGCAACGGGAAAGAAAGAAAAGCTTGTTTAGATCAGCTAGAACATGCACAGTCACAGTCAACCATAAAACTATCCGAAACAATGGTGTGCCACAGAGCAGGGATCTGCCTGGCATCTAGGATATGCCAGCCACACATGATGTCAATCAGCAATCAGTGAGTTTTACCTTCCAGGGCTGCCTGAAAGACCTCAAGGCAGACGGACAACACAGCTCCAGCTGACCCACTGCTGCTCTCTGCCAAGGACTCACCACCACAGTGAGGAATGCATGCACTCAGCAAACCTCAGGTGGGAACAACCACTCGCCTGCATTCCTTTGGCAGAGAGATTAATTTGTTTGTTCCTGTTATAAAACGTAAAGAAACAAAGACGTGAGAAAAGGTGAGAAAATCCAGACATATTTTGTCAGTAGGGAAACACAATAAAAGCCAGGTTGTACCAGCTTGGAGCTGGTACACCTGTGCTTTGTGCTCCATCCTACCACACGTGACTACCAGCTCAAAAGCAGCAAAATGGGAAATTATGGTGGCAATCAAGCACTACTCACATACTCACAACGTCACACCCGATGTCAGTTAGCACGGCTGTTTACACAATTGTTATACAAAAGGAAAATCTACAGTGCTACACAGCCCTCAGATTCACATTCCTGGTTGGCCGTTGTTTTTTGGACTGTCTGGCATGCACAAAATAAAATCCATGGGAAATCTGTCTAGCACCAGATCTTTGATGAATCAATATTAGGATAATCTTTATATATGGTTTTAGACTGAATTTTTCAAGTGAGCTTCTCTTTACACTTGGGTAAGCCTTTGCTCACGTGCCTATTGGGTGGAAAAATGCTCAGATTTGCCTATGGCTTAAATTTTAATTTGACTGAATGGACAAGTTGAGAAGAGAAATTTCAGAGTACACAAACATTTTGAAACTCTCAAAGCCAAACTGTCTTAAGCTTTTCCTATGAAATCTCTTCTACTGTGAGATCCCTTAATTACTGGTTGGCATTAAACCAAAAGGGTTCAGCATTGAAATAAAACTCTGAAAGCAACTTGAATGTCAAACTGTCCTTCTAAAGTTTTGCTTATCCTTTCTTTTTAGATCAAAAAAGTCTAGAATTTCATTTTTTTACTCAAGTGATGATCAACGTTTCTTCCTTGATTCAGGATTTCTGCAATAACACGTCAACTCCTCTACTTTTCTCTTGTGTGCTCAGTGCTGTAAAAAGGCCTTCAAGGTACAGAATGATAGGGGAAAATCAGAGAATGCTCCTCTCCATGCCACAGTGCCACACAACATCACCACTGCAAGGAGAGGATGTCCTCAGTGCGGCACCTCTGGGAGCAGTGGTTGCTCCAGGACCTCCTCCATCTGGAGACACTCAGCATAGCAGCTGAGGTGGGCTCCTGGTCAGAGCAGAACCTCCACTAAATGCATGGCAGACCACACATGCAGCAAAAACAATGGTGCTTGATGAGTGATTAGGCTTCATTGTCTGCAAAGTGCTCATACCAGAGAGCACTTGTGTACAGTGCACTGCGGTGTTGTGCGTTAAGGTCTTTCTGCATTTGTCACCTCAGGGATATTTAATTGTAAGGTAAGCACAAGAAAAAGAAAATTGCAAGAGGAGCACAGGTTGGTTTGACAACAGTTGCAAGCGGTGCCCCTGCTGCAGGAACAGTCTTGGGAAACCAAGGTGGGCATATATGAACGTGTCTGATCAGAGTTGTCTTTAACTGTGACCAAAACCAGAGCTGAAGATTTCAGCCATTTTTTGATTTATGAGCCCTTACACTTCCAATGGAGACATGCTTGCTTGAAACAGGGAATTAAAGCCTCCTGCAAAAAGGCCTTTCTCGGTTGTCTTTCCATTGCTTTTTAGAAAGGTGGCTCAGAGATGCGCTAGGGCACATGGCCCACAGCTGGAAGCCTGCAGGCAAAGAATGAGCAAAGGGATGGGGACAGAGACAGGTAGCATCTGAGTCTGGGGCTTAACCATCCGTCATTCCATTTCCATCTAACGGTGGTGGAAAGTAATAAAAAGAGGCCTTCGTTTTCCCTCACAATTTTAAGGCTAACAAGGACTATTAGATCATCTGTTCTGACCTTTTACATCTAGAGGCCACAGATTTCCTTCAGCCTATGAGTGCCTCTGTAAAATAACAGCCCATATTAATTTCTATCACCAGTGAGGGAAATAAGCCCTCTCCAATCAGAAATGGATTTGTCTGAGGCTCGGTATTTGCCACCATTGGCACTCTCACTGCTCACATCCTTTCTAAGTACTATTTTCCTGACGTATGTCCACACACATGTTGTTAAAATACTGGGAATATTTACATTATAGTAGGGTCCCATTTTGGCCAGAGTCTGTGTCTGCAGTAAAAAGGATCTCCAATGGGAAGGCTTCGACAGCCTAACAAAACAAGGCCAAAAAAAAAGCCATACGAAAAAAGAAATTGTCATTCTCCCCATCTCACATAAACCCAATGAGATTAAATGATTAGTCAAGAGTCACCCAAAAGTTGGTGGCAGAGATGGAGCTGAAAGCTTCTTTCTTGAGTCAAATTCAGAGTTTTAATCACCCTTACACCCTTCCTTTCCCTTCATTGCTTTCATTTATCATTTCAGGCTAGGCAGACTGCATTGAAATGATGGCTTTGTGAAGCATAGAAACACCGTTTTACGGGCAATAAACAATAAATATGAACCTGAGAGACATCTCCAGGAAACCACCCTTCCAAAAATGAATCCATTTTCCTTTTTTTTTTTTTTTTTTTTTTTTTTTTTTTTTTTTTTTTTTTGCCTGGAAGATGGCAAAAAGCTTCCCTTCTCCTCCTGCCCACCCTCTCCAGGCTCAGCCTATGCTGACTGCACCAGCTCCCCTGTGCAGTGCAGGGATGGGGATGGCACAGCATCCCATGGCATGGCTGCAGGATGGCACTGAGCACTTCTGCTTCTGCCAAGATGCCCTGGCTGCCACAGCCATTACCTCTGCCAGTGCACCAGAGAATCAGTGGTGCAATTTCATTTCGGTGCTGCTAACTAATTATTAACTGGAGGCTCAGCATTCAGGGTGCAGACAATGGGATCAACCAGGCACCGCTCCACTGGCGGGGGGAGGCACTGCTGTAGACATGAGTTCTTTTTAACTATGGTACAGAGGAATCAGTCCTGGAGAAGCAAACTGGAAAGTATTCAAAATTCTGATTAATAACCAGAGCATCTTTTTTTCAGTTTTTCTCCAAATTCCCACCCCCCCAAAACCCCAACTGTCTTTTCATCTGTAGCACCAAAACCCACATGCACTTTACAGAATGGGATAAACTGTTTTGTCTTATGGGACTGCTCCACAACAGTCACTTACACAGAGCAGAGCCCTAAACCAGATTCGGATCCAGACTTCTACATATTTTGCGTGTGGATCCAGATTTAAGCTTTGAGAATGACTCATGGATGGTCTTAGCCTTTGGCAACTGCAGGCAGTACATAAACCTCTCTACAGTCTGGAAAGGATCTGTCAGGGCTGGGGTCCGGGCTTCACTATTTCAGGCCTCCACTTGATATGACAGCTCGCTTTGTGCAAATGCTGAACCCATAGGGTATCTGTGTTATCTCCTCTCCTTAAAAAAGCATTTTATCTCCAAAAAGTGGAAAATGTGCTTTAGAAGCTAAAAGGATCAGTTGAGGACTTGTTGCTTGTATTAACAATCCGTCTTGTTGAGATTATTGTAGCTGCACAACTGTTAAGATCAAATGGGGACAAGCAGAACCTAACCCAACTCACAGTTACATCCATGAGGTTGCAACTGTTTTTCCCTCTGGGTGGCTGTCTGGAGTTGTTACTATTTCTACTAAAGACCACAATGGAAACCACACTTGTCCTGGGGAGGTCGCAGAAATGTTTCTTTTCACAAGATCATTAGCTCATGGTCAGTTTTCACCATGAATCCCAGGACAAAACAAATTTTTGCAAGGAGACATTGACTCCTATGTCCTCTAGCATTCAAACCTTACTGGCTTTGTTACCTTCTGAGCCACTTATCAGGTCAGGTTCACTCAGAAAGTGGCTCCAGGTTCATAAAGAAATTGGATGCAACCTTTCGCATGACTTTGCAAGGTGTTTCTTCATTTGTGGCAGCCCACTGATTAAGATGTTTCCACCTCAAAGAAAAAAACTAAGAGGAATTTTTGTTCAAAACAATTTTGGATATTTTGATAGAAGTGCTTCCTCCTGGAATATCTTTGCTCCACACAGGGGATTTCGTGCTCTACGACCTCTTCTGGCACCTCAGTGCCAGCTGGAGCCTCACTGCTCCCTTACAGTCTCTCTACCAGGAAAACTCATAGCTTGCATAGCCAAGGGATGGCAAAGAGTCAGCAGCCACACCATGGCTGAGCACCCTGGGGGCAGCAGCTCCACCTGGACACACAGTACACAAGAAAGAGCTGCTGCTCCCAGGGGTAGGGGAGAACACATGACATCACAGTGGTCACTTCCAGGGCCAGAGAAAGTAGGCTGGCACATCCACAGAGCAAGTGCACATCAGGGTGTGAAACAGCCCTATGCAGTGGTGCCGTACCTGCAGGGAGACACTTCCTGGAAATGGAGATATAAAAAGGAGACGACATTCCCCAGGGGCTGGAAAAATGTTATATGAATCATACTGGGCTCCACTCAGGAAACGTCTCTTTTAGTGAAATTCTGTACCAAAGACATGTACTTTTAAATTAATACTTTTTTTTTTTTCCTTTCCATTTCCAATACATTGGTAGTGCTTTTTCACTGAGCAGTTATTAAAAAGAAGGAAGATATAGTCTTGTACTTGGGTCATGACTTTCCACCACTATTTCTCAGTCTTCTCATGCTCCTTCCCCTTCTCCCCTCAGCCTCCCAGTTGGAGCCATGGTGCACCTGGTCCCAGCACTGTGGGTTTGGTGCACAGGTGTATCCAATGCACCATCCATACCGGCCATGGCAGTACAGGGGACAATGCTCTCCAAACATGTGCATGGAACTCCAATCTGTCCCCAGGATACATGGAGCCCTTCCAGACTCCATCCATTGCATCCATGATGACAAGGTGTCACGGGATGTTGTGTTTTACTCTCACCAAACCGTGTTGCTAGGACAACTTTTATTATGATACATAACGTGAATAAAGGATGAAACCAGACACAGCGTGCTGATTTGCTGTAACTGTGATCTGCAATGAAAAGCTCTAGTTTATACCACGAATGAATTTTGCAGGGCTGGTATCGATGCTACCAAGTGCTGCAGAAGCATATTTCACAAAGCTGCCTGGGCCTGGCATGAAGATCATGGCACTTTAAATAGTGAATCGGTTATTGTGATGTTTGTGAGAGGCGAACAAGAGGAAAAGTCACTTTCAAGCACAGCTCAGTGCTCTTTTAATGAGGAATGGGGTCTTCTTCGGAGTCATCCAACTACTGAGGAGGAGCTGACACCCTTAGTAGTCAACATCCTCAGAAGGGCTGACAGCCCCAGATAAATCAGTTTGTGTACTTCCTCCCCTGCTCACATCACCTGCAGTGACATGAAGGCACTAATTTCCTTTGAGAGGGAGAGAGATGGATGCACACACACATTCCAGGCTTGTTGATCCCTCAGTGCAAAATTAACAAAAACGGGCTGGGGAGAGCTCTGAGTAGGCACAGCACTTTGTCAAGAGGAAGGTCTCGCTGTGGGGCAGAGCCATGTTCATAATCTGGTAATGTACAGGTATGCATACAGCAGCATCACATTCAGCTCTGGGCAGAAGCGACTCTGACACACGCAGGGCATGCACTGGAGGGGTAGCACCCCAAGGCCACGCTCCCCAACTCCATCCCCTCAAACACTCCCCTGGTGCAAGCAGAGTGATTGCCATGTGCTGATAGGTGGTGACTGCAAGGCATGCTCCCAAAGCTGAGCCATTGGATGCCTGAGGGGGCTCAGACCCACAGCACATTCTAGGGCCATTTGCCCTCTGAAGATATGCACAAGAATCTGAATTTATCTGACCTCTCAATTTGTGCTTTCCTAAGCTGTGGTATTCCTGTGATGCATCAGTTCATGTCAGTTAAGTCACCAATGATTTCATTGCACATGGTTGTATCTATCTATCTGTATATACATACACATACATAAAGAGATGCAATGTGATCAATCACAGCAATGATATGGAAAAAGAAAATGAAAAGGAGGCATTTGCCTGACCACCATTCCAAAGAAATTAGACATTTGCACTGCAGGTAGATACGTGTGGCCATGTTCACACACATAAAGCTGTAAGTGCACCTATACACACGTGCACACATGATTGCGTACCCGTGCTCCTGTGATTTCCCAGCTAAACCTCTGCTCCCTGGGGCCCTCAGCAGAGCAGCTGATCCCACTCCATGGCCTAAGGAGGGAAAGCCAAGCAGTGCTGAGCCCCACAGAGCATTCTGGGGGCAGCAAGCCAGGCCTGCTGCTCCCTGTTTTGGGGCAGGCAGTTGCCACCCTCGGCTGTACTCTGTGCTGGTGATGTAGGGTCACACATGGCCAGGCAAGAATGCCCGTTGTGTTTGCACTTTTTTCATTCAGTGTTGAGCATTGCAGGGGAAATGCTCTTTTGTGTGTAAATAACTATTAGATGCTTTTTTTTTTTTTTTTTTTTTTTTTTTTCTGCAAAAAAAAAATCATAAAATAAAGCAGACAGGATTCATTTATATGAAAAATAGAGGGATTAAACATAGCCAATAAATTACAATAAACTGTCCACAGTGAACAATGCCACCAGATGACCATAATGGAGATCCAGTGCTCTCGTGCTTTTATTAAAAGAACAAAGCACCGCAATTAAATGTAAAATCCAGTAATATGTCATCATACCTTAAGCATCCTTTTCTCATTCATTGAACACTGTCCTCTGATTTAATTGAAGCCTCTGGCCCCTCTGAGACGGCAATAGTTCTCACTCTAGGCCAAGTTTAGCATTTCATTATTTAGTAATCTGAGATGGAGTCATGCTATTGACTCTCAAGCAATCTTCTTTGCTTCTTATAACAAAAAGGATGCCCACAGAAATAATTGATACCACATTCTCCTCTCTTGTAAATCGTCCCTCAGTGGATTGCAAGAAGAGGTTTTTGATTTAGTCTTAAGAATAACAAAAGTTGGGTATATTTTTCACTGATGACCCCCATATGACATGTCCATAACCCCTTTCACAACAGGAATGTTGGCCTAAAGGCATTTCAGCAGCTAAAATGAGTGACTAGAGGCTTTCCAGGTTTTGTTATATATTTTCAGTGGATAAGTGATGCCTTCCTGCCAGAAAGCCATTTCTTTCTATAGAATAACACACACAGACCTGATCTTCTCTGGAGCTGGCGGTGCCAGTGCCTCATCGAGGCAATCAGCCACTGAGACAGATTCACTGAGGTTTTGCAAGGTGGCAATGGGCTGAAGCAGCACGGACTACAGGGCAAGACCAGGACCCAATGTGCCCCAGTGCTGAGAGTGGCATCAGCGACTCCTGGCCCCACAGCAGTCAGTCTGTGGGGAGAGCCTCTGCCAGCTCTGCTGCTGGGGATGAGCTGGGCCCCACCGCTTCTTCTGCAGTGAAAGGTACCAGTCTGTAGGATGGCCTCAGCACCCAGGAAAGCCAGCTCCCCAGATGCCTCTTGCTGAATGTGTAGCGGACAAGGAGACACAGTTTGCGCTGGTGATCTGTAAGATGCTTATGGTACTGATGAAGACAAGATCTCACCGAGAGAGCTAGAAGAGCCATGCCCAGAAGGCAGAAAGGCCTTTGGAAACCTGTGCCATTGCCACCAAGCACTGCAAGCATGACACCTGGCTGGGGGAGAGCCCCCACGACAAACCCTCATCGCTGCCAAGGAAGTCAGTGGGAATCACACGGATGTGGGAACAGAGCTGCACCTTGTGGCCCAGACCTATGCCCTCGCTCAAACTTAGCTGCATGTAACTCTGTACAGTCCATTTGCTGTGTTAAATATTTCAAATTTTAGAATGTCGGGGTTACAGCCAGAACAACGAATGATAGGGGTAAGACTTTAATTCAGATAGTCCTGTGAGAGGCATGGGGAAAGGAGGAGAAACACACCATGACCGTACTTGGGAGAATTATTTGACTGCAGGACCAAAACCTACCAGGGCAGTGTCAGTTGTTTTGTTTGTTTGCTTCTCTCCTCCCAGTACTCAAATTACCTCCAGGTTCTGAGATCCATTAGACTAATTAATATCAAGAACATATGCATATGCAGATTAGGCCATGGGGCCCATATATTTCACTTTACACGACAGCTTGAAGTGTAGTTGCATGAGTCAATCAAATGCCATAAATTTGCTAAGCACAAGAGATCATTAATATTAATTGGGGCCTGGGCACTGTGCAGTAGCCCATGCCACCATTAGAAATGGACCCCTTGTTTTAATTGTTCAGCAAATTTTTGTATTATTATTTTTTTTAATCAGTACCTACGTCGTCTTTAAAATATGTATTTTTTTTTCTGGGTAGCCTTCAGAACAGTATCCGAATTGTATTAAAAAATACAGAGCAGACCTTTTCTAAGACAGATGGCACACAATGAGGTTAAAAAAAAGTATCTCGAGATCCAACCAGCAAGAACAAAAAAAAAATTGCTTGCATTGTTGTTTTCATTATCTTGCTTCTGTCATTTCATGAGCTTTGTATCTTGCAAGGAAAGAAAGAAGGGAGAAAAACTGTGAAATTAATCTTTTGTGCATGGCCTGATAAAGAAGAGACATGCTCAGACAAAAGATAGACTGAGAGAAGGTACCGTGATTGATGACTAAAGTAAAGGTGTCAGAAGAGTATTATGTAAATTACGGGAGGCACAGACCATTGAGGAGAGAGAGGGAGGGAGAGGGGAAGCCAGAGAGAGAGAAAGGACTGCAGAGTCGATGTCACCACGATGCCGGTCCCCCAGCGCCCATTCCTCGCCATCTCTCATCTCCCAGACAGCTTGCTCACCTTCTATGTGGTTTGCACAGCGTAACAAAGGAGGAAAAGCTGTCAGCATTAGCAACATCACAGCCCAAAGTGGCACTTGGTCTCACGGCAACTGACACAAGTGGGCAAGGTGGAAACTTTGAGGAAGGTGACCTCAGCACTTCTGTGTGTCAGTGGTGACTGGGAGCCTGTGCGCCGCTGTGTCAGAGCCGGGATCCTGCAGAACGGGCCCAGGTCTCTGTGTGTTTTGCACCTGGCTCTGTGATCCAATTCGTGCCCAGCCCGTGGCACACTGACAACCCTGGCAGTCCTTACGGAGCAGCGGGCACTGCCTGCTCTGTGCCCACATCCTTCAGCCAAGCCCATGTGCACCCCACATCCAAGCAGACAGAAAGGCGGGGGCCGTATCTTTGTCAGGATTCAATTTGATCACTGGCTTTTATTCAAAAACTTAGTTTTCCAAAGTGAAAAGCAACCGTAAATGGTTCATCTATCACATCTATGGTAAGGAGTGAAAGAAGTGTTGAAGGGGAAAAGAATGCCCAACTGGTGTGGATGCAGTGCCCCATTGTTCCCCACACACACAGCCTGGAGCTCCGGGTGCAGGGCACCTCCTACACATTCACTAAGTACCCCAACACTCATTTTTGGGAAAAAAACGAAAAAACGCACATTTTCTCCCCATTTGACTTTTTTTTTTTTTTTTTTTTTTTTTTTTTTTTTGACTTTTTGCACCACGAGTGCAACAGTTGGAAAAATGTAAGATTAAAAAGTGGCGGCTATTTCTATAACATCAATTTGTCCCCTAAAGAGTGAAATGATAAAATGGGTGGAAAAAAAAAAACAGCCAGATGTCCTGGGCACCAAGCTCTGTGCAAATCAGTTTTTCAAGTATCAGTGAATTCACATTTTAAAGAATACTTTAGTTTGCAAGATTGAAATTCTTTTTAAGAAGAAACTCTCAAAGGAAGTTGTCATTTTAGGCTGCACAAACCCAAACCCTTCCAAAATCAGGTGCTTAGAAAAAAATTGAAGCACTATAATAATTTAAATTGTTCCCCTTTGCACATGCCCAGAACCCAAATCCCTTCTCTAACTGAAGTGCTTATATAAAAATTTGACAGCTCTTATAATTTTAAATTGCTCTACACTGAGTATGCCCAGAACCTTGATCACTTCCAAATTCAAGGGCTTATAAAAATTTGAAGCACTCCAATAATTTTAAATTGCAATGCACAGTGCAGAGTGATTTAAAATTATTGGACTGCTTCAATTTTTTTAAAAGGTCTTCAATTTGGAAGTGAGTCAAGAAGCATTCTAATACAGTAGTTTAAGACATACTGTACTGATCTAAAATTTACCATCTAAAAATAATGAAAATTAAACCAAATGTACTATTTTAAAAGTGCGGATGGTTTTCCCAAACACACCTAGGAAACACAGTAAACCACAACATCAGGCAGCTTAGTTTTTCCTCTCAAAAAGTTAAGTGTGAAGAGTGAAGGAGGAGATGCTTGAAAGGAAAGCACAGCTGCAAGGCCAGTCCTGGCAGAAAGGCTGAGCAGCACAAGACCACATAGGGAAAGCACAGAGACACCCAGGCTGCTGCAGAATGGGAGGCTTGGTGCCAATGGGAGGCTCAGTGCTCATGCTGCAGGAGCCCTACTGGTGGCATGGCTGCAGCCATCCCTGTGAGCACAGAGTGAAGCATGATCACCAAATCACCTCCTCCGGGTTTGGGAGGCACAGAGTAGTTGCCTTGCTGTGGTGCCCCTGGCAGAGACAGTCATATCTAAGACTGGACAGGGCTACTGAAAGCAAAGGGTGGGCTTAGATAGTCGACAGAGCTATTGGTTATAGACCAGCGTGTTTTTGGATGGTGTTCCTGTTTCCTCTTGAGCCATATGCTTTCCAGAGAGGATGCACAGCACGTTGACCTGTGCTTGGTTCAAAGAGCTGACTCCCAACTGCTTGTCCCTGAAGAGTAGAAATACATAACTTCCACTGATGTTAGGCACTATCTCTGAAAGTCTTTTTGGCAACTATTCATTTCCTTTTAAAACTTTGCCCATTTTTGGAGGTGATTTAAATTAATAAGCTGCTTCAGATCACAATTGAGATGCCTGTTTGGTATTTCTGTTGTGTATACATAATTTGAATGATGGGAGGGAAGGAAGCAATGCCATTTAGCTGGCTGGAAGACTTTTTGTGTTCCAGAAATGCAAGTCTCTTCTCAGGAGTGAACCTTAAGCATTACAAGAGTTTCTTCAAAAAAATCAGTTTTGACATCCTGAAATAGGGAAGGAAAAAGCTTGAAGTCACCACATTTTCCATGCATTCATGAACATCTTGCAATGTAAAAGTGTTTCACAACAGGGGCCAGGCACTATTTCATCTTATAACAAGTTGGGAATCCTGCCTATTTGCAGCTTATTTGGTCTGTTTGATAACAGGGACACCTTGTCTTTGGCTGCAAGCTTCATTTTCAAGCCAGGGTCTTGTGGCCTTCTCTGTTGTCTTTTGTTTCTATTAAGTTAAGGCTCACAGGAGACGACAGAAGGATTCCTTATGCCTACCTCCAGGGCAATAAAGGAGACTTGTTATATTTTTATTATTATGTATTCAAAATGAGCATGCTTGGACAAAAAGAGATGGCACCTGGGACAGCACAGTCTCTAATGTGAATTACCAGCAGAGAGAACCTGTGGAAGCCTGAATCAGCCAGAGTGAGTAGAACAAGTAGGGAAAGTTTGGGCAGAGATGGTGAACAGGTATGTTTATGGAATTGAAGGGTCTCTTAGTATCGGAACCAGCTCAAGGAGAAGGAAAATAAATCTGCAGGGGAGCAGAGTCCCTGGACTAGGAGGCCCTAGGACAGCCTGGGAGCTTCCTAAGTAGCTGAAAGAAATTTTCACCTGAGCCATGCTACTCACTCATCTGCATCCAGCAATGTGAGCTCTTCCACAGTCAAAAATGCTCCATTAAAGAAACATTATAACTTTTCCTTTTCAGTTAGAAAAGCATTTTTGTCATTTTTTATTTGCATCTCTCTGGTCAGAATAATTTGTTCTACAGGGCAAGGTCAGAGCAAGAAGTCCCTGTCACAGCAGGATAAAGATAAATTATGTCCACTGATGATCCTACACCATCAAAGTGCACTCTTACACAATAGAGTCGTGATTTATCATATAAGAAGTATCTGCTTTGAAAAAAAAAAAAAATGGTGCAAAGAGGTTTTATTCAATAGGCTGTAATGGCGAGCTGTTATGGTCTATCAGGTGGATAATGTGCATCTTAAAATACTGTGTAAATACATATTTCTATAATAGCCTGTTACATTTCCAAAGAAGCCGTTGCAGACTGCATTTGAAGTGAGAAGGAACTCACAGGAGATGGGCTCTGGCACTTTTTTCCCTCAGCAGGAGGTGGGCAATGACAATTCCTCGTAAATTAGAGAGGAAAAATATTATTTTCTGATTCACGTGAACAATAAAAAACAATGGGAAGCAGCACACAGAGAACTCTGACTAGAAGGAAGGGAGGTAAGCGTTAATGTGAAGAGAGCACTGAGAGAGCTTTGCTCTCTCCTACAGTCAACAGATTTCCTTGCATCCCAACCGAGATGGCAGCATTACATGAATGTTCTCCATATTTTCTTCCCAAGAGCTCATTGAATTATTTGTTGTGAATAAAATTCACAGGAGCTTTCATCCTGAAAATGCCTGTGTATAAGAGCAACCAGACACCTGAGAGCAGGACTTTTCTTATCGCACCCACATATCCCAAAGTATGACAGAGATATTAATTACTGAAAAGTAGTTATTCACGTGAAACTGAATTGGACAGTTTCTCTGGCTTGCAAATATCTATATAGGATTGCCAGCCACTCATAACATGTTACTTGTGATCCACATCAGACAGACAGTGTTGGCTCCTCAACCACCAGGAGTTTCACAGCGGTGAATAAAAATCCCAAACTGAAATAACACACAGGTGGAGTTCCTAGAATGTGCAAAGTTCCTTCCCGCTGACTGAGCAGGGCTACAATGGCCCATAAACAAAAGCAAGGTGAACAGATGTTTCTGCTTAAAAAAGGCAAAGAACTTGCAACTTGATTCATATCCCTCTGCTTCCACCATAGAAGATGACAAGACCTCATGCAGGCTGTCATGAAGAGCTGCAGTCCTGCAGGCACCAGCACAACCTGACATGCAGCATGGCTTCCTGTCCTGCAAAGCTTCAAGTGATGCCTCTGGAGCACTGACACAGGGGCACCTCAGCCAAGCAGAAATGCAGACCAACAGC
The DNA here is from genome assembly GCF_026119805.1 of Tympanuchus pallidicinctus. Lineage (NCBI taxonomy): Eukaryota > Metazoa > Chordata > Aves > Galliformes > Phasianidae > Tympanuchus > Tympanuchus pallidicinctus. The sequence goes on from NW_026294618.1 coordinate 108,037,045, forward strand.
CAACCAGCACACTGTACTTCTCTGCCTATTTGTCCTTATTTTGATATTTACATTTCATGCCATCCCTCTTGCAAAGCACATATATAATCTTTTATTGTAGTGCTGGAAAAGATTCTCTATTATTTGCAATTATTTCCTAATTTGGCCAATATGAGAGGTTATTGCTGCTGAGAAGAATGAACAAAAGCATATCTAAGGCAAATAAGTGCTAGTAGTAAAGTTTAAAAAGAGCACAGATGAAGATTAATAACCTCAGAACTCAGAGCCCAGAGGACTTGAAACCAGTAACAGGATGTTACAGAGCAAGAGAACAGAGCCAGGGAACTTTTGTTATGGTACCCAAAGCCACACACAACTTCTCAGGCCATGAGCATTCCCTGTGAACCAGCTCTGATGTCAAGGAAACGGGGGTGATTTGTGATTTTTTTTTTTTCTACAGAGTTTCAGGTGAGCATGTTTTCTGATGTAGCTGAAAGAAATGCAGGGAGCACGCACTCATAGGCCCTGGAGGCTTTAAAGGACAAAAACAAGGGTTTTCAAGTAAGGTGGAAGCAAAGCAGTCTGGACCGACAAAGCACCGTGAAGTCAGTGGGAGTTCCTCAGCTGAACCCAGGGCTTGGCTCGTGCCCTGAGCAGGTGAACAGCAGTTGCACCACCATACTGAACGTTGACTGTCCATACAGGAAAGGGGCACATGTGGAGAGGGAAGGCCACGATCCCAACAACCTGGAACTGCATGTGAGCTCTGCAACCATCACATCTTGCCCCACTGCAGTAAAAACGAAGGAGGACACTCTGCAGACAGCTGGCAGATGTGTGAGCTCACACAAACACAAAAAAGAGCACAACCTTCAGAACCACAGACGCTGCTTGTGAAAGGCACCGGCACAAATATTTGCACCCGCACAACGGCTGCCGATATCACGGGATAAAGCAATTAGGGCTCACCACTGAGTTAACAAAGGCAATGGAGAGATGATTAAAAATACTTTGCTAAGGAGAAAACAGTTTTAGTCACATGCATACTGAGATGTCACCATTTAATAAAATGACAAAAACTATCTATCACATATGCATGAACACAGAACAATATAAAGAGGTTAACAGAAATTGATGGCATCCCAGCTTTAATTTTACACTGAATCGGAGTCTTTGGTGATTGAAATAGACAAAGATGTATAGGGTTATCTTGTTGAAGAGGCTTTGCTAATTACTGGCACTTGTCATTTCTCCATAGCTTTATCTAAGTCAGGAAGGCTAACTAGCTCTTTTTCCCCAGCGTGCATTGTTTGTTCAGTAGGCTTTGTGCTGAGAAAGCTTTTTTCATAACTGCACCTCATTATTAACGGGTTCATAAATAAATGAGTCCTAATATTTTCCTCGGTTAGCATTTATGATAGGGACATTTGGACTACAAAAGATTACACTTGTCGTTAATAAAAATAGGCACTTACACATGAAGCCTATTAGGGCCCTTGTTATGCTAAAGAGGAGGAAGAGGAGGCAGAAGAGGGGAGAGGCGGGGTTACAAAAACAGGCTTTATACCACTACCATGTTTTTTGTGTGATTCCAGAAGCTATTTATTATCTTACATTAGCTAATTATGGCCTAACCGGAAATGGATTCCTGGATTGCATACTCTACTCTGCGGTGTGCCATACTGTGCACTCCCAAACCAACACAGCAAACACTACAAACCAGCAAATACTTCTAGACCTGCAGAAATAGCCAGACAATAGTGAAAGCGAGCTGCCTGGGAGCTGACCCTGGGTGGCTGTGCCCCTGCAGGTCTGATATCTTTGGGTCTGGAGTCACTGTTCAGCACGCTGCACAGCTCAAGATTGGGAAAAGCCAGGAACTGGCTGCAAGGTGAGGAGTGGCACTGGAAGGGTCAAGACAGTAGTGAGGCTACACGAAGGTCCCTGGGCATCTCCCGCATTCAAACACTAAAATTTCGCCATTCCCTTGTATTCTTCTCAGCCTTGGTCTCAGCTGGGGTTGATCCCAGTTAAACCTCAACGCTTGTTAACCAGTGCTACAAAAAAAAAAAAAAAAAAAAGCCCTTAAAATAATTACATCAATTCCTTTCAGAAGAGAGGACATCTTCAATGTTGCCAACAAGTTTAGAGCATCTCATGACTCAAACAATGTTCTCTTTTCATTAGTTATGTTAACACTCCTTTTGTTAGCTATTTATAGAGTGCTCTGTACTCTTCCTCACACTTAATCTTTTCAGAAATAACTTCAGAGCAAACAAGCTGTAATGGATGATTCAAGACACTGGAAATGCATCTGGCTGAGACCACAAAACTTTGTCTTTCTCTTAGAAAGTAATCATCCGAAGCAAGCACATCAGGAAGCGTGCAGTGCAGTCTACCAAAGAGCCAGCTTGTCTGGCTTTGTGAGACAGATTTGGAGACCCAAAAGCATGTATAACATTTGGGTTTGTTTTCTTAACTAGCTGTGGCTTTCACTTTTTTCTTCTTTTTTTTTTTTTTTCATCTAATGCTAAAGTCATTTAAATCAAAAAATCATTTAAATATATTGGGCACAGGCTTTTCTCTTAAATCGATGTGAAATACACAAGACCAATTTAATCACAAAAGTACCACTTCCTTCAGGATGTCAGTAATTCTCAAAATTGCTTCAGATATTTGCTGGATATCAGAAATGGGTAATGCAGCATTTTAAGTGGCAGAAATGCATTAGTACTATGTAAGTACATGGTCCTTAATGTACTAATCTCAGCAATATGTGTAATGAGAACTTTCAGTAACACTTTATTTTAAGTGTCCTCTGAGAAATGCTAATTTACAATGAAACACCTATGGAAGTACATGTGACATCTATATGAATACCAAATGAATTCATTTTGATCAATGCTATTACAATGAATATGCTATGAATTCACAATGATAGGGTGTTTAAAGAATTACCACCTTTTCCTTTAATATTACACATGTTTTGAAGATTAGTGTAGATTAAAAACCACATTACGTGTTCAACAGGGGGTATATATGGTATGCACTGTTTAAAACATGTTTGCATCATGTAAAGCACTACAAAAAACACCTGCTGGTAGCGGACTGTATTCTTTCCTCAGTCCTGGTAACAAGATGTGTTGAGTTCAACGAGTTCCTGGGCTTGCATTTGAGGGCAGAACCTAGCACAGTGGGCTGGCCTGGGTGCTCACTGCTCACTCAGCCATGGGATTACTCACCTGCCAAAAAAAAATGGTGGTACAATCTAGTAGGCAGCATTTTCATATGCAAGAACAACGTGAGTTGGGCATTAAAAAAAAATGGCGAGCCTTTCTAAAATCAGGCCATTCATGTCATGAAAGGAATCACTGGAACTTGAGAGCTTTGCAAACATGACCCTTAGCTGAAGTGCCAGAGCAGGGGTCCACTGTTGTCCTCACCGAGAAGTTTTGGAGCAATGCACAAAACAGGGTGCAGAGAACATGATCTGAAAACAGTTAGGTTCGAAGAATGTGGGAAACAAATATGGTCAGAAGATAGCAGCCAAAAAAAGACATTGATCACCTCTGTATGGTTGCCACCTCCCCGTGGGAGCTGGCTGCCATTCCTGTCACAGCTCAACTTAGGACAGGTTCTGGCCACAGGATGCAAATATTCCTTGTGCACCACAGCTCTGCAGGCAGAAGGGGAGAAGGAGAATTTTCCACAAACAAATCTAGAAATTGCTGCAAGTTTTTCTGCAGACTCATAGCTAGTTACAGCTAGACTCTGAGGTACTTGCTGTAGTTTCTCTTCAAAATCCTACAAATTTTATACATATGTAAACATACAGCAGTGGTGTCTTTCTCTAAATACAACTGTGTTTAGTAAAGATCAGTAGCAGTGGCAACTGGTCTCCCTTTAAGCACTGGGCTGTTTCTTATTGTTGCACAACGCCCCTGGCTGTGTTTACGTAGGATCATTTCCTTTTACATCTGGCGGGAGCCCTATTTACTGGTAGATGCCAATAAGCAATTGCACTAATAAAGGTGCAGCACCTGCCAGAGCAAAGGCTGAACCAGCAGTACGTGTTGGCTGAGCGCTGAGAGATCCCACTAATTGCAGTGGCTGGCTTCTGCCTGGTCTGTGGGGCATCCGGAGCTCTTGGCAGTGATTCATATGGCTTGGAGAAGACACAGGAATCTCCCTGAAGCATGAGGATCCCTTCACACCCAGCATCAAGTACCTCCTGTGAGATGCTCCCTGCACTCTCCAAGCTGCCCAGCACTGAGCAGAGCTCAGCACCTTGCTGCTGGAACCACCACACTAGCCACGATTTTCACATGCCATGCAATGACTACCTGGCCCAAAGAGGTCCTCTGAGCTGCTCCAAGCTCCTTGTGTCACAGTAGTAGAGAACCTTAAAGATCATGCAATTCCAACCCTCTACCCTGGCACCAAGACTACTGGGTGGCCCTGTGTCCAAGTAAACCTGCTTACACAAGCACGTGGAGTTGCTGAAAGCAGGCTTGCCATCTTCCCATCTCAGACGGGATTGTTGCTTTGACCAGCAATCAGAAATTTAATGAAATCATGGAAGGGATCCTGAACTGTTGCATCTGTGATGGCACAAGCATGCTGCAGCAAAGCCTGTCATCTGTCAGCAGAGAAAGTGAAAAGGAACTGCTGAGATTGTTTGGTATTTACATTTAACTCATTCTTTTAATTTAGACAAGAAAGCAGGGGCCACATCTCAGAAGAGTAGTAAAAGAAAACAGCACTTCATTTGTCAGTCACTAAGATAAATAACACAAATAAGGAATGAACTTCAGCTAAAAAGTTTAAAATCCGACTTAGAATAATAAATACCATTAATGCCATTTCTCGCACTGTTTGCCCATATGGGCCACATGTCTTCTGGCATGAAGTTGGCACTACGAGATAGACCTAAAATTCACGTTTTGTTTAATCAGTACAAGTCTGGAAATCAGATACCGAAAGAAAAGAAGAGAAAAAAAAATTGTTGTGAAATGGTCAAGTTTTGTGAGAAAATTGCCTCAGAATGAAATTCTGCCCTTTTTTCTTCCACTCCAAGAAGTCATTACCATCTGACAGCTGTTTAGTGGCATATGTGTGTTGGTGGTACCAGTCCAATTCCTAGTGGGCAGGTGTCTGCATCACAAAAGCCACCATCACAATTGGCACTAATTGGCACCCTTGCTGGCAATGTAGACACAGAAAACAAGGATTAGATGGCACAGAGATCAAATTATGCTGTCGCCACAAAGGTGATCCCCTTTGGGCTAGAAGGGCCTGTTGGCAGGACAGTGCAGGAAGTTTGCACTGCCCAGGCTGCTGGCAGCAAGGCACATTTCACAGCCACTCTTTCACTTTGCACTTTCAGCTGAATTTCAAAAGCAAAAAAGAAAACACCAACACCCAAACTCATAATTCAAACAAGTCAGAAAATTCCCTCTTAATTTGGACAGATTCTGGCCAATACAAACTCACTATCTGGTGCAGATAGTCTCCATATTGCTCTGCTGTGGTATCAATATATCAGATGTCTGTCTTTGTGTGTTTTTCTTTTTTTTCTTTTCTTTTTTTTTTTTCGGGAACAGTGTGCAAATTCTGTGATTTTTCTAAGTATAGGGTGCAAAATACCCTGGAAAATAAGAGGGAGGAGGAGTGTCTTATAGCTCAGCAAGCTTTACGAGGATACTCTCTTAGTTATTGAGATGAGTTGAATAATTCTCCACTAATTTATACACCAGTGAAACTAGCCTGTTGGCAAGTCCACAATTAATGCGAATGCCAAGTGGGATTGCAGCTTTGTTTCATCTAGGAAAACACTTAGCTGAACAGCAGCTTTCCCAGCTGAAAATGTGTCTGTCTTTAAACTTGCAACAGAAGCTGGCGTTTCTTCGGTCCCATTCACTCTATCATTATGATGCATTATACAATGTAATGATGTAATATGCTGGAAAGCTGAAACACTATCTCTTTGCCAAAAATAATAATACAAAAAGTGCACAATTATTTTCATCTATGAAAGCCACTCTCACTGCCATCTCCTGCTCTCCACTCAAAGAGAAAGCTTCCCTAATAGCGGATCATCTCTTTCTGTTTGCGAATTGAACGTGAACATGAAGAGGGGGATGCCAGCTCGGCCATGCTGAGTTACAACTTGCAGAGATGTAAACATTTCCACCATGCAGTGCCTCTGTTGCCTTCTCTCTAACAGCTTTCCCCCATTCACCAGCCTCTTCCCTGAGGGATACAGCCCAGGGTCGAGCAAGACAACATTACTGCTGGCAGAGAGGGACCAGCATTTGGACTTTGGATAATGGATCAAAGTGGTAGGAATTTTTCAGGCCTGGTCATACCACTCCTTAATCACCCAAGCCAAGAAAGTATCACACTCACATATGCAGCTGCATATATGATGCAAGTTCAGGCTTCAGACAGGGGATGTGACTTGCCCTGGCGGTGGAAAAAGCAGTGAGGAAGCAGGAGCAAAACATAGAGCACTTTAGAATAAGTAGCTGCTCCACTGTTTTATCTCTCATTGGCTTACATGGGGTTCACAAAGCCCCAGCACCCCAACACCCCCTCTGTGCAGAGCCTCTAACTCAATACCTTCTGTCCTTCAAGGCCCTCCGATGGTACAGCTTAATACCTCACCTCAAAATTTTCTGAGTGACACAGCTGGGCTTGGTGAACAGTAGAGAAACAGAAGTCCATGCAGACACGTGTTTTCCTCTAATAAATGCAAGTAAAGCTTGGCACTACTGCATTTAGCGGAGCATATTCACTCCTGGAGTCTACACACCAACATAAGTCTGTGGCTGCAACACGGAGCTGAAAATCCCATTTGCCACCTTTGGCCCTGGAAGCCCAGAGGCAGCACTGAATGATACGTGGCTTTGGATGGGGCTGTGCCACCCCTTGGGCCCAGCTGACCAAAGGCAGCCCGAGGAGCCGCTGCAGCTGCAGGGGGAGGGCACACCCAGGAACAGCATGAGCCGTCCCACAGCAGCAAAACAAAGTCCAAATCTGCCTCATACCAAAGTCATGTTAGTCACCAGAACCAGCAGCTCCCAGGGCAAGGACTGCTACCACGGCAAAAGCCACCCGTGGTGGTTCAAGGGCAGAGTCAGTCCCAAGCAAAACCCCAGCCCACGCCAGGAGCTAAGGATGGCCCTTCAGGAGCAGAAGTAGAAACTAGAGGGACAGCAGGGCGGCGAGGAGAAGCCACCAGCAGTGGGGTCAGAGGCGAGAGTCACGCATCGCGCATGGCTCGGCTGCAGCTCTGCCATCCAGAGTGCTCTGCTCCTGCAGTGATGCACAATGGCACCGTAAGTGCGTCTTAATCATACAATAAAGTGTTAGCTCTGATTAGAAGAGAAAGATGAATTTTTCTGCTAAACCAGGGTAACCCTAAAAGCGTGTTAACGTGAAATACTAAACAAAATGCTACTCATCTATAATAAATCTTATTACACATTTTGGCAATTTTACTACCAACATACTGAAGGTTTCAAGCAATGTTTGAAAATAGAAATCTTAAATTGAATCATTGTTGCATGAATATATGCAAAATATTCATTTCTAGCACTGTGAGGGTTGAGTGCTTTTAAATTGGAGAAATCACTCATGACTTCACCTTTTCATGCAAGATAAAGTTGTATGTGGTAACATCATTACAATGTCATGAAAGGAGTGGAAATCATACAACAGTTCTGCCTAAAGCTAATATACAAAAAAGTACTTCTATATTTTTCAATATTGTTCAGTATTTAAAGGTGCAGTACAAGGCTTTAAATATATAAAAAAAATCATTAGGCTTCAGATGTCAGCACGGCCTTCACTGAGTGCTGAGACTAATAAAATCATTGATGAGATCTCTTTAATATTTAACAGAATTCATGTCCTAGGTATCAGGCTATTTTCAACTCCGGTCTCTGTGGAGGGAACTAAATATAGAAATTTTTTAAAAAGCAAACGATTTATGCGGTGGTCATTATAGATTTTTTTTTTTAACAAGGGCTCTAAAATTAAACTGTTTACTCAATAATGCTGCCATAACAATAGAAAAAATGCTACGGCATTTAAATAGAGTTTCCTATAAATCCTTTAGCAGAAGATTACTTCAAAAGTACGTATCCCTTTTACACACATTATAACAATCAGTAAATTCAATCAGTGAAAATGAACGAGCGCATTTCACAAGGAGTTGCCGCACCATGAATTGCCAATATATAGTTCAGGAGATTACCAGAATCTTAAAGATGCTTTAAAAGAGTGGGAAAAGAAAAATCTGTGCTTATATACTTTTTTTTTTTTTTTTTTCCTTTTCATCCCAGTGACAAAAAATAAAAAATAAAAAAAAATTAAAAAAAATTACACCTGAAATTCAGCCTTGGAATTGGAAACTACATTAAAAAACGCTCAGGCTGCAGTTAAACTACATTATTTTTTATAGCATATCTGCGGGGGGGAAAGATCCCTGGGTAAAGCAATCTGCCAGCGTTCAGTGCTACCCCCGGCCAACAGCAGTGGTAAGCTGCAGCTCTCCAGGGCTGCCCCTTGTGAGGTACAGCCTTAGGGAGCCAGGCAAAGTGTCCCCACTCTCAAGTCCGACCCACTGTGGAAATCCTCCATTTGGCAAAATAAAGATGCACATTTCTACATCACCACTCCCTTTGGGTGTAAGTCAGCCCCAGCCTGCTCTCTCATTTCCCTTAAAACTATATGGCGAGGATGTGCCAACGAAACAAACTATTGGGTCGTTTTCATCCATTGATTATTGACAAGATGAATGAGATTCCTTCAGCCTAATGCTCCCTGCTACTCAGGGGCTAGCTGAGCTCTCTTTTTGCAGATATGTGGATTTTGAAATGATGGATCATAATAGCAGAGCTGGTGCCTATGAATGGGGATTGCAAACACTTAATATTTCAAGAGAAGTGTGTGCAACATGATCCAATCGCTCTGAAAAATGTACAGAATGGAAATATATAAATAAAGCAGCTGGCATGAAAGAATAAACAAAAAAATATTGATAAAACTCTGTGTGGATTAGGCCAAATTTATTCATGTTGCATTTGAATAGTCTCATCTATATTTATGTGCGCTCACATCTATGCTCAATACGCAGAAGATCTCTCACCTCATCGCAGCACTGCGCTGAAGGATGCTCCCAATGAGCAGCACTGCAGAGCTGGCACGAGTACCCCAGCCCCACAGTGCCTGCAAGCAGCTCAGCACTTGGCCCAGTCTCAGTGTCAGGTAAGGATATCCCGTGTTAAATCCACAAGGGACAAGGCTGTGCTGAGTGACATGGGAAACCAGAGCGCTGTCCCCCACCCTTCCATGCCACCAGCAGCAGCTGGGGTTGCAACATAAGGTTTTTCCACTGCTCATTCACAGCTGTCCACGAAGCTCCCTTCCTCCTCCCACCCCCAGCAGCCTCTCACTGCCAAGGTGCTCACCAAAGCAAGCTCTGCTGGTTTGTCACTGGGCATGTGGTTCTTCCACGTGCCTGCCCTGAACAAGAAGGAGCAGAGCAGTGCTGTAGCACCACATTTCCCAGGCAGCACCATAACTATCTTCTCCTGGCACCCTGTCTGCTAGCTGACAGCCACTTGCAGTGGGTTTCCATGGCAGGAACTCGTCCAGCAGCTTTATGGTTGAACAGGTTGGGGTCAGCGTGCCGGGCAGCAGCATCACCATCACTACACTTCCATCCAGAAGCAGCACAGAGATCCAGTGTGCTGCCATTCACAGCCCAAAGCTCTGGGATGCAGTGAGAGGTTTTCAAAAGAGGTACAAATTTCACTGGAGCTGACAGATCAGGAGAGGATACCTAACGTCCAACCCAGCTACAGAGGTTTTATCTGGGCTTTTCCCACGCCTGTTTTGCTCTTCTCTCACTTTGTCAGCCTGCGTCTGCTCACAGTCTCAAATTCCAAACCACTCTGCGGGCTGAATTTCCCAGATTTGCACGCCACTATGATCAAATTCAGTTGCTTAATAAAGGCTGCAGTAATGAGCCTGGGATATTTTTTTCACTTGCTGGATTCCTACCTCACTTAGTATGAAGCAGCCTGTCGCTTTGCACGCGCACACACAACGGAGAGGTGGTTTGATCAGCAGCAGCAGCTTTGCTCTTGGCACAGGGCAGGGGCACTCTGGTTTCCCGAGCAGGTGGACCACCTGACAAGCAGCAGGTAGCCTCGCTTTTGACTACCACGTTTTAAATCAGGGCTGTTTGGCAATTCATTAGTGTCTGCTAACTGTTAAACACAGGAAAGTTCAGAAGCACGCATATGTTTCCCTCCCTGCCTCCCAGGCGGTCGCTGTTCCAGGCAGCAACCTTTTTGCTCCCTGCATCAGGACTCGCACACTTCCCGTGGCTACGGCAGCAGTTCCTCACCAGGTGCCGGCGCTGGAGCTGTGGTCTCTGAAGAGCAGCAAATTCCATATGCTGATCTCCGCCTTTGTGGATGCCATTCGTTTCTCCTTGAAAGTTTATCGCCGGAATTATTGAAATGTACACAAATGTCTGTGTTTGAAGGTGAAATTTGGTGGAAAAATAAAGATATAATAGGATCCTTTCTTATATAATTTCCTGGTGCGATGTCTGTCTAAAAAATGAAGTGAAATTACATGATGTCAAAAAATCATGTTTCAAAATGATTGACAATACGCGAGTGTTTTGCATTGTGAAACGAGGTGGAAAATTTTAATTGCGTGACGGAACGACATAATATTTATTAGAACCTTGTAACCACACTGGATTTCAGTGAAGAGGACACAACTTTGAATTTTATATTAATACTTCAGGCTAAATCTTAAATGAACACAGAGAAGAAAAATTCCAACTTGGAACTTGTGAATAATATTTAACCTCCAATAGTAAAATGGCATCTATAGAGTAAGCACATCACCGTGGTGACAAAAAGATTCCCTTGTGCTGTTCCTGCTATTCTGATCTAGCAATGCTTAGTGCCCAGCTCCCAGGTCATGAAGAACTGCTTCCTCATGAATGCAGGGCTCTGATAGAGGCCTGCTGACAAACAGGGCAGGCTAGTGTTCTCAGACAACCTAAAGCAGCCGCTTTTAAGCACTCTGTAGTGACTCTCATTTAACCAAGGAACAGCAGTGTAACCCAAATAAAAGGCGTACATCATCCAAAAGTACATACGGAAACTGTGACAGAAATGAAACCAACCTGACAGGTCTGAGTCTGATTCTGTTCAAGACATGGAAGACTGTGCTACAAATGTCTCTGTAGAGCCAAAAATTATATCCATGCCTAAATGAAGCACCAGGAAGGGAGAAGTACAGAAAGCTACACAGGGAAAACAATAAGGCCAGCCCCACTTTCCATCAGTGGCTCTATATAGCAGTAATTCACAGAAATTTGGGCTGGGACATCAATCACTGCACCGGAATCCTAAAAGGTTGCTGAATGGGTCTGCAGCTAGTGAAGCAGAAGAGGTCAGAAATTAAAATGGTTAGCAATGAGTAATAAGAAACCTTAGATCCTTAAAGAATTGTTCGAAATAGATATTTATGCTCCTCTCTGAGGATGGGAGAGATTTTTCTCTTTTCCATCAAATTATCTTTGAGTGAGTACTGGGAACAATATTCTTCTTCTGCATATTCTCCCCAGTTCTCAAACAGGTTTCATTGTAGCTGTGCACATCCACTGAGCACACCAGTACACAGAAACCAGTATGTGTATTCCCAGAGAGAGTGACTTACACATCCGCACAAGAAGGCCCTCCACCTTCCTGAGAGCAGGACAGAAAGTAGTAGGAACACAGAACTGCAAAGCCCAGTGCCTAACCCATGGCAGATGCCCAGAAAGTCCCATCCCACACTACCAGCCCAGGCAGGAGTCACAACCCACCTTGGTGCAGGACTTGTGCTCTGAACCCAGCACACAGCCCCCAGATACTCAGCAGTCTAATCAATGGAATGGAAAAAATAAAATAAAATAAAATAAAATAAAATAAAATAAAATAAAATAAAATAAAATAAAATAAAATTTAAAAAGCCCACTGTAAAATATGCATTAGATATTTCTGAATAGCAAATAAATCTGAGGAAATCACAATCTGCTTAGAGCTACCCCACAAGAAAGAGAAAGAAAGACAGATCTATTATTCATTTCAAGTTACTCAGTCAGACTCCTTTGTAAATAAAAATTGCTACAGGACAAACAGGCCTGAAAAAAATTATCTGTTCCACCCTCAAACAAGGAGTGAACACATGCCCAGAGCCCCACGTCCTAAAAATGCAACCCTGGCCCCTGCCCTGCACCCGCCAAGGACCGAGTTCCCCATGTTCATGCAGTGGCTTCTTCCTCTCTCTCCTCAACACACACACACATTTGACAATCTGAGATTCTCACTACTGTAGTAAAGAGGAAGTGTGAAATCGATTCTGCCATTGGCCAAGGTCCACCAGTAATTCAAATAATTTCTTGGAAGGAACCTGGACAGATTACGGTCTGATTCAGCAGTGAAGACTACACAACCTGAAGATGAATGCTCCCCAAATAGCCCTTTGCTCCAGTCATTTTGAAGTGTTTGTAAAATGTTTACATCTCCTATCTGAATATTAACAAAATCATTTTTAACAACAGCACATAAAACACCTGTGTCCTTGTGCAGAGTGGAGAAGATTATTCTCATAGTGTGAGATAAAAATGTTGGGGTCCCTCAATTCTTAAATCACCAAAGACTGATCTGCCTCCTTCTACCTGTTTGTGTTGTTCAGTTTTACTCTGTTGAGAAAGGAAATAACCATCCCTGAATAAGCAGCACAGGGTACATAAGAGCATCACAAAGTAATTATGAGTTTATGACATCATCTTAATATTACTGGGGAGAGACTGAAAGACCCAGGAGAAATGCCAGATTTCCCTTTTGGGAAAACGTTAATGGATGCTTACAATCTGTTTTCCTTTGTTTGGATGTTACAACCAATAATACACTTTTATGTCTATAAATAAAGGCAAAAGTTGAATAAATCCAACAAGCTCCTGAGCCTGCAGCTCTGAAACTTGATTCACATTCACAGTAAAGATTTATGAGTCACTCACGGAGAATAAGTTGAAACTGCAAGATTTGGAGTGAAATTATTCAAAGGGGTGATTATTTTCGGAATGATTATGCATGCACACCTGATCAGGGTGTCACCTGGGCCCCCCTGTCCTGCATGATGAAATGTGGTAATATTTCTGCATTTCTCTTTGCTTGCACAAAAGAAGAGCGTGTAAGAGCAATCAAGTTGTTTATTTTTACATGCAACACATCATCTTGTGGAAATATTTTCCCTTTCACTTAGATCACAAGACGTGTTTATTACATTCATTCACATGAATTCGTGTGCTAAATTTACTGACAACCGCAAAGAGAAGGGATAAAACTGATTGCTGTTCTTCATGTGTGGGTGTGCCTATATATATTTGTATGCATGTATGCATGCATATGTGAACCAAAATTCCTTAGCATTTGGGTTGCAAAGCCAAGCATTGAAGTTTCAGGTGAGGACGGTATTGCTAGCTGCCCCTGCTGCATACCCACAATGGAGAAGCACACATATCACCATATGAGGCCATCAACTGTGAGGAGAACAAGAGGCATCTCTGTCTGAGGCCTTTTGCTTGAGTCTCTCCTGCAATGCAGATTTTGACACTGAGATAGCAGCGATTTTTTGTTGTTGTTGTTCAAAGTATTTTGCCCAAATGAAACAAGCTATGTAAAGTATAAATGAAACAAGTTGGAAAATATACTCTGGCTTATACTCCTTCTCTGCTTGAAGAATGAAATCATCATACAGTCCTGAAAGACAGGCTTTCAGGGTCCTCCCTGAATTGTTTGTGGCAATATCTCAGAAACCTCATCGTTAGTCACTTCACTCTCTCCATGTTCCTCCTGACAAGACGCTCTTCTCCCGTGTAACATGTTTCTGCCTCTTTAGTTCTAAAACTTCTTGCTTTGTTCAGGCAATTCGAAATGGACATAAACTTTCTCCTTGATCCTATACTGATCTGGCCTGAAACAAATCCTTTGATCTTGGGCAGGTTTGGGTCAAGCTCCAAATTTGGCTTTGGGTGCTTGCTTTGAAACTGGCTCCTCTCCTCTGTGCACTATCATTAATCTAGCATGGTCTTATTCTCAAACCAAAATCTTATCTCAAAATTCCCTTTAATCTAGAGTATGCCTGAGAGGAACACAAGTGAGGGGGAAGGTTTCCAGAAGTAACATCACTGTTACAGTTTGAATGAATCCCAACTCATCTACCTTGGCCAAGTTCTCTCCGCTCAACAAATGCAACAGAGTGCCAAGCCAAAGTCGCTGGAAGGTTCACCTAAATCTGTGATGAACAGACATTTGCAGCTTCATGTGCCTTAAAGTTACTGTGACATTGCTCTTTCATTCACCAAGATTAATTTTCAAGGAACTAAAAATATTTGCTGTTTCAGGTAAAAGATCCTAAGTCATTTTGACTGAAAAAAATACCCTTTAAAACACTCAGAAGATTCAAAATATTTTTACATGTTCAAAACACAATATTTTGATATTTCATTTCAAAATAACCTTTTGTGCTTAGAAATTACTTCCTTCTCCTCCCTTCCCTTCCCTTCCCTTCCCTTCCCTTCCCTTCCCTTCCCTTCCCTTCCCTTCCCTTCCCTTCCCTTCCCTTCCCTTCCCTTCCCTTCCCTTCCCTTCCCTTCCCTTCCCTTCCCTTCCCTTCCCTTCCCTTCCCCTCCCCTCCCCTCCCCTCCCCTCCCCTTCCCTTCCCCTTCCCTTCCCTTCCCTTCCCTTCCCTTCCCTTCCCTTCCCTTCCCTTCCCTTCCCTTCCCTTCCCTTCCCTTCCCTTCCCTTCCCTTCCCTTCCCTTCCCTTCCCTTCCCCTCCCCTCTCCTCTCCTCTCCTCTCCTCTCCTCTCCTCTCCTCTCCTCTCCTCTCCTCTCCTCTCCTTTCCCTTTCCCTTTCCATTTCCCTTTCCACCACTGAAGCAGAAACTTCAGTTATGTGTCCTTTGGAGTGTACAGTGGCACTTCCCTCTTGTATGAAGCCACTTCCACAAAAGGAATGGTGGTCTACTAATCTCTCCCTCACACCATCTCCCCTTCCAGAACCAGCGCTGATTTAGCTTAAACATTTCTTGCAGAACATGAAAGTCAAGTGTGAATCTGTACCCTCACATTGCCTCTGAACCCCTACGCCCCGCTCCTTCCTTGTTGTCCTTCTGCTGTCCTGGTGCTCTCGCAGTGGTTCCTCCTTGCTTCTCTGTGGCATACCTTGAGATGCAGACAAAAGCGGGCTCCTTGTGTCTTGTCTTCTTTATGGCACACTAATGCATGGCCAGTTATAATTTAGCCCTAGGGTGGCATCATGCAGTAAACCACACTACAGTAATTACCAGCTTCTGCAGTTATTTATGGGACTACCCCACTAGGGTTATTTTATAACATTGTTATACAATAATAGATACCACTGCCTTCAGTGCACAGACTTTGCTATGGGTTAAGACCTATGGAGGCCTACACCATTCAAGAGGGCCACACAATAAAAATAAAAGAATCATTTCTAGTAAGTTCTGACTCTGATTAAAAAACAATCTTTATGAAATAGATGCTAATAAAATTGCTTTCCTAATTACCCAGAGCTAGTTCATTTCCCAGCAAATATAATAAAACAGAGTTACTTGGCTCTGATTCACAAAATCTGAACCCAAGCTCATTATTAAGGCATTTAGCAGTGAAAAAGCATGTGTGCATAAGATGCTGTCCCATCAAGCAGAATGCAAGAAATCTTTTGAAGTTAGACCTTTGAAGTCTCAAGTTATTGCTGCGTTAACTCAGGTATTTCAACAAAAGAAAATCTCTCTCTGTTATTTACACAGATGGAACAGGGCACCCTATTACACCATCATATTCAGTGGAGATTTCAGTTAGAAGCAGAGTTTAAAGAAATATTTAGAGCTAGTACATAGCACTTTTTAAACTGTGGAACCATTACAAGGCTGCAAGACTTTTACATAATAGAACAGACCAGCCAGTGTCCCAAGGCTATTATTGCTATGGCTTGTAGCACACTGAAATCTCTTTCATCTGCCTAACCTGGGATTTTGGTTATTGTAAATGCATGCATCTTTCAGTTTAGGGGGTTACGCTTATGTTTTATTTATTTGTGCTTATGTTTCTGCTTTCTTCAAGACTTTCTCCAATTGCTAGATGCACAAGCTCTCTGGTTTTCACTCCACTCAGTGTCCTTCAGCCTGACTCCCATAGCAACTTCAGGCTGTACCTCTGTCTTCTGAATAAGTGCATTGGAACAGTATGGGACAGGAGATCAGTTTCTCAGCTGCAGGAAGCACATGCCCAGACAGCAGATAGGCACGGGCTGTGTTGGGGTGCTACAGACATCCCACGTTGGCAATAGCAAGGTAGGAAAGGCCCAGAGCATCAGATCTTCCACATCATACAGAGCCTGAGAGCATTTCTGGAGCTCTCTGACAAGTCTTACTACCATCAACTTGTACTCCAAAGCAACTGTACCTGTGATTTCAACTTTTTGCATATTTACAAAGATCTGCATGCCATAAAACTACCAAATCAGGATGCACTTTAGTGTAAGGTTGTAACACTATTTCAGTTTTAAGAAACTTTTGGGTAGACTTTTCAGTCCAAATCCTATGGCTAGGCAGTATCATTGCTTCTCCTTTAGAACAACATGTCTCCAGCACCCTCGAAGAGAAAGCAGGGCCTTCAGCAGCTATTCTGGAGGTAAAAGGTTCAGAAAAAAAAGCAGCTCCCTCTCTGGAGCTCTATGGGCTCCCCTGAGGTGCTTGGGGCACCAAGTACTGAGAGCTTCTTCCAGTCAGAGGCGTAGGCTGGCACAGCTCAGGTGCCTCCAGCAGCACCTGCAAGACTTGGACTCCACAATCCATGCCAGGGATGGAGCTCCAAGCTCAACTTCAGGCTGCTTTGGTTTTGTGGTAGAAAGCTAGATCCTTAACATTATCTTAATGCACTTTTTATGGTTTAATTTCCCCTTTTGTGGTGCTGTTTTCCTCAATAAGACTCTTAAATTGAAATCAGATTTCCTCTGAAGGAGCCAGCCTGATTTTCTTCGAAAGCCCAGTACAATGTAGTCATTCCGCTGAGACTTGACAATTTTATTATGGTTGCATTTTGGTTTTATAAATAGGCCTTTTTAATTTAATGTAATTTTTGTACAACAGCAGAAACAGTCAAAAAAACACACAGCGCAGCTACAAAATTTTGTTTTTGTTCTTACATGCCTTCCTTAATTTACTTTGTTGACTGGAGAGGGGAAATCAACTTTTAACCTAAGGCAAAATGCATGTAAAATTTCAGTCTGAAGTAAAACTCAACTCCCCTGACTTCAAGCTATGTATCACTGAAGATCTGGTTTTGTAATTAAAAATAGCAAACAAAAACACTACAAACAAAAAAAACCTACACTGCCACTTTAATGAATGAGACATCTACAAGGAGAAACACAATGAGAACTGTAGAAACTAAACAGGACAATTGCTTTTACAAGTTTTGTACCACTCATGATTTAACTTACTGTCATCACACGCTTTTTTATCATCACATGTTTGCTTTTAAGCATGTGAAAAGTTCCGTTGACCTCAGTGGCTCTGTTATTTCTTTATGCCTTTGAAATTGCCAAAATGCTTAAGCACCTCATGAACTTAGGACCTCCCTTGGGCCCACCAAATTTTTCTGGTACCTGCTTGCCCTGGCAGGCACAGAGCCTGCTCCTGGAGCACCAGGTCCCCATGCAGACCCCACCAGCCACATCACATGGCATGAGCTGCTTCAACAATCTCCTCTCCCTCCAAGGGTGTGAGCCAGTGCAAGGCTGTCTCTTTCTTGGTCCATCACCAGGGTGAAGAGGAAGGGAGGAAAGGAAAAGGTTTGTACAGAGGTCCCACCTCAGAACAGCACTGGGATGCTGAATATGACCTTGGCCTTGTGCTAGAAGAACAGATGGGTTGGAGCAGCCCCCACCACTCAGGTACCACCTCTCGGGATCTGCAGCATAGAATGCACCTCTGCCAGAATTTCTGCTTCCCCTGCTGCTGCATGGCACATCCAAAAAGCCCTCTAACAGAAAACTATGGGCATCTTCCTGACATGCATCAACATTGCTTTTTGTATTTTTGGAGTTGTCAACAACTGGTCTGAATTGCTCTGCAGTGGTTTAAATTCTGGTAACAGGTTTCATATGCTCAATATAACATCCCAGTATATTAATTAGTTTTCAAGACCCCTGAGCAATAAAAATGTAGCCATTCAAGGTCACAGTTTGACTTATTTACAATTGATGGATAACTTGGCAAACTCTGCATTCAGCGACTTGGTACAATAGAAAATATATTGTCATTCAGGTTAACAAAAGACTCTTTTCTTTGCCACCACACTACAATGGCCCTGCAAATGAACATCGCCTGAATAAAATCCTAACCACATTTTCACTCTCATTAACCACAGTAGGGTATCACACAATTTGCCTGGCTCCTACTTAGACCACTGTGCACCATTTTACTAGCAGCAGTTTGATGGGTTTTATGGCAGGTGATATATGGAGTGGGAGTTTCGGGAGTCGTAAACAGAAGCCACAGTGTATCACAATGTGGTTTAGGGATATAATGACTGTGTTGTAAAGCAAAGGATGACAATACTGCACTAGGCTTGAGGTAGTGAACCAATAGACCAAACAGCTCAACATAATTCAAGCTACAAACAGAGAATCCTAGCTATGTTCTGGCCTTCCTATATCTTCCATTGATTATACCCGATGAATTCGAGTAAGAACTACTAAAACTGAAATAAATCGACATCCAAGAGAAAAATTATAGAGTGTATCCTGCATTGTTGTTAATAAGTTCCTCTCCCCCAGCACATGCACACACACCTCGTACTACCAGTTCTTAAACAGCCTTTTGTATCTCATTTGCAGCTGAGGCTATCAACACTTATTAACAAGCCAGAACAAATACTGGTCTAGAGATTTCTCCATACATGCAAAGGATAGGTTCTGTTACCAGCTACGTCTGCAAGAGCTGGGCGGGATGCTACTCCGAACAGAGAGACATCCCTTAGTATTTTGTTCAGATTTATTCATGCACTAAAGGCAGACAGCGCTTTACTTTTTCCTATTTTCCTACTTTAAAAAAAAAAAAAAAAAAAAAAAAAAACTTTGTTTGTGCTACTAGGTTACTTCAGTCCTACCAATGCTCTTAATTTACATCCTGCTTGATTTTTTTGTTGTTTAATAATCTGTACCTGGTTGATACTGCTGCGTAGTATCTGGATTGGGATTTCTGCAGTGGTACTGGAGCAGTCAATCCCTGCAATTCCAGCAGAGAGTATTTTTGGTTATTGGTATTGGCTAATTTTGGCACAGATTAAGAAAATCGTCTGCCTGGATCCCCAGGCTGTGTCATTAGCCACACTGTGATAGATTGGTGTCAGTGACAGAGATCTCTCCCAGTGTTCAAAACTTGTTCAGCTGCATTGAAACTAAATAATAATACTTAGCACATATAGCATTTTGCATATGCAAAGCATTGTACAAACATCAATTAATTAATCCTCATAATATCCCTGTGAGGTAGGTAAGTATTATCTCAGTTTTACAGATGGGGAAACAGACACAGAGAGGTTAAGTAAAATGAAAAATTAAGGTGAAGGTGTGCTGGTTAATTTGGAATTGCACTTTGTGCTGTTTGAAAAATTAGAAGGTACTGTACCAGATCTCCATTATTCTGCTACAGAAAGCAACATTTTCGTGTTCTGACTCCCTTGGTAGGAGCCATGGCCTCAGTCAGGCACCTCAAGGCTGAACCTTGTTCTTTGGCTGGGGAGCACACACAAAAAATCAGTATATCCCTCCACTTATAGTACAGTATAGGATTAAGTATTTTTGTTTCTCAGAATATTCCATAACCAGCAGAGAAGACTTTGAGGTAAATAATTTATTTTGATAAAACTACAGGGAAGGACCCAAGGTACAACCACTTGGAGACATAGAAATTATTATGCCAGTTTTGGTATAAATTAATGCAGGCAAATGTCCCTTACTCCCCATTATTTGTATTTTCCTGCCATAGATTAACTGTTATCCTGTAGCTTAAGTGCTTTAGATATTTTACTATCCAATGCTTTGCTACCTAATCCAAGCTAGCATACTACTACCTGCTTCTGCATACCTGCTACGTTACTGTATCCTTCATATTTTAATAAAGGACTCTTCCACTTGATATTCAACAGTCCCTCAATGTGTGGACTCAAGTAGGAAAAGTGTAAAATTGGCATTAAGTGGATTTGGGGGCACAGGGAGATGAAGCAGGTGTTTGCTCCATCTATCCCACGCATTAACTCACACAAGCAGTGAAGAGAGAACAAGTGGCAGGAAAGCAGCTCAACAGAAAAGAAATCAGAGGACTGGGGGCTGTGGATCGCAGGCTCAATGTACAATGACAATAGTATGCAGCTGAGAAAAAGGTAAATGCCATACTGCGATATTTAAGCAGAAGTAGAGTCTGCAATACTCGTAAAGCAACGAGCATTTCGCTGAGTGCCAGGGAGGCTTCACCTGGGGCATTGTGTTCTCCTGCAGGCATCACACTTTGTGAAAGCCATGGCCCAATTGGAGAGAGTTCAGAGGAAAGGGAGGAGAACAATTAGAGGTCTTAAACCCACAACTTGTGAGGGAAGATGGAACACAGTGGGGCTGCTTGCTCTGAAGAGGAGACGGAGGGGCAACATGATAACAGCCTCCCAGTGTATAAAAGGTGGCAACAAAGACAAAGGGAAAAATGTGCTTTCCATGTCCATGACCAAAAGGACAAGAAAAACCTGCCAGCAAAGACGATTTGAGTCACAGATTATGAAAAATCTTTTCAACAGCACAAACAGTCAAGTTCTGGAACAGACCACCAAAACCACGTGGAGTTTCTCTAGGAAGAGTGAAGTGCACAATGACTTTTCTCAAGGACCTTCCATCTCTGTCCTGTGCCAACTGTCAGGAAGATGAGATGCTCTGAGACAAGTTAAGCTCTGCAGAGGTACTAAGCAGTGAATCCAATCTGCAGTCACGGCTCAACCAGGACCCAACCATCTGATCTATTCTTCAAGCAGCTCCTCACGTTTTTTACTCTTCCCCCTCCCTTCAGCTTCCCTCTGTTCTTTTGACTACATCTTTCCTCTCCATCACTCTGTTGGCTTCTTCTCTTAATCTCTTTTAAACAAAAAGTACAATCAGTGGACTTTGAGTCAAAGTCAGAAACGTAAAATGTTTAACTAGGAATGAAAAGGTGAATGGAATCCACCAAACACTGTCAAGTGCTGGATGTCTTATCTGCTTTATATTTAATATGCTGGTCTGAACATCCCTTCTAGCCTCTTCTGACACAAAACAATGATTTGTCTGAAATTGTTTGGAGGTTACTGATCTTCTGGCGTCTGCAGAGACTGCTCGTTTTCAGAAGTGAATGTCTGATCCTAAGAGCATCCGAACTGCAAAGGAACTTCCCTCTCTGCTGGCTACTCTCTCTACAGTGCTCACAACACTGGAAATCTTCTGAGATCATCACAGTTGAAGAGCTTTCAGTAATAAATATTATTCACCTGAAAATGTTAAGACAGGTTTATCCTACCACAATTAAAATAAAAAATAAAAAAAAAGAAAAAAAGAAAATCAAAACCTGTTGCAAACATTTAACATTTTCTTCCCCAAAAAAGTTGAGTAGTTCCTGAGGTAAACCCTCTTCATGCATTATCTGCAAGAAATATTTGGTAGTTTTCTTCCAGAGTTTTTTCTTTCAGGGCATTATTTTGGATACTTTGCACCTCTCATCCTCTTTGAAGAGTGGCACTGCCTCTTGTGCACGCTGTTAGGTTGTAACCCTCTTTTCAAATGCCTGTAATTTTAGGAGACAGTAATTGTTCCAGATAAAACCTCCCGTGCCCTGTATTGAACAAAGGGCAAGTTGTTGGTGTCTTGCAAGAACAAGGATACTGCTACTGAAAGCCCATCATACAATAGGGGCCTGTGGTGCCCTGCAAAGAACCTTCAAATCCCGGCTTTTAGAGAAATAGGCACTCACATCCAAAGCACATATCTAGAGAGCTGGGAGGGAAGACTTGCTTCAGGTGATTTTAACCATAGGCGTGCTGAGCTAGTCCAGGAGCTGGGAGTCATACGAGGGTGCCTTTCCTTCCCATCTCCTGCAATAACACTGGACAGCTGTCCTCTAATTGAAGTTAATAAAAATTGAATGGGAGTTGATTAATTTGTTACAGTACTGATATGACAAAATGAAAGTAGTATGTGAATGACAAAAAAAAAACTTCACTGTCATTTACAGCCTAACCAAGGAACTGAGCAGCTAATAAAGGCTTATGCAGTAAACTCCGCTGTTTCCCTGATGTTAGATGCAAAATCAGCTCAACAGACAAAGACAATATGCAGTGGCAATATACTCAGCAAAGTAATTTAGGAGTGATAAAAAGGAGCAGCAAAACATGTAGCAAAAGTGAATGCAAGAATCGAGGAAAAAAATCTATGAGAGAAACTATAGATAGATGTCAGGTACAAGTATGACATTGCACAGTGCGAAGAGAAAGACAAGTTCTTTGAAGCTTCTTGTTCAGTGGACCTGAGGAATTCAGGTAAGCAGTGGGAAATTCCAAATAAATGCCAGCTGTTCTGGTTTCTGTACATCTAATATTAATCCAGTTCATCCAGACATTGTTTCACTTTGTGTCATTAATTTTATTTCTAGCGTGCATCCAGTGTTCCTACCCATGACTGGTTCTTAATGCTGTCATCACAAAAATGAGCAGCACTTTTTAATAGTACCAGGAAATGCAGTTATTGCAATTAACTCACACCCATGAAATGAAACAAACTTATTAAGAAGGCATGCCACTATACTGTTGAACTGAATTCATTCAAAGGAAAAACATCCGAAGAGAAATAAAGTCGCAACAGGATTGCCACACCTTCTGTGGCCATGTGCCCAGCACAGCCAAGAGTAACCAAGTTTTCCATGGCTATTGCTTGGTTCACAAATGAGCAGCAAAAACAGATCCAGTATTTATTCCTGTAGAACTTAATCTAACCAGGATACTGTTGGAAGAAGCTGAAACCTTCAGAGACCTTCTGAAGAGACAACAGGATGGGCTGAGCTGACCCTTGGAGGGGTGGCTTCAGCAGAACTGGGCTAAACAAAGGTCTTGGGAGGCATATATCTCCTGCCTGCTCAGATGGATACCCAAGAGAAGAGAATACAGCAGGTGGCTGTCTTTTCGAGCACCAAGCTAAGGAAAAAATCCACAACAAACATGTAAGCCAACAAGCGATTTTACACCCAAATGGAAATACTACACTTCACTGGACACTTAAAAAAAAAAAAAAGTCAGATGTTTTCAAGTCTAGCATGTATGTTTAGGTCAAAACACAAACTCCTACTCATCATCTACATCAAGGAGAATTCTCTTTATCCTGTACCTTCCTGGAACAACCAGACAGGAGCATAGATAAGATGCTAGTTGTGTTCTGTCCCAGCTTTGCAGTTTGGGGATGCTTCAGAGTACTGAGTTCAAGAAGGCCACACAGTACTAGAGAGCAAACGCATCTCATCAGGAACTGGCTTCTCTCTCCCATGCATCCTATTTCTATATACCCCCATCAACATGCTTTTCTTTGTATCACTTTTTCACCTCTCCTATTACGTGCTTCTTATTTTAATTTCTTTCTGTAGACATTTAACAATGATCTGAACCACAGCTTCCTGGCAGAAGACAGCTTGTTCCCTTCGCATTGCCTGGGCTCCCACACTTAACACCAGCAACAACCTTGCCAAGACATGGGGCAACAGCGGGAGCCAGGGCCACGCAGAGTTGAGCCCTGCTCCAAGAGAGGAACTTGGACATGGGCTCCTCAAATCAACCATCTCAGCTCACTGATTCATTCACAGTGAGGTCTGAGAAGGACCATTAAGAAAAAGAAAGCAATACTCTAAACCTCCTGCAAAACCCGGACTGCTGTACCCTGAATCCCATGCAGCTAACTAACTACACAGGGTTCACTGCTCTTAGCACAGTGATATCATCACTCTCTTTGCTCTGGTTCTATCTGGCTTTGTATCAGTGACCTTGTTGTTTAGGGACATTCTCTCCATGATGGGCACCTGACTATTATTACCATTAGCAGTGGTTTTGTGCACACTTCAAATGAGGAGAGCTCCTCTGGGGACAGCGTTGTTTGCTACACCACCTGAAAAAATGAACTTCCCATGTGGTATCCATCGTATCCAGTTCTACAATTCCTGCTTAGCTCTGAAGAAAATGATGATGCCTTTGCCACTTTTTGATAGAAACCTGAACTCGGTATTCTAAACAGGACTATGCAGAATTGAATTACATTTCATCTCCTTCAGCAGTCCACCTTTTCCATTTCTGCTCATTTGCTGTAGCTGCAGAAGTATTGAGTGCTGCAGGATATACTTAGTTTTCCAAACTGTAAGAGTCATTATGAATGGCCTTGTGTCCAGGTAAAGGTTAAGGAGGTCCTTTGTTGTTCTAGTTTAACTTGTCCCTGACACTGCAGCCTAATCATTCCACATAATAACAGTCCTGATACACAGGCCCGAGTCAAAGTCACAAGTCAATAAATCCATTCCTTCCTCCCTTTCAGGCAAAGTGTTGAATAGCACTGAGTGTGCAGTGTCACAAAACCCTGCAGTCTATCACATCAAGGTCGTCTGGTGTACAGTGCGAAAAACTTTCTTTCTTTAAGTGCCTCACACATTCAGAAGGAGACGATAAATTGCGTGAACTAACGAGTATGCCTCAGATCGTTTGGAGGAGATTAAAATAGGGCCCTGACATAAGAATAGTTTTAGTTACACTAGCTTAATCTCCTGGCTGCTGATGCTCTGAATCTGTCAGGTCTGGGCAGGGGAAGCCCCTTGCAGAGTGCACAGCCCGCCTCCACCAAGCCTCCGGATCCATGCAATGACAAGTCTTTGCTAAAGTCTGCTGGGCTTTATTTGCTGAGGTTCACTGTGCATTTGAAGTCACTTCTAATAGTTTAATTCCACTAATGTGAATTGTTTGCCCCTGAGAAAAGAGACGCAGCACTACACATTGAATCATCTCTTCTCCTTTTGTTAAAAAAAAAAAAAGAAAAAAAAAAGTGGGAAAAAAAAAAACGAAAGTTTCAACCCCCCAAAACCCTTAGGTAGTGGGTCTCTGGAAGAACACAAGACTGAGTTACAGCTTATTTACTTTCTTAAGGGACTTACAGCTTACTCAGGTTCATAAATTCTTTTGGTAGACCAGGAGTGAGTGTACATTAACTTGAATAATAGGACTATGTGTACTTCCCAATTGTCTAATGCATCTCTCAGAGAAAAACTAGCCAAGCTCCTGCTCCTCACATGTCATTTTTAGTTATTATTTCTTAATTAGTGGGTGCATTTAGGGTATAGCAAAATTGAGCTTATTAGAAATACCTAGACAAAGGTGTGTATGCCCCTCCATGCCTCTCTGCCTTTTACCTCAGCTCCATTCAGCGATAAATTTCATGTTCCAGCCTTGGGCTTTGCTCTTCCAATTTGTTCAGGGGTATTGCCAAATATCCACTAAGGATTCACAAAGAAATGATTAAGCCCATTTTCACATCTGCTCAAAGGAAGAGCCTGAGCTCTGGACTCCAGCAGTGAAAGGCTAATGGACTAACTCACAGCTCTGTCCCACTCCCCTTTCATATATCTTTTCAACCTGTTTGCACTGTCAGGAAAAACAGAGAATGTCATATTCCGACTGATCTGAGGAAGCAAGAGGCTGCCAGAGAGCAGTCAGATACCAGAACTGAAATCCTGAACGACGTAGTTTCTCTTGGAAGATAAACACTACTATGGCTTGGAGGGAGCAGAGAGAGTGGAGAGGATGCCCTGCAGGAAAGAGCCTACTCTCCTCCCAGAACCACAGCTCAAATACTGTTGTGCAGTTCAGAAAAAGGCTCCTTCCATAAAGTAATCAATATGCCTGGGCCCCAGTTAATTCCTACCTCCCCGAGGAGTGCCAGGCCTGCTAGAAAGTGTTTCTTCCTCGTGTCTCATTTCTCACTGTGCCCATTGACAGGCTGGTATCTATCACAAAGAGCCAGAATCTTGGCACATGTTCCCATCCTTTGGGGCGGGGTGTTCATCTGTACAGCAGGAAGATGCTCTGAGCTCTCACCAAGACTCTTGCTGTGCCTGTGTGGGATTGGCAAAGCGTGCTGCAAAATACACTTGTGCTGCCCTGTAATCCAGAAACAGCCTGTGCATGTAAAACTTTCATAGCAACTGTGAGCAATGAAGAGAAGAAAAAGTGTTAAATTACAATTTACAAAATGGAGCCATCACTTTTCTAAGTGTCCAGACTTTGAACTATGTTGTAACTGTCCTCAACTCGCAAGGAACCTGCAGCCTCCATCTCTGAAAGCAGAATGAAGATCGAGAGTTCATGTCGGTGCTTAGAAGTGGTCATAGTTATCCCAGAGAAAGCAAAGTAAATCCTTTCCAACAAAAGCTAGAGCCAAGCTCTCATATAATTGAATTCTTATGGATCTTGTATACGATACCTGAGAGAAAGCGAGCAGAGCACGCTCGACTGTCTTTGCTCAGTGGGCAAAGTGAGACAGAGGAGGTTCACCAGTGCTACAAAAAGCCGGAGACAGAGTTACAGAGTTACTGTCCTGCCTCAGAAAGGAAACAGTCTAAATGAAGCCTCTGCTGTGCTCAGGAGGCTGTTTGTCATGCTCTTTTAACTGCTACAATATATACTCATTAGGTATTGCTTTCTATCAGATGTGACACCTGGCGCAGTTGTGAAACTCTCCGGATTCAACCCACACTTTTTGATTTACACCAGCCTGTCTTCATTTTTACGGATCTCTCTGACATGGTTGGATGACTGCGTTGGCTACATGCTCTGTAACAGGAAGAACACTTGAAATACATTTCCTTGAGAGCTTTGAAGCCCTCTGCTGCATGCAAGTCACAAATAAGGAATGTCAGGTAACACGCTAGCTTTGTTGGAGGGAAATGGAGTGGTAAGTGTCGTTATGCCCTCCACTCCCGCTGCCCCAGAACGAAGACTCATCAGTGCACATATTTAATTGTTTCATTAATGGCTCTGGGGACGGTAGCATACTTAAGATCAAAAAGTAAATAGTAAGGCCACCTATTTTAATGACTGTAGGGAGAACATCTGGAGAGAGAAGTTTTATGGCTCTGATGGCTCGTGTCCTTTTGAAATGTTTGCAGTACAGAATGATGCACTTCTCTCACATTTCACTTCCATTGAGGCAAGCTGCTCTGTGGCATACTGCGATGCTGGGCCACAAATATACTCGTTCTGCTGTCACCCAAATATCACTTTCCAAAAGTGCTTACAACTGACTTCAGAAAACTTGTGGAGTTAATTTACAGAATGGGAAAAGTTTTGCAAGTCATCTCCTCCTGCTGTTTCTTACTGGCACTACAACATCACCTTTCTCCATTACTGAGATTTTTTTCCATGTCATGATAAGTCTTCCAGTTTAAGTAACCTCGTTCTGCCCCAGACATTTACTTCCACACAGTCTGGAGACAATCTTCACATTTCTACCTCTTCTCTCTCTGCCTTTGTACCCATCGTGGTGAAAGATGGACAAAGTGGTCTGGTTGCTTTGAAAAGCAATTTCAGCATGGGAATCTGGATCACATGAAGAGAAATTCCCATGGACAAACCACCATTATTCCTAGACATGAGGAGTCCATAGCCAGACAACAGTGATAACAAAATGGTAGTTACTCTTCATGGTGCCCATTGCCTTGTAAAATACTTGGATACTGCTCTAGCATCTTCATTAATGACAGCTCCTTGTTGATCTCCCAGCAAGTCCCTGTGTTCTCCTGATTGCTCTATTCATTCACAGAATTAAAACTCAAATACACAGAACTTACAGCTTCTCAGCTGAGAGATCAGCACACAAGAGCACCTCTCTCATTCCTGCCAGACAGTAGCATGCACTGCAGTGGCACTGCCACCACTGCACATGAGGACACCCAGATGTGATGTGACCATCTTGTGCCTCTGCAATGACAGAATGGTCTCCAGCTGCACCCATGCCTCGTTTCAGAGCAGCTGTATCTCTTTTCAGCAAATCCCCTGCTGGCATAAGATAGTTCTGGGGTGCATTAACCAGTCTGCTTGCAGAAGTGGAACTTCTGTTCCACTAATTGCTCTAAATTCTGGTGCTTGGTGGGAACATTCCAAACACCCAACTATTCTGAAGGCAATCCTTCCCACCATGTGTATGCAGTTAGATCAGAGCAGCCCCTTACAGTCCACTAACCCAATCCTTCCTGCGTCTCACTATTTCTCAAAAAAAGAAATAGCCTTTAGGGAACTCCAGGCTGGTGAGTCTCACCTCTGTGCCTGGGAAGATCATGCAACAGATCCTCCTAGAAGACATGTTAAGGCATGGAAGGGACGATCCAAGACAGCCAGCATGGCTGTACCAAGGGAAGGTCGTGCCTGACCAACTTGGTGGCCCACTACAATGAAGTGACATCAGTGGACAAAGGAAAGGTGACCGATGTCATCTACCTGGGCTTGTGCAAGGCCTTTGACATGGTCCCTCACCACATCCTTATCTCTAAATTGGAGAGATATGGATTTGAGGGGTGGACTATTTGGTGGATAAGGAATTGGTTGGAAGGCCATAGACAGAGGACTGTGTTGAATGGCACTATGTCCAGATGGAGGCTTGTGATGAGCAATGCACCCCAGGGATGGTCTTGGGGGTGCTGTTCTTCAACATCTTCATCAATGACATCGATGACAGGCTTGAGTGCAACCTCAGCAAATTTGCCCATGACAGCAAGCTGAGTGGTGTGGCTGACATGTTAGAAGGAAGAGATGCCATCCAGAGGGACCTCAAAAAAAATCAAAGATAGGCCTATGGGCATCTAATGAGGTTCAACGTAGCAAAGCACCAAGTTTTGCATATATGCAGATGGGGAGAAGAACTCCTTGAAAGTAGCCCTGTGAAGAAGGACCTGTGGGTCCTGGTGGATGAAAAACTGAACATGAACCAGCAATGTGTTCTTGCAATTTGGAAAGCAAATGGTATCCTGGGCTCCATCAGAAGAGAGGTGGCCAGCAGGGACAGGAAGGTGATTGTCCCTCTCTACTCTGCGCTCGTGAAGCCCCATGTGCAGTACTGTGTCCAGGTCTGGGATCCACAATACAGGAAAGATGTGGAGCTGCTGGAGAGGGTCCAGAGGAGGGCCACAAAGATGATCAGAGGGCTGGAGCACCTCCACTATGAAGACAGGCTGAGGGAGCTGGGCTTGTTCAGCCTGGAGAAGAGAAGGCTGCGAGAAGACCTCATTGCAGACTTCTAGTATTCAAAAGGCAATTATGAACAAAATGACAATCAACTTTTCACTCGGATAGATAGTGACAGGACAAGGAGGAAACGGTTTTAAGCTCAAGGAGGGAAGGTTTAGATTGGATGTCAGGGGGAAGTTCTTCACAGAAGAGTGTTGAGGTGCTGGAACGGCTGTTCGGAGAGGCTGTGGATGCCCCATTCCTGGAGGCATTCAAGGCCAGGGTGGATGCAGCCTTGGTCAGTCAATTCTAGTGTTAGATCTGGAGGCTCTGCATGCATGCAGAAGGGGGTTGATGATCCTTGTTGACCCTTCCAAGCCAAGCCAGGTTACGATTCTACAATTAGCCCAGGTAGCTTGGCAACACTGGTAAAACTGGTTGAGATATCAATCCCACTGAAGTCAAAAGGAGCCTCCCATGGCCCACAGTGGGAGCAGGCTGTTGGCAATGACTGTGGAATGAGTGCTAGTTCTGATGACCCAAAAGTGTACTCAAGAACCAAGTCCTGTATGTGGCAGCATAAAACACTAAATTCCGGTTCATCGGGGCAACTCCAAGTTTACCTTTAAAAAAACTCCCGGTGTTTCCTTCAGCAGAATACTTAATCACAAATATAAGTTTCTCAAATGCCATCTCTGACCTCTAAAGCTTTTATTGATTACCTGCAAGTCCATTGCGTTGCATTGCACTTGCTCGGGCTACAAGACACTGAAGTCCAGAATAAGCTAAAAAGTCTGATTTCAAAATGAAATAAGAAATAGCCCAATTCCTGACTAAATAAATGATGTTACAATTAGTTTTGCAGTTTAGGGACAGAGAATATTGAATTATACTGTATACAGTGCAATAAAATCTCACCAAAAGAGTCTTTGAAATTCTGAAACTCCATGTGAAACTGGAGGAGACAACAGCCTTTTTCAAATGAATTAATAATGTCTGCAGAGACTAGCAGGTATTGCTGAAACTGCATGTCAACTAATGTTTCCCTCTGTAAAAAATAATAACACTGATTTAGACAATAAGTTTCTGCTAACGAAACGTAACTCCCACTTTCTCCTGGCCAGCTGTAACTCACCAAAGAGAGGGAAAAGCAGGAATTGCAACATGGAAACCCCTTCCTGGATTCCATCAGTGAGAGAGGAGGTTGTGTGTACCCTGGCCTAAACGTGGTTCCATAGGAAGCCCCACACAAACTATGAGAAATTAAAACAAAGTGCAAAAGTCAATCGTCTGGTTGCAAGATGCAGTACAATGTCCTGTTTTCCAAACTGGATGTGGATGGATTGATTTGACTGATTTTCACCAAGTGGTTCCCAGGGATCTCTAGGAAGGAGAGAAATGACTGCAGAGGCTTCCCTTCCTCCCAGCGGCCAAGCCAGGACACATTTGGGTATTTCATTGAATACAAGATGGCAGTGAGACAGGTGGGAAAAATCAGCCTGCAAGATCTTCCTCCCTGCAGGACGTGGAAACACATATGGCATTGCTGTGCATCCTTGCAAATGTGACTTGCATTAAGTGAGAGAACTAAGAAAACCTGAGCTGTGTTTCCATGCTTACTGCAGACAAGTAAGCGTAGGACATTGACAGGTTGCTACAGGAGAAGGGCTGAGCTGAATACTCCTCAAACAGCAGAAGTGCCCAGCTGGAGCAGAGACTCCATTCTATCTGTGTCCCTTAACATGGGAATAATGAGAGCGTGGCAGGGCAGGCACTGTGGCCCAGGCAGCAGCCCAGGAATACCTGAAGGTCAGTGCCAGCATGGGTGAGGACTCTCACTGCTGGGCACAGCGTGGCCAGGGCACAACTGAGCCCAAAGCTCACAGTGGGCACAGCTGCCCCAGCACTGCGTGCACCCTGTGGCTGCTGCTCTCCCCCCAGGCAGCCCCACACACTACACTGTGGAATTTTTAACCTGATACTCTGTTGTAGTAAAAGCCTGGTCTTTTTTTTTTTTCCTCTTTTATTAAAAAAAAAAAAAAAAAAAAAATTAAATACGGCCCTTGTTAAAGGGAATGGAAGTGATACAGCTGCAGCTGTGATTAACGTAGTTCAGGGTTGAACTGAATATTGCTTCTTCTATGCAGTATTTTTAATTACACTCCTGATTTTATATTTGGAGACCGTCATAGACCTGTTCTGGTAAATTGTCAAGCAACCACAAGTCAAATATGTGTTAAATATGAGAATATACTGCCATTTTTATCTGATTTGTGGTTCATTCACACTATGTTATCTACTTTTAATTAAATACCATAAAATACACATGGTCAGCAGTTTGACTTTTCATTTCCTTACAGTGTCAGTAATTCAGCTTGATTGTTGCCACCTACCATAGAATTGCATTTTAAAGATGTTACCCCTGCACGGTGCAGATCCAATATCAGAACAATTTAAACCAGTTGCTAAAAATACCTGCCGCCCACTGGGTGCAGCGCTGCCTTCAGCAGGCACACAGACCTGCAGATCTGCCTGCCTGACGAGGACAGCAGCCTTGGAGCACTGCAGCGGCCTTGGTTTTGGAGGGGGCCGTTGCACGTTTTGTTTTTGCATGAAATGCTTGTGTCATCTCCTGGGCTGATTGATAGCTTACCTTGTTCATTAAAGATACGGCTTGGATTTTGCTAGATTACCCCAGGCATTGGAAATAAGAACCTTCCTACTGGAGGCATGTTATGCATGGGCTTAAAGTTCACCACTTCATTAATAACACTCCTCAGCTGGACATTTTACATGCCAGTCTGATATATGACTGTTTAGGTGCTTTTTTTTTTCTTTTTTTTGTACTTCTTACCACTCTTTTAAAGGGGACTGAGTCTTTTTCAACTCTATTTTATTATTTAACTTGTAGGTTATGCTGTCACAATCTTGAAGTAGCCAGATCTCATTATCCTGAAACTCCTGGACAGTAACTGGACAACTTCCTTTGACAACTGACAACAATCCATTAAAACTAACAAGAGCCACAGTGGCCAAAAACCTGTAAGAAAAAGCGTGAACGTAGCAGCAACAGCATTGCAGCAGACCAAAGGCAGAGCCAATGACTCGTCTCTGGCGGTCACAAACAGCAGACACCAGGGAAAAGAGGGATAGAAAGGAGTTCCTCATGTTTGCTACATATGCCATGAAGCAGCAACTCTTTTGGTTTGTTTTCTGCCCCTACTTGATAGCTTTGTCTGATGTCCCTTTACTCACCTCGAAAGAAACAACAAGCCATTTTACCCTGTTCTTCATCTCAATGCCAGAAGTTTTTCTTTCACACCCGCTATCCTGTGCCATCACCTCTCTTTTCAAGAATTCTAGCATATTTTGTGGTTTGTCATACAAAGTCATGCTCAGCCTCATTTTCCAAACCTTTCCCAGTTCTGCTGTGTCTGAAGGGTTGGAACCGAACCAAGCATTCAAGATGTGAGCAAAGCATGGATGTCCAAAGTGCCAAATACTAGTAGCTCTTAAGAGTAAGACTGCTTTCTTTTAACAAATGCTAATCTCTGAGGTGATGCTTTCAAAGCACAATGCTATAACAGCACCATTTTTTTTCTGTGTGACAATATTCAATTCCGTGCTCATCACCACTCATGTAATGCCAGAGCTCATGCTCTACTGCTCTGGACTTTACCCATGCCGAATTTCATAAATGAATTCTTGTCACTTCATCACTTAGGGATTCAATATGAAAAAGAACTTGGTCACTTTTTGCTGCCAGTCCTTGTCTTTATTATCTCCAATAAGTTGGCATCATCTCCAAATCTGTCATCTTATTATTCATGCCACTTTTTGGTAACGCTTATGAAGATACTAATCACTACGGGCTGTAGCACAGACCTCTGTGGGACTCTGCTGTGGAACTGGCACCCTTGTCCTCTCCATTCTTTCCCATCTTTTAAACAATCATTTACCCATGAGAGAAACTTAGGAGAGTTGTTTACTGCAAGACTTTCCAGTAAGTGCTTGGGTGAAGCACTTTTCAAATGCCTTTGTGAATTCCCACAGGACCATATCACCCAAATCTCTTTGTTCATTTGCCTAGGGATTCCTTCAAAGGGTTCCTTAAGATTTGTGAGCCTTGTCCTCCCTTCTCTTTCTAGAATACAAAACTTCAGCGTTTTGAAGGATGCTTTCTTGCTTGTAATAATCTGTTCTGCACTACAATTTGTCATGTCAGCTCCCCTTAGGTCTTTATGAAGTCATTTGAAGAAAAGCAGGTGATGAGCAGGATAGCACTAAGATATTTGCAAGCTATCAACAGTTAAATTGCAGAAAACACATTTGGGGAGTAGGCTGGGGGAGCTGTATTTTGTGTTCCACCAGTGAAATATTTGATCAGCAGGCTAATTCCCAGGTGTTATAAGATCCTGTACCATCTCACTTGGCCAACAGTATGAAGCACATGGCTAAATTTTCCCACACACAAGCAGTCTTTGGCTTCTGGAATATTTTACCATGACTGATTGCTTCTGGCATAATTTAGAGGAGCCTTAATCCGAAGCAGCAGCTGTGAGCATACCAAGGAGAAAAGCCCAAACCACCTCTGCTTGGCACAAGGTTGGGTAGGCCATGCCCAGGGCTTGTAGCCCTTGTTGTGGCTTTCCCCAGCACTCTGCAGTCAGCACTGCTGGCTACCAGCTGTTCCTCTGCATCCCCTTCAGGATGCTTGCAGTCGGGACGGATGTCCACTGACCAGAACACAGATAAATGTAAACTACATGGGACAATCATTTGACTGATTTGATCAAAGGAGGGCCACAAAGATGATCAGAGGGCTGGAGCACCTCAGCTGAAGACAGGCTGAGGGAGCTGGGTTTGTTCAGCCTGAAGAAGACTGCAGGTGAACTCACTGCAGCCTTTCAGTACATAAAGGGATCCTATAAACAGGAGGGGAGTCAACTCTTTACAAGGGTAGATAATGATAGGACAGGGGAAATGGTTTTAAGTTGAAGGAGGGAAGATTTAGGTTGGATAGCAGGGGGCAGCTGTTCACCAAGAGTGGTGAGGTGCTGGACAAGGCTGCCTAGAGAGGTTGTGGATGCCCCATCCCTGAAGGTGTTCAAGGCCATGTTAGATGGGGCCCTGGGCAGACATTAAATGGAGAGAGTGGCAGCCTTGGGGTCCGTTCCAACCCAAGCCATTCTATGATTCTATGATTCTATGATTCTATGATTTGTTCTCTGTATTCACAGTGGGCAGGACAATAAAGAATGGATTGAAAGGCAATGTCAAGTGAATGTTATGAAATGCTTTCTGAAAGTGCAAATAGTGACTGGAGATCTGAAGAGCAAAAAAAGACAAGCACCTGTCAGAAATGAAATAGGTACAGTAGATCTTGTTTGGAGCTGTTGATCTCCTGATACACCTGTCAGTTCTATTATCTGTGATTTGTAATACAAATCCCATTGATTAACACAGCCTTTGAATCAGGTCCTTAGAAAACAATTACTGTCAGCAGATCCAAAAAAAACTTATTCTTAATTCAGTGTATTTTGCTGCATATACAAATGAATAGTTTCTGCTGGCAGAAGAGAAAGTTAAAGAGTTAGAGCTGTGCTACAGAAAAGGAAGAGTCCTTTCATAATCCATGAAGAAGTATCTTTCATAATTCACTCAACTGTGATCTGGGACTTGTTTCACATAAAGAAGAGGGAAGAGGGTAGAGTGGGAAGAAAAAGAACCTCTCAGATACATAAAAGAGGAAAACCAACTTCCTTTCAATTGTAGATTATCCTGGAATATGTACAAATCCTAGAGATGGAATATCTATGTGAACTGAACACCTCCTTTTTTTCACATAGCTAGAAAAGTGTTTCTTTCTCAGTTTGAGTGAAACAGGAGCTCTTGTTCCACTAGGAAACAAATGAGCAAAGAAAAAAAATGTCACATTAGCTGACTTCTCCATAGGCTCATAAGCCTGGAAGGCCTTATCTGTAGTACCTTGAGGTGACATTTTCCAAGCACTCATTTATGTATCATTAGGAATCATTTTCTCTAAGGGGAAAAAACAGAAGATGAAAAAAAAATAAAAATAATAGTAATCCTAAAAGATTGTGACAAGCCAACCCACTTTGTCTGGTTTGTAATTCTACCCAGCATTTTTTTTATCTAAATAATTGAAACCATATCTCCCTCTAAATAAGAACTTACCACTGAAGAACAGTTAGTAACACCTAAAAAGGCAAAGGGAGGGATTTGCTGCATTTTGTGCTATTGCAACAGATGTAATGTGAGGTAATGCTGAAGAATAAAATGCAGCAGATCTGATGCTGGTGCTGAGAGCCTCAGCACAGCTCAATGCTGCTTCATGAGGGCAGGAGGAGGTATGTTGTGGGCAGATCTGTGTGCCATGCCAACACTGCCTGCCTGCTTTCACAGCTCACATCTCATCTCCACAGGATAAAAAGTCAAGTTTAATGTCAGGGACTGAGAATGCCACTACAACTGTTTCCTTTCCCTGTTCTACACTCACACTTTTAAAGATGTTTCCAAAGAAAATATTTTGTTTTGTTTTGTTTTGTTTTTTACCTGAGCAGAACTAGATGGAAAATAAGCTCTTCATTTGCTAGAAAGAAGTTCTCTCAACAAGTATCTATTTTGACCATTTCAGATTTAATGAGGTGTTTCCTCAGACTCCAGAGAGTTCATATCTTCCTGACAGCTCAGGAGCACAACGGAACAGGGCCCACAATGTTCTCCCTACCTCAGGCTTCAGCAGGACATTAGAAGCAAATGCTTCATAGTATTTAAGGCCAGTGATTATGGAAAGATACACAAGAGACAGACAGTGGGGATGCGCTAGCTGTGAACATGAACATCGGTAAGAATAAATTGTGGGGAATACCTGTGCCAAAGCAGAGGTCTTGGTGACATGGCCAAAGTCTACAAGCGAGCACAGTTTGGTGCTATGCTTAAATCTTCCTACAATTTTGAAAAAAAACTCCTTTCTGACCTCAGCCAGTCTCTAATTCAGGGCTAACAGCCTCTCACTTGCAGAGCAAAGGCTGTGAAGTTTCATTTATCAGTGTGAGCAAAATGCTTGCCTGAGAGATGCTATGGAAGGTCAAGCTAACGTTTGGTCACAGCAACCATGTATTTGAAAAAGGACTTCACTACGAGGGTTCATATTTAGTGAAAACACCACTAACTAGCTTTGTCATGAGCTGAAAAGAAAATACGTTTGTAAAAGGATTACAAAGGAGAACATGAGGTAATCCCAAGATGCTTACAGTGAGTTTGACATTCAGGACCAAACTTAGACCAGGCACAACCAGTGTTCCAAAAATAACAGCAATTACATCAGAATGGATTTTGGCCCCCAGGCCAGAGAAGGGAACCTGGAATTTACATAAAAAGGAGTTCCTGGTAAGGGGGACACTTGCTCTCTAGGACATATTACCAAAGATATAACTGCCATGAAAAAAAATCTCTATTCTGCTGTAGCCAAAGTGCAAAAGAAAGAAGGCTTTTCCTAATTTGGGGCTTCCAAGGATTATTTCATTCTTCAGAACTCACTTAATGCCAGCTCATCTTTTCATAAGAACTGCATTTGCAGGTGTGCTTAGCTAGAACCTACTAGTTTCTTCTGTCTAATAAATGTCAGTGTTGAAGGCTTGCTTCAAAGATGACTGCAGTAACAAGACACTATCTGAAACATCTCTCACAGACAGGTTTGTCTCCTCTTTCAAAACCACCACTTTGTTAAGGTGTAATGGTGGGGGTGTTGTAGGGAGATCCATGAACTTCTGCTTTAAAGATGAGCTGAGACAAAGAAAAAAGTTTCTGTGGTTGCTGCCCAAAAATATTAAGATAATGATTAAACTAAAAAATGCAAATACAAAAGATGTTTTATGCTGCCAGGCAAGATCAGAAATGATATTAAAATGTCTTATGAACATTATAATATGTTCAGAGCAGGGAGGAGAAGACACAGAGGAAAACAGCAGAGAAGCCATATGGTCATAGCCAGTGGCCAGTGAAAAAGAAGTACAGAAAATACAGAAAAGAGAAATGGAAATTTGGAGATAAGGAACAGGTATTAACACACCTCTCTTGAGCACTTGCTTAGGAAGTTCTTGGGCAGGTGCCCTAATGTGTTCAGAAGTGTTATTTCCTCCTGAAACCAAGTCTGAACACTGTCCAAGGTGTTTTCCTTAAGAAGAGTGCAACAGAAAGTATTTTCCTAAGTCAGGGAAGAGTTACCATCTCAAAAATAAGTGACAGTTCTGTGACTCACTGACTCACTTGTACTGGAATTATCACTGAACACATCTGATCTGAACCACCAAGAAGGCACGTTCCCACCTCAATGCACTGAGCTTCCTTTGGAGCCACCTCTACAAGATTTGGGCAGAATTCAGGATAAGTGGGAAAAGGCAACAAATAGCCTTGCAAATCCCAATAAAACAGAATGATCCCTCTTCTGTCATCTCTCAGGACTAAAACCCACCTCCTAACACCTTCATCTTTCTACAGTGACAATCTCTATCCCCGTTCTGCATGGAAAAAAAAAAAAAAAAAAAAAAAAGTAAACTGGGAGAAAAACTAATTTTATGCCAGAGCAAATTAAGATCGTGCAAGTAACTGCAGAGAGGGCAGCAGCTGCTTCCATTCTTGGCTGCTGGTATGTTAAAGAATCCCATCCCCTGTGCACTGGTCTATTAGATAGAGATGACTGAGAGATGGGGACACAGTCTCTTCCTGCACTTGCTCCAAAAGCAAGTCAAGTGATTAAACATCACAAATATGGCTGCTTACCATTCTCACTGCGGGGCTGCGAGTACCCGAGCAGCACATCACATGTGTATGCATGGCTGAAGATGGATATCATGACATTTATTAACCATGCACATAATTAAAATCCTTTAAAAATGTCCTCAGAACAAAAATAACGCATCTTGAATTCCACAGGACAGCCCAGGCTGCCATCCTCAATGAGCTTCGTTACAGAGCTACGCAACTAAATCACTGGTTTGGAAGCAGCACTCCAGGGACTGATCTCGTATCAGCCCATCTGCCTAATCAGCAGTGAAGCAACGCATTCCAGAGCAGCACAACACACACACATTAAGGCAGCACAAGCACACACATGACGAGATGGTGAACACAGTTGGGGAATAGATCCACACTAAAACCGGCGTGATTACTGAGGCTGACCCTGCAGCCAGGGTGAGGACCCTGATGGTAGGGAAACAGCTCTGACAAGAGAACTTCGTACAAGAAAGGACTGTCTGCACAGGGATGATGTGGGAACAAGAGACTCACAAGTGCAGTTCCATTATCACGATGGCTTTTTTTTCCAGGAACAGCTGAGGATTCTGCTTCTGAGGTACACTTTTTCATAATAAAATCACGTCCTCCACTGGGCCCCCATTAAATCTGGAGAAACATATTTGAGCTCCAAACTGACTTTCCCTACCGGTTCATTTTCTTTCCACTGTGCCCTTCTGATCATTTTTTCTGAACCGTTATCTTTGTAAAACTTCTCTAATTGCTCCAGGAAAGCAGCATCACTACTGCCTGTCCACAGTGGACTTGCTTCTCCAGCCAGACTCCAGTGGTGTATTAATAGAATAACTGAAACTGGGTTAGGGCAGCAAGTGATTCCCAGTATGACAGCCCACCGGCCTTATGTGACTAGCAACAACAACCCCACGTATTGCTTCTAGTCTAAAATTAGAGTAGGAAGAAAAAGCCTAAGGAAAAAAAAAAAATAGAAGAAAAAGCCTAACCTTCCACACCACATGCAAACATCCCACCTGTAACTGTGTCGGTATATCAGGTATTCAAAGCTGCCTTCTCCTGAGTCAGTTATCCCTAATGCTGCCTGAGAAAGGAGTCTGTAAAAGAGATACAAACTTATGCATCAGTCAATATCTCCTCACATACCATCAGTTCTCCTGGACGTCTAAAGTCAGAGACAACAATATTTCTGCAACAAGCTGGCATCACAGGCAAAAAGATGGAAGGCAAAGAGGTAACCAAAGTACTGGATGAATTTTTAAGATGGTCTGAATTTTGTGATGGTCTGATTTCCCCCTCCAGTAGCTGAAGTGGATCTGAAATAGCATCAAACTTGTACCTCGTACTGAATGACATCAAAAAAAAAAAACAAAACCATCAATGATTTTCTAAGACTTTCCAAGGAAGAAAAGAAAGCAGTCTGCATTAAAGTCCTTGTAAAGCAATACTACAGAGATGCTGGAGGTTGAGGTGGGAAGGAGAAATCAGATAGACAGGGATTTGGCTTGTGGGAAGGAAAAGCAGGAGGGTGAGGTAGGCGAATGCCTGGATGTTTTTCTGACAGCAGGTGCTTGACTAGTTTGATGGTAATCCAGGTAGGCCATTGTTTAGCCAGAACAAATTTGCCAATATCTGGCAGCAGCCTCCGCCTTGCAGAGGTTTCCCAAAGCCTCAGGGACACCAGCAAGTACCCAGCCTCACTGTTCTGAGTACTACACTGTTCTGAGAACATAGGTATGGCCTGCTTCCCTGTACCCCTCCACTCCCTTAGAATCATAGAATCATCTAATCATATAATGGCTTGGGTTGGAAGGGACCTAAAAGTTCCTCAAAAGACCTTTTCCATCTTACTGCCATGGGCAGGGTTGTCAACCAATAATGTGAGACTATCCTGGAATCCACCAACATTGGCCCTAAATGCTTCCAGGGATGAGGCATTCATGTCTCTGGGCTCCAGTGCCTCACCCCCCCTGAGTGAAGGATTTCTTCTTAATATCTAACCTAAACATCCCCTCTTCCATTTTAAACCCATTCCCCTTGTCCTATCACTATCTACCTGTGTAAAAAGATCAGTTTCCCTCCTGCTTGTAAGCTCTTATCAAGCACTGAAAGATCACAGTGAGGTCTCCCCAGAGCCTTCTCCAAGCTATGCAATCCCGACTCCCTCAGCCTTTTATCATAGGAGAGTTGCACCAGCCCTCTGATCATTTCATGGCCCTCCTCTGGCTCCATTCTAGCAGTTCCAAATCTTTCTTGAGCTGGGAACAATTCCCTCCTTCTCCCTGCTGCCTCCCCTCTGTTAATGCAGCCCAGGATATCTTTGGCCTTCCAGGATGCAAGAGCACGCTGCTCTCTCATGTCCTGCATTTCATCCATCAGGACTCCCGTGTCCTTCTAGTAGGGCTGCTCCCAAGGAGTTCCTCTCCCAGTCTGTACTCATATCTAGGATTGCCCTGACCCAAGTACAACACTTTGCACTTGGCCTTATTGAAACTCATTAGGTTCTCCTGGGCTCATTTTTCAAGCCAGTCCTAGTCCTTTTGGATGGCATCCTTCCTTCTGTTTTATTGACTGCACCACTTAGCTTAGTGTCATCAGAAAACTTGCTGAAGGTACACTCGTACCACAGACTCAGTTGTTGATAAAGACATTGAAGAGCACCGGTCCCAAGGCAGACCTCTGGGGGACACCACTTGTGGATGACCTCCACCTGGATGTGAAGCCACTGACAACAGTTGTCTGGCTGTGATCATTCAGCCAATTCATTATTCACTGAACAGTCCATCCCTCAAATCCATGTCTTTCCAATTTAGAGATAAAGATATGAGGTCGGAATCTAGGTTCTTTTCACAGCCATGACTCAGGTCCTTGTTTGGACATTAAAAAATGCCATCAACCCCTCCTAGTTCAGAGCCACAATCCATACCTTCTTCTCTCTCCCACACCAGACCTTGATATCTATTGGATAGTGGGACTTCTGAGGCAAGGGAGAGGCTTCTCCATTTGCCCTGAGCAGAGACAAGCACAGTCTCCCTCATCCTGCACACATTCACCTCCTGTCAGATGGCAAGCCTGCTTATCTTCGTTTCCTGGCTGGGCCCCAGGACAGTGCTGTCTGTCTGCCTGTGCCACCATATGGGATAAGGCATCGGTCTCTCTTGCTCTGACTGCTGAATACATCTCAGACTGGTGACTTCCTCTTGCAGCCTGGTCAACTGCTCAGAAAGATCACCATGTTGGGCATCCCTGCACCCATGGCACCCCTCCACATAACAGCTAGCCTCCAGATTGCAGAGCTCCTCATAGCCAAGGGTGTGTGCAGCTCTCTCAGTCCTCTGGAGGTCGGTCTGAGTGCACAAATCAGCACAGAAAGGCTGTGAGCCCCCCTGTCAGTGTTTCTGTCTCAGCTTATCTGCCACGCCTGGTGGTCACAATGGAGAGCTCTCCTCTCGCAGTCCCAGATGACAAAAGCAGCATGCCCTGCTTGCTCTTCCTGCTTCCCATGCCAACTGCCAGCAGCACGCTCTCCTGACACACCATGCCCTGTTTGCCTGTTCTGTTCACAGCAGCTGTCCACAAGTGGACAGAGGGAGCCCAGGACGAAGGAAGGGGCTCTGCTCTTCCCAGCAGGAAGAAGCAAGACCATGGTAACTGGGAGGCAGAGAAGACTCAGCCTGGGCACAGGGAAAACCAGCCCAGTCCAAAACTGTGGACATATCCCTCCTTCCCATCATGGCCATGCTGTGAGTTTTAGCATCACAACTCATTACCTTCATACTGATGGCACAGACACCAACTTCCCCAAGCAGGACCTTCCTGCTGTCAACTACAGCACATCTCAAAGAATCTGGTGACTTTCGCCTCATCCAAATTTGTTCCACTGGAAATCTCTCACTCCGTGCACACCCCAGCCAACTCCATTACTTCAGAAGAGCAAAGCTTTTGGCTGTCATGTATCTTTCAGAGTGAGTTAGCAAGGCTGCATGCTTGCAATTCCCAGCTCAGTTTGTGTCTCCTCTCCAGCATCAGTGCACCCACGAGTCCTGTGCTGCAGCACCGCCACCAGCTCCTGCAGATCTGGAGATGCTGCTGCTGGGTGGATATGTTTATACCCGTAAAAATTAGTGTTGCAGCTCCACCTAACTTAAGCAGTTTTGCTTAGGAAATTACAGTACGTCATTCGAGTGGCTGTTCTAAGCACGGAAGAGAAAGTGGGTACTGGCAGAATGTTTTTAATTAAGCAGGAAAAAGCTAGATTAAGCTGTATCAAATGGAAAGTGTCTCTTTAATTCTGTATTGTCAATCTCCTAGGCCAGGGCATAAGGGGCTGGCCTTAAAATTCTTGTAACTATAAAGCCAGTCTCGTGACCGACCATATAGTTGATTAAACACAACTGTGGGCTGCCCCTATCAGGAAGAGCGATTTTCCCAGTGTAGCTTCCAGTCTAAAATACCTCAAGGGTAATTACAGACCGCCATCCAATGCAGAAGGCTTTGAAGTGGGAGACGGAAAGATTAGGGTGGCTGAGACGAGCCACCAGCCGCCGCAGGCCACGGGCAGCCCAGGGGCACAGCAAGGTGATGTGGAGTTGTGGCCCTGATGAAAGTTTCAAGCCACCACAGTCCTCCTTGCCTTGTGTTTGGCACACCTCACTGCTTGCAGCTGGACTGACCACAGAGCAGGGAAGTGCCTTCTCTGAGCAACTGAATTATTTATCCTGGGAGCCAATGCACAACGTGTCGCTGGGCGCTGAATGGGACTCTTTTGGCGACTGAAGGAGCAGGCACAAAACCAGCCCCAAAGCAAAGAGATCCAGCTTTTATTTCCAATTAATAACAGGTTAGAAGTAAAAACTGCTGTTAGTGACAGAACATACATAACAAGCAAAGCAACCTACATTGTTAAGAGGGCTATTTAAAGAAAGGTTAATGAATTGGATTTGAAGTTCTTCTTAGTCAAGCAGGAAACAACTAATGGTTTAAAGAGGAAAAGTGAAGCACTATTAAATGCTGAATATTTATTGTGTCAGTGACCAGTTTGCCAGAGGCTTTGAGGTGAGAAGGGAGATTCAAATCCTTTCTGCTGCATTTACAGCTACAGAGAGGGAAATTCATAGGCTTTCTCGCATGGCATACAAAGGCTCAGTAATTTGTTTGGATTAATAGCATATTGGAGAAGCATAACACTCACACTTTAAAACTAACAAATTCAGCAAGTGCGCAGAATTATCATTTAACCATTACTGTCTTCATAAAAACAAGTGCTCTTAATGCTTTGCAGTACATCTTTAAAGTGCTTTAAAAGCCAACAGCTAATTTATCCCTCCATGCCTACCTCGTGTCAAGCAGAAATTGTTATCTCCCCTTCGCAGTCCAGCGAGCAGCAGTTAGATAAGTGACTCACTCAGGGCCACCAAGTTGGCTTCAGAGCTGGGTGTGCAGTGTGCCAGCTCTGAGGTGTGCTGCTGCTCTTAGGCAACTTTAGGTGACTCATGCATGGTGTGCCACTAATTAAGGAGTCTGGGAGGCCCCTTTGCCTTCAGAATTAGCTCTTCTGTTTCATGTTGACATTTCAGCATGTGGGTGGCTCCCTCCTCAGAGCTACAGGAGAACCAGAGTTCTCCAGACAGCCCTGCTCCTCCATCCTGGCACAGCCACACAACAGTCGTAGGATACACACATGCCTGTGCAGTGCACGCCACCATCTGCTCCTGGTAGCAGTGGTGGTCTGGAGCTACCTCTAAATCTCTACATCTCTACATCCCTACACCTCTCTACATCCCTACACCTCTCTACATCTCTACACCTCTACAGCTCTATGTCACCCCAATGGGTTGGCAGCCATCCTGCCAGGGCTCAGCCACAGCTCCCCTGCACTCTGCACCCCCAGGTGTTCACATCCAGAGGTACTGAAGTCAGTGGCAGGAATTTCACACAGCGCAGAGAAGGATGGCAGAGCCAAAACATGGGCATGATTTTCCCTGAAGAGCAGCCAGGATGGTGTTAGGCTTTGTAGGTAATAGCACCCAACGAAAAGAAAGTAGTTAAATTAAGAACTGAATATGCGTGAAATGTTACCCACTAAAAAATACTCACTAGTTGTCCAGACACAAGTGTTTTAATCACATCACAGCCCTTGTCTGTACTCGACTCTTCGGTAAGGCATTGCATCGATGCTATTTTTTTCAAATATCAGCAAAAAGTCTAATTCTGTAAATCAGAGCTTGCAAAGGTAAAATCTAACCTCCAAAATAACATTTACTGAGTCTTATTTATGTGCACAATATTTTATATTAAATACCTGTGCACATATTCACTATTTGTTTAACATCCACAAACCAGTTATATCCACACTTGGACCTACTACACCTGTAGTTCCACCGAAAAAAAATAGCATATTTAAAACTCTGCAACCATGCACAATTTTCCTTGAAGGCAAGGAATAATCAGCCAGAATTACACAAATATCCTATACTCATATACTCATAGCAACCCAGTTTTTTTGATTCCAGCTAACTCCAGCAATTGCTTAATCGTGTGCATTTCCCAAATAATTTACCAGATAAACTAAGGGTTGGATATCTCTTGTGAATGTAACTAACTGACTCCCATACAAATAATATAATCTTCACGAAAAGGAAAACAAATGGTTTTACTTGCTA
The DNA here is from genome assembly GCF_026119805.1 of Tympanuchus pallidicinctus. Lineage (NCBI taxonomy): Eukaryota > Metazoa > Chordata > Aves > Galliformes > Phasianidae > Tympanuchus > Tympanuchus pallidicinctus. The sequence goes on from NW_026294618.1 coordinate 108,081,897, forward strand.
GCAGACATGCGCAATCATCTGAAATTCTGTCTAATTAAAGCATTAACTTTCTATAGAGACTCTGATGTTTGCTCAGAAGAGGGGTAAAGCAGTGATGTTTGCAGATATCATTTCAGTTGCATTGCTTCCAGGGAGTATTTTATTTGTACAAACCTAGAATCCTTCTCTACTCCATGTAAAAAATAGATTAGTCCCTTGATAGCCTTGAAAGTCAAATCACTCACAAGAAAATTAATAATGCGTTACAAAGTATATAAATTTTAAAAATTAGAGGCAGTAGGCTGTAATGGTCTGAAGACCACTGTCCATCCCCTCTCACATCTAGCTTCCGAGGAGAGTTTAACACCTTCTGCCCCAGCAGAGCAGAAGAGTAGTAGCAGCAGAAGTGCAGTTATTTCCTGGCAGCATCGCAGCAAGCTCCGTTATCCCCAGCCACCCCCAGGTGCTGCAGAGCTTTGGTCTGGGGCAAAGGTTCTGGCCATCCCAAGGGAAGTGAAGGCAGCACCGATGTTCCTTGGTTCCCTGCTCCCAGTGAGACCCTCATTCAGAAGATGCTCCCAAAAGACTCACACATCTCAGGGGCTCATGGGTGCCCATCCCATGCTGAGCAGACTGTGCCCCTGCAAGGTGCTCTTAGTGATAGGGTGTGTGTAGGCAATGCAATCTGATGCTTTGCTGTGCCAGAATAACGGGATGCGCCGAGTCTGAATAAAATCTGATATTCAGTAGTTCTTTGGCAATTGATTCAGCTCGTCAGTGGTTAACTGGTGTTTTAAAACTAAACAAAACAGAACAAAACAAAACAAATGGAAGAAAACGTGCAATTGCAGGATAAATACATCATGCACTGAGCAAAGCGAGGAACATGAGACATTGTGTGCAGGCCAGCCTTGTAGCAGAGCTTGCTGTAAGGCTAATGACCAAGAAAGAATTGCTTAACTTAAGAAGCAATATAACTGCAGTTTGATCTGTGTAACTAAAGTGTGCCACCCATCTTTCTGCATGTTTCCATTAGAAGTCCACTCAGGAGCTAGTCATGGTAGTTGGAAAGGAAATGGAAAGGAAGGAGGGAGCCCAGATCTCTGCCACCCAATGATGTTGCCAGATTTTGTCACAGTGCAGTGTACCACTGCAGTCCTGGGAACACCAACAGACTCCCATCCTTATTTCAGAAACGCAAGGCAGCACGAACATCTTCTTTGCAGCTGATACAAATACTCAGATAAAATAAGCGACTGGCTTTTATATGACTGTCACCCTACCAAAAAAAGAAAAAAGAAAAAAAATACAACAGAAGAAGCCCACTACATTGCATTCTCTCACAGTGAGAAAATGAGTCACTGAGCCTCCCAAATACATGGGATAATGAGTGCACAGAATATTTACCAGGGGAGTTCCAATCTGAGTTTACCCGTGGAACACTATTCAAGAATTTCAAAATTCACTATAAAATGCTCGCTGGATTTCTGTGACACCCAGAATAAGCATAACAACGTCTTTGTAATCTCTCACCCTGAAAAGGAAAGCAGTGCAGATCAGAAATAAAGGTGTGCACGTTGCCAGTGCAACTGTTATCGCTGTGCCCTTTGTGCTGAATGTTGGACTTGGCACAGCCTTGGCAAGCACACAAAGCTAAGAGAGAATGTGTGGTGACATGCTGAGGGCACCCAGCAGTTCTGCCAGTGAGTCCTAGGACTGTGCAAGAGCAGGAGGAGGGAATGGCCCCAAAGGAATCCATGTGGTCTCCTCAAATTCTGGTGCGTGCTTTGCACAAGCTGAGAGACTTTCAGGTGCTGGGAGAGCAACGTGCCAGAGAAGGAAGGAGGTGATGGCTGCTTTATGCTCAGGGCTTGTACAAGTAGGCAGGAATTGCTGCTCCTGCTGTAGCCTGCATTCAGGTGTGCAAAGCACTTCTGGCCTCAGCCCTCTGTGTAGACACAAAGCTGTATCGATGGTTCAGAGAGAAGGGCTTCAAAGCCAAACCGTGCACATAAAAAAACAAGTTGCAGTAAATTGATCTATTGATTACAAACGACTAATTATTCTGCTAATAATAGCAGAATAACTATGATTGGAATATATGTCATAAGTGTAAATATTCACATTTCTTTGCTCTTGAACAAGGTCTGTTTTTGCATGCATTCTAACTCGGCTTCTCTTCGTTGGTGCTGTACTGTATTGCAGGCAGAGTTGTCAAGCATCCTGGAGCCACAAGTATTCTTCAGACTTCTCATTAACAAACAGGCTTCCAATCTCAACATGCATTATCAAAATGAGATCTTTTCTCAACAGCTTACAATTACATATTATACATTTACATGCTTACAATTGGTGACACTATATTGTTAGATTTCAGCACTGACTTTTAACAGTGTGCAGCCTAATTATGTTTTGCATTATATTCTGAGCATATAGGAGTATTTTATTCATGACCCCACTTTATTCTGTAATTTGTTTCTCAATAAATGCAAAATAATAAAATCCCAAACCCTGGTGTGCTGAGTATTTTTATTGACCCAAGCTTTCTACTAGTAAACACAACTTTGATGGTTTCATAAGTGAAAGTTTATTAGGCTCTGTTAGTTTTAAAATACAATTGCCATGGGACTGATGTTGAAATCATTTCTTACAAGACAAACTTGGTTTTGGATGCCTTCCCAGCACAAGCACCACAACAAAAGCAAAATGGCTATCCTGAGTCATGACATTTTGCATTCCTTCTTGCAGTGGCAAATTGCAGTTTCAAGATGTAATGTTGCCTGCTACTTCTGTGGAAGGAAAACAAAAAGAAAGCACTAAAAGCCCTACTTCTGGTTAGTATTTTCAGGTAAGCCTCTCAAGCAATGAACCAAATACCATCCTTGGAGAGCCCTTACCTGGTAGGTGCCAAGTCTGTCTGTCTGTCATGACAGCATATAGATGGTGACTAATATTGCCTTTAGTTGCTTCATCTATTTAAATTATTTTTTCCCTTTTTTTTTTTTTGGGGGGGGGGGGGGAATTATCTCTGTGTCTGAGAGTGAAATACCTCCAAGAAGTCCCTCGCATCCTCTGATGAGTGTCCTAGTCCAGAGACAGAAGCTTGCAGATCCAGCACTTCAGCTAAGGGGATATTTTCCAGCACCACAAAAAGCTGTGTGTCTGGCATCAGACAAGCAGCATTTCAGTGTGGGCCACTTCCCAGGAGCCTTCTGGAAGGAAACTTGAAATGGGGACTCGAGACCACAGCGAGTGCACAACAGCATCTATATGCAGGACCTCTGAGCTGCCCAGCAATTTTGCCACTTAATCTGACCCCCCACACATTCAGAAATGGCATCCATGCCTCAGTAGACTTTCATTTTAAGCAGCCAGAATCACAGAATCATGGAATGGCTGGGATTGGAAGGGACCTCAATGTCTATCCTGCCCCACTCCTTGCCATGGGATGGTTGCTCCCCATCAGATCAGGCTGTCCAGGTCTCCATCTAGCCTGGCCTTGGGCACGTCCTGGGATGGGGCATCCACAGCTTCTCTGAGCAGACCGTTCAGAAAACTTCACATCTGCCCCCCATAGCACCGGGGTTTTCCTACATCCAAGGCTTTGATCACCTCTCTACAAAGCAGCAGGACCATACAGCCCCGGGGATGGATGTTGCTGCATGCCCTTGCGGGTCCTCACAGGCAACACATGCCCATTGGCTCCTCACTGAGCCAGCACCCCTTCCATGGAACTTCCTGTGTTCCCTCTTACCTAGGAGTGAGCCACAGCTGCTGCAATACCTGTGCTAACGAGTCCACAAGGACCCTCACACTGAAGTTCAAGGGACTGCTAGGAGAACATTTGCTAGCAGCACGCAGAGTAGGGGGGAAGATCATCCCCAAGGGAAGCAGGAGATGTGCCGTTCCCCTGCCCACTCACCATATTGTCTTCCTCCATCAAAACTACTCTGAAGGCTTTCTGTGATGCCAAACAACATGAGTGAGGAGGGAGAAAATAAAATATCCTGGTGAAAACGACCTGTCTGTTCATTTCCACAAGCACCAGCAAGACGTTCTTTAAAATCATACGCATGTAAAAAGATCTAGAAGTTGCTGGTTAGTTTGTCATATATTTTTATAGGTATTTCTGAATGGTTTTAGATTTGACATAGTAACTGACTGTTACTAGAAATAAACTGTAAGTCAATTCCATGCTTCCATAATTCACTGCCCAGGGTTGTTCAAAAAGATTTAGTGATACTTGTGATAGACAGCAAGTCTCTTGATGTTTTCATTTTCACTTAGTGCCTGTAATTCCTCAAACTTGCTGACCTCTACAGAACAGGATGGAAAAGGGCTCCAAAACTTCTTTGAAGGCACTCACTCACCAAAACATTGAAAACGATCTCATTTCACTCTTTTTCTTTCCAGGGCACAAACACCGATATGGGATTAAAGCCACCGTTGTTGTTTTTAAAAAGGCTACTGCTATTATTATCTCCATGACCGATCATGTGTTTTTAATCATTTATAATAGAACAAGTTAAACAAAAAGAAAAGTATTTTTGCTGCTCAGAACGTAAGGACTGTTGACAGATACATATCGATATTTCTCTGACCGAACGCCTTCATTTTGAACTTTAGCCTCGCTATAGACATTTCCTTCTTCTCTCCAAAAGCCAAGAGATTTATTTTAAAGGCTCCAGGTTTGCATGTAAAAATACACAAACAAGCCTGTGCTCTGGGAGTGTGCAGCTGACAAATATTTGAATGACCACATGCTCAGCTGCACCAGCATTCCCAGCCATTCTGCCCCGTGGAAGTGTCAGCACAGCATTCTGCTCTGGGAAGCTGATGCCCATGAACCCCGTCAACTGTAACAGTAGGAAGACATAACAAGCAAAACTGCTGTTGCTATTCCTCTTAATGCAGGGCTCCCAGAACAAAAGCACCTTGATAGCATCACCAGGGATCTGTCATTACAATTTAATTACCAACAACAGGCCACTGACATTTGAAACTGTTTATCAGATCCTGATCCTGCAGGTGGACCGCAGGCCACTTCTCCTGCCCACGAGGGTAAGTTCCACCTCAGTGGAGGCGGGGTGTGCACAGTGCTGGGCTGGCCTTCTGCTGGAAGCCCACAGAAACCAGAGCATGATGTGTGGCTGCCTGGCTCCAGGACTAAATGCAGCCACAGTGCATGCTAAGGACTTAGTACCGTATCCTTCAGCAAGTGGCTGGTAGACCAGCATGATTTGAACCAAACTGGACTGACCAGCAGCAAAGCCAACATCTGCAGTGGAGATGACTCCAGCTACAGGTGTTTCAGAAGCTACAGGTGTTTCACGACAGATGAAGCACGAGTCAGCTTCATACCACACAGTCACCCACACAAATCATAGTAAAAAAATCTTCACTACAAAAAAATACAGAACAGTAAAAGACAAATAAAGTATTTGTAGGGAAGGAAAAGACAGAAAGAAATTATATGAATATATTTAAACACATGTAGACATCAAGCTATTAACCAAGAATTTGATTTGGAAGGATGGAAGGAAATAAATGGAAGTAAGCTTAGGCAGTTCTTGCACCCTAACTTTAGATGAACCTTTCATTCATATTTCTTTTCTTCCTGCAGTAACCATTTAACATTATTTTATTTCTCCTCTTTTTCTAAAAGAAATTGCAGGCTTTGCACACTTAGGAGAGCAGGCAAAAATCTGTCTAGCAAGCCAATGGTTTGCTAAAAATTAATCAGAGAACAGAAGCCAGCACAACTGACATGATTCCATTAACTTTTATTTGAACATTTTCACATCTTGTCCAAACTTCGCCTTACATCTGTGAGGTTTACACCACATGTGCCCATGTGAGAGGAACTCAGTTGTGACTCAGAAAAATGATGGGAGGAGCAACTTGAAAAAAAAAACAAAAAAAAAAAAAGCACTAGAAAGCTGATGTACCTCTTGCACATTTAGCTGGAGTGGAGGAAAAGCCCTTGCACATAGACACATAAGCAGAACATACATTTTTTATGAATCGGGCTTTTCGTCTTAATTGCTTCTCATAGCATGGGCCAATTAAGAATGAATTGGCAGGATGAGGATCTTTCCCAGCTCATTTGAAGCTAAGAGAGATGGAGTTTGCTTTGCCGCAGGCTCCCATTCACACATTTGGTCAAAAAAAAAAAAAGTGAATGTCATTAAACACCTCCAGCTCATTTTATATGGGTTGAAAAGCAAAAGCTGAAGACCAGAAAGTTCCCCTTTGGCCCCATCTGTTGCTTTCAAATAAAATCAATTACAGCATCTCTACTTGTCTGAGCTTTGGAAAGATAAATACCAATAAATACAGATCTAGAACTGTACCTAGAGAAACTCTTAGGTACACAAGTCCTCCGAGAGTCCTTCCTTTTATCTATAATTGATCCTCTTCACCTTCGAAGTGTATCAAGGTCAGAGCTTAGTTAAGAATTCCTTTTAAAACATATTATAGACAGTTTTCAGCATCTGCTGTACATTTTGTAACGCGTGGGTGATTACAGACTCACAAATGCAAGGCACATTAATCCTAGAAGTAATCAGCCAAAGTGGTGAATATGTATAGCTTATAGATGCTGTAGAAGTAAAGGAGAGTCTTCCAGACAATGCTATCATTGTCTGGAATGCTATCAGATTTTGGTTGTGAGTTGGGTTTTTCATGTTTTTTTGCCTTCATACAGCCACACAAAGAATATTCTAACCAGCATGTTTTGCAGTGAGGACTGAAATGGTTTGGCCAGAACTTTGAGTTGGGGCTGGACAGTGGCTTTACACATTTCTGGTAGCTGGGCACTGGGAAAAGCTGCACTCACCAGAATAGCAAAGGATTTTACTGCAGTCCCATCTCTACTTCTCCACTTGATAAATACTGCAAGTGGCACCACTGCTGTTTCTCTTAGCAAAAAATATCCAACATACTGCACAAGAAGGACGGTTATATTACATGTTCAAGTCAAATTAGAGTGATCGTTCAGGAGTATGTTGGAAGGAATAAGAGAATCTTAGTGCTGAGTGAAGGAGTTTTCGTCTCAATTTTTCAGAAATTGAGAAAAAAGATCTTTACCTTCTGGTCTCAAAATCTATGCATCTAAGAGCTTAAAAGAGCATAAGGCCTGATTTTCCAAATCATCTCCAGCTCCTCAGGAGATTGAAGTAAATAGCATGGGTGGCACCTTCACACAGGTTGGGGTATGCCATGCTCTGACCCAGCCCACCACTCTGATGTTGCATTCACTTAGCAGTGGAAAAGAAAACGAAAGCTTGATAAAGAAAGAAGAAACCTGGCAAAAGGGGGAGGGGGGGGGAGGGGAAGGGGGGGAGGTGGAATTCTAAAATTAAAAAAGAAAGAAAACAGACAAATCAGAAAAATATCTTCCAGCACATGATAAACATTACAATGAAGCCTATAATTTTTCTAATGAAAGAATTAGCTATTGAGATAAAAGTAAAATGACATATTAGATTTTCAGACAGCACAGAAATAAAATAGTGCAACAGCCTAGGCAGTAACTATTCCATCTCAACTTGCAGTCACTAACTCTTTGCCAGGTGTAAAGGCATCTTAACAACTTCACTTAATTCCATAAGCCTATCTATAACCCATTACTGAACAATAAGCACTACTGGCTCCTTAAACAAGAGCTGAAATCTTTTCTTCACAACGTGCCTGAAAGACAAGAGGAGGGAACCACAGAGAACCCAACTGCAAGGGCTAACTAGCAAACTCTTAAACAAACAGCAAAGGTCCACAAACTTTCCAGGCTAGCCGAGGCTAGCTGCTGCTCCTGGTCTGCCTCACCACTCTATCCCCTCACTTGTCCTGCCCCAGCAGGAGGCAGCCTGCTGTTCCCACAGGGATTGCACAGCTCACGATCAGCTTCCCTCTGCTTACAGCACAGAACGTACTGCTGGGTGCCGGACAAATCTCGTGCTGCCTGCCTTGCCCTCTCACTACTGGCTCTTCTCACCATCTGCAGCAAGGATCATTTAATCTGTGAAGAATAAAAATTTCAGTGTTGGTGTATCATCAGTTATTACCTTTTATTTCTAAGCTGTGTACTCGGAAGAAGGAAGGCTTAATGCCTTTATTTGCCACGGAGCAAATGTTCAGGGGTAAAGCAGGAAGCAGCATATCCTGGTACCACTTTAAATGCTTAAACTCTGCTGCACAGGCACAGCCATGCCACAACCCCACAGCACTCACCTTCATCCACATCAACAGTGATGGAAGCACTTGGAAAGGCAGAGGCCAGGCAAGCCCTCACCCAGCCCTTCATGCCACAGAAACTCCAGCAGCACCACATCCATGTGTTCTGATGCCACCAAGCAGTAGGACCACTACGAAGTACAAGTGGCTACAAAGAGAACAAATAAAAAAAAATTGAAATAATCCTTGTGGAGTAACTTCTAAAGCTAGCTATACGTATATGCGTATATTCATAGGGGAAATGGTTTTAAGTTGAAGGAGGGAAGATTTAGGTTGGACACTGGGGGAAATTCTTTACCAAGAGAATGGAGAGGTGCTGGAACAGCTGCCCAGAGAGGCTGTGGATGTGCCAGCCTGGAGGTTTTCAAGGCCAGGTTGGATGGGGCCCTGGGCAGCCTGGTCTAGTATTAAATGCGAAGGTTGGCAGCCCTGCCAGAGGGCTTGGAGCCTGATGATCCTTGGGGTCCCTTCCAACCCAAGCCATTCTGTGATTCTATGATTCTATGATATGTTAAACAAGCATTCTTGACTGGCATAAGAAATCCGGGAAATGAATGTAAGAAGAGGAACTGGAATATCAAGACTATGTGAAAATAACAATGTTTATTTTCCTTGCCCACCTGGAAGTCCTGTTCTTGCCTATGTAACCCTGCAGTTGTCTGAGCACAGATGGAACAGGGCTCAGTCTGCTTGAATCAGGGCTCAAATTCAGCCTGCAAGTTTCAGAGCCCTGAGTTATTATGGGTATCAATCAAGGGAGGAGTAGGAATTCAGCCTATTTAAGTTCATCCTTTAGTGACTTTAAGTAACATCCAGTATCATTATTTCACATCAAGCTTCTGAAAATTATTTAATTTTTTCCTCTGTTTCATGCCAAGGTCTTAATCTTTACTGCACTGGCAGTGAGAACATTTTAAAGAATCGTTTCCCGAGACACATTTAATGCACTTCCAGTAAATTGTACATAAACCTGTCCAGCTGGCTGGGTCATTTAATCAGTGACACACCCACTGAGTGTGGGATGCCACCTGAGATTTACCTCAGTGCTTTCAAAAACAAAACAATGATGGGATAAAGCCCTGCTAATGTGCAAGCGGGATGGGGAATACAATGATAACTGCCCACTAGGGAGTACAGAGATCTTTTTCAGTTTTGTTATGGGAAAGATTACATATGAGATTAGACAAAAGGGTTTTGAAGATCAGCACAGAAATTGCACCGGCTTTAGGAAAGGCGGCGTTCAAATGCTCGTTGATTATTTAAAACCACTTAAAAAACAGACTGTGAAGTTTATAAAATATTTTTAAGCTGTATCTGTGCTGCTTCCAGACTGATGCACGTGTCTGTGAATGCAAATAGAAGTTCACCACGGGAGCAGGGGACCTGGGCAGAAGGAAAATATGGAGACACTCACTCAGTCTGCTCTGCTGGAGTTACACTGCTGCCCAAAAGACAGTTCAGTTTGTTAGCTGGTGTGCAGTGAGCCAGTCCCACACACTGAAACAAGACACTGGTTTACTGCAAAGTTGCAGAGATTTGGGTGCTAGGTGGTAGGTGGTGGTATCCCATGAAGCTAGGTAGGGGTTTTCCACCAAGCTTAAGGGACATGTTCTTATTGCTTGACCACTACCCCGCTACAGCTCTGTGGCTGGTTAGCTAATCTGCATGTTATCACACAAGATGTTACACAATATTTTTGGCAGTGGGAAGGGTCTCCATAGAGGCCAGGTGTGATTTTTACTGTTTTAACGAGGACAGCTCGGTTAAGAATGACGCTAGTCTCCCTTTTTCCTGACTAATCCAGTCATACTGACTAAGTACGTGTTTAGTTTACGTATTCCTAGGATGTTCTCTTGTTCGAGGACAAGCTTAGTAGCTGAAGTGCAGCTACAAGTTCCTTGGCTTACGCAGATTCAACAGTTTCAGGGACAGTCGTCCAGTTTCAGACAAAAGTATTTGCTGGATCTAGGGGTACCCATACAAAAGTTTGTACAGAGATTAATTCCTACTTGGCTTACAACAATAACAATAGGGAATGCTTAACATAGGCTTTTAGTATTGGCTCCTTTTATGAATATATTTGCAGAATCCAAGTCTGGAAAAAAAATAATAGAAATCCATGCCTTCTTCCTTTATCATGAGCAATCTCTAAGAACATGTTTAGGGCATGCCTGAACAAGGACAGCCTTCAGAAGGCAAAGAATGCACCAGAGCAGGCTACTTCGCCTTCAAATAAATTTTAAAAGTGATTTGTTTATGGCACAAACAAAATCCTTTCCTGCAGGCAGTCATGAAGCTTCACCAGCAACACCACCACTGGAGCAGTAAGGGTGGCCCTGCTGCCTCTCCAAGGGGAGCCTGCATGTCCCAGTAGCAGCCAGACTGCGAGCAGCACAAGGGTCCCACCATGCAGAGCGTTACCTTATGTGTGAGTGGAGTCCTCAAGAAGCTGAGTGACAGCCATGGCCCTGCCTCTCCCTGGGTACCACCACCTCGGGCAGCTCGCAGAGTCTGAGACTCTCGCGCATTCTTGGCGCTGCTGTCATCCAAAATCACCACTCATCACCGACCGCCGTTCGAACAAATTCAATAAAATTATTTTTCTAAACTGTTTTAGATGCCGTATCTGTAATCCATAACATTTATTATATCTTCATGTAGAATTATACTGGAGTTGAACATATAAATCAATTTATAAGGTCTAATGACATACAAACGCTTAAAAACTAAAGGCGATGTAGTAAATTCAAATTACCATTACAAATGTAAGCTTTGTAGTCAGTGTGTGACCCGCTAAGGATTATATTTAACTCCCCTGAGAGTGGTTTATCATAAAACTTTATACTTTTATTACAGTGAATTATTAACTCCTCCATGATGTGAGTCATTCCATGCTCTGACTATAGCTTTTTTAATGACACTGTAATAGACATCTTGCTAATAGCAGTAGGATTGCTACCTCTGAGGTTAAAAGAAAAAAAAAAGAAAAGGAAAGAAAAGAAGTGAAAAGAAAAGAAATGAAGGGCAAATATATGAAAGTGTGTTTCCCAACAGGATGAAAAGTAAGGACCTGTAGGAGGAACCATTTGCAGCAGTACTATGTAGGGGTCATTACAGCCTCCTGACCACATGGAGAAACAATTACACCTCACATACCTGAAGGCAACCAAAATCCTGTACTCTTAGAGATAAAAACCTGCATTATTTGATCAGAGGGGTTCGGCTTTTATCCTTTTCTTCATAGAGAAAAATATTATTTTCCTCCTGATGCCACAGCACAGTCAAATTAGTTTAAGGCATCTTCATAAAAATTAATTGAAAATCATTCCTCTTTCCCAGCCAACATTTGCTCTGTGCCGTCAACCTGCAGTTTAGCACTCACACACACAGGCCAAAATTCTGGGTGATAGCTCTAAGTTGGGTGAAACCCCAGGACCACGGAAAGTCTAGGATTGAGCTTTCGTATCAGAAAAGCAAATGTGAGAGTGGGTTTCCCTTCACCTCCTTTTCATGATTTATTGCATATTTCAAAACAGGTCCATCTGACCAGTAAATGTCACTAAATTACACGGGTTTTTCTCTCCCAAAACCAAGCTCTGTTCCAGTTACATTTCCAACCAAAAAAATAGTAGGGTTTAAGATAAAGGCAGCACATTTCTTAGCAGATCTCCACGTTTTGCAAGCACGGAGGATATTTCCATATGTTTGAACATGATTTTAGAGTGGCATGTATACACTTTTCCATAAAAGAATTCGACCAAAAAGTGACTAACTTCAGAGTAAAGCATGCCAAGTCATGAGAGATTACACACACACACACAAAAAAGAACCTGTACTGTAGATATTTTTAAGTGACCCCCATAGAAAATAAAAGAAAAATCCCAGTTCTTCTACATTCAAGATTTCTAAATACTTCTTATTAATAAAACAGTCAAATTAATCGAGGAGAGCATCTTCCTATTTCCTCATCATATTCAAATCAATTTGGTGTTAGTGTGGACCACAGAGCTATTGAAAAACAGAAGGAAAACTAAAACTGTACAGCTAAAAACAATGATAACAGAATGGGATGTGTTTAAAAAATGGTAACGTGTGACAAGTTCTCTAGAAATTCAGGAGATTCAGGAACTGCTCAGACCTCTCTGCATGATCATTTGTCTGCTAAATAATGGCATTTGCTTTTCTTTTGGACAAAAGCAATAGCTACCACTGCAACTACTGGTCATTAAAAGGACTGTGCACACATTTATCATTACTGCAATGCTACATGGGGAGAATAACCTGCAGAAAATTAAACCCTGCCTCCCACCAATATTTATATGTTCTTCCTGGAAAACAACGTTCATTTTCAGCCTCCCCAGCCCTGCACAGGAAGCTTTCCAGGCCAAGAGGAAGCCTATAGGTAGAAGCTTAGGCACAAGCAAAAGGATTGTATCACTGCATGCAGTCAGAAAAGATTCACCAAAATTCCAGCATGCTTTGAACAACAGCTTTCTCTCTAGCAATTACTGCTCAGCCCCAAGGTTTACAAGAGGACAGGCTGTATTGTACACAGTGGTGGCACAGTACCTCTTCCTGCATGGATTTTACCATCTCTAAAAGAGAAATTTACGCAGGTTTGATGATCCAAAAAAAAAAGTTTTCCCAGCATCATTCCACCAGCAGTTCTGAGCCAAAACTGAAATAAAGAAAAGTGATTACAAGTATGAACTCGGCCCATGGAAAGGCAAAAACAGTGCTGTTGCAACACTGGATAGCACTCTCTCTTTAAACAGGTTTTATGGAGCAGTTTAGTGCTGTGCTTCTGGTTTGTGTTTCTTTTTGTGTGAGTGTGTGTGTCTCCAATCCTTCTTAGTCAGCTGTTATTTATTTAGCTGTAAAGTCTCCATCAAAGCTAAGGTTTCTTTACAAGTGGTTCCCATCTCTGAAAACAATTAAATATTAGATTTAGAAAAGCTGCGTAGAGCTACAAGGGTAAACCACAGTAACACCCAAGCAAACCTGCGTGATCGCTGTAGGTGTCACTGCTGTGTGCACTCGTCCTTTCAGTGGCATGGCCAGGATACAGCATGGAAAACTGCACAATTTCCTGCAGACAGCCCTGCTGTGGGCAGGCCTTGTTTGTTCATCATAAAACAGGTAATTAACCTCATCTATACCCTTAAGTACACTGACCTTAAGTCCAGACCTGAGCACATCACCAGACAAAGCCCTGATTGCCTTTAAAGGCAAAGGGGAAAAAAAAGAATCACAGCCATGTTGTTTGCTTTTTCTTTCCTTTGGTGCTGGACAAAGCCAAGCCCAAATAAAACTCCTTAAAACTAATGTGGCATTAAGAAGCAGACCTTCTTTAATATGGCATCGCACCGGGGGCATGAGGGGATCCTTCCACCTGATTGTGCACATCAACAGAACAAAGGCACATCGCTTATGTGCATTTGGACACTCTGTATCTACATGCTTGGAGGGAGGTCTACAGTTGTCATGAGACCTCCACTTCACCTCTCCCATTCACACATATGGTTGGTCAGTGATGGGACTAAGCTCCTTTTAGCAGGCTAGATAGACCACCAATCTTCAAGATGCTCCTGAAATACAAGATTAAGCCAACCTTTGGTTTCTCCTGGGACTAAGTGATGACTCACTTGCACTACACTGCATTTGGTTTAAAGTTATTAAGAAACTCCTCCAGGGAAACTGCCCAAGTCTGCAATAGCTGGAAGCTCAGGGGTGGGTATCAGCTCCCCTCTACCATCTACAAAAGATTTACTTTGAACTGTAAACATGGTCAGGTATCAGCATTCTCACTCACTTCACAGGTAATCAAAGGAAGAAGAGGAGCAGACTATTAAGCTGTCCCATTTTCCTGTGGTGGTGAGGAAGAGGGATGTCTGTGAAGTTCATAGTGGCAAACAACAGAAACCACAGCAAAGAGATTGCTGTAAGTGGTGGGAGCGGGAAGAAAGCATGGGCTCACCCCACGTCTCTCGGCCTTTCCACAGAGAAGTGAGTGGAACAAGCAAGGAGCAGCTGACTTTGAGGATCTTTGGAGAAAAATATGATTTCTTCCAGCAAAGCACAGGTAACACTGAGGTCAGGCAACCAGTTCCAGTGCTCCATCACCCTTACCATGAAAAAGTTCTTACACACATATGTGTGGAACTTCCTATGCTTCAGTTTGTGGCCATTTCCCCTACTCTGTCACACACTGCTGAAAAGAGTGTGGCCTTGTCCCTTTGCCTCCCATAACTTAGATATTTATAGACATTGATCAGATCCCCTCTCAGTCTTCTTTTCCCCCCATTCACTCAGCCTGTGATGGCATCATAGAAGGCTAGAGGGTTTGTCAAGCATGACCTCCCCCTGGCGAACCCGTGCTGACTACTCCTGATTCTTCTTCTCTTCCAGTTGCCTGGAGATGGTATCCAGAACAAACATTCCATCACCTTTCCAGGGATGAAGGTGAGTCTGATTGGCCTGTAGTTTCCCAGATCCTACTTCTTGCCCTTTTTGAAGACTGGAGTGACACTAGCGATCTTCCAGTCTTCAGACACCTCTCCCATTCAGCAAGACTTTTCGAAGATGATAGAAAGCAGTTCAGCAATCACCTCTGCCAACTCCCTTACTCTGATTTGATTCCTTCTCATTCGCTATGCACAGCTATCATACTGTCCTGGCATAGCCTGGGCCAAAAACTGAAAAGAAACTGAAGTCCCTGCCCTGCCATGTCACGCCAATTGATGGAGCTCAGTGAGAGCGATCCTTCTGACAAGCATGTCTTGCCAGCACTCTCTGTCACAACAGTGGCACTGAGCATTACTGAAAATATTGCTGTATTACAATAAACTATCCTATTAGCTCTAAAGAGTTAGGTTGAATAAGAGAGCAGCTATATATAAAGTAAAATTATTATTAAAAATCTTTTTACTGGGGTTTAACAACTCTACTACTTGCCGCTTTATTACACCAGAATAAAACGCATGTATGAGAACATGTATTTAAACTATTGCATAAAGCACGCCAAAAACAACACTTACAAATGATCTATTAAATTTTGGAAGGAACTCAGCCTTTGAAAGGTGCAGTTCACACCTCCAGGTTAACGAGAACGAGTCAGCAGAGTCACTTACCCAAGCACTAATTGCACCCGCACCCACTGACAGCAGTCGCAGAGCTGCCCTGCTGCCCAAAGCAGTGCCCAGCATCCCTGAACACAAAGGCACGATGGCCCACAACAGCTGCAGCTTCTCTCACACATCTCTGTTCACCGCTGTTTCTGAGGGACGTGCAATTTTTACTACTTAAAAAACACATTCTTTACATGTACAGGCCAATTGGTGTACAACAGACATTTGAAAAGCTCCCTGGGAGGGATGGACAAAGAAAGGGGACAAAAAGGATGCTTGTAGAGGTAGGTAGAAATGTTAGGAGCTTATCTGAAACCACTGGAAAGCCAATACCTTAAGTGGCAGAAATTATACGCTGCTACTGTATAAGAAACCCTGAGATCATTTCAGGATGCTTTTTTTTCTTCTTTAAGTTTGTAAATTCAAGTTTAATCAAAGTGGCTGGGGAAAGAGATTAACCTTAAACTCTTTCTGGCCAACAAAAGACAGAGGAAATGTTGCAGCAGACAAGCAAAAATGCATTGTTGACGAATGACTCCGTTTATAGTCCAGATTTCGGACACCTTGTCCTTAGTCACCACTGACATCTAATTTGTCCCTAAAAGAACTAGCCCTTACATCTTTGTTACTTTAGGCTTTAGGTTAAGACGTGTAGATGTCCCTCATAAATCTAATCTCCTACAGGGCCTGTCTCCTTCCAGTAGCTTCCCAGTTGAAGAAGAAGAAGAAAAAAACCCACAAGAATCAAACCCACCACTACCCTTTCTTTTCCTTCTAGTTTCAATGACTTCATCAGAAATAATGAAATTGTCCTAAATTTAGACATGCTAATCCCAGAGCGTACGTGTGAAATAGGTTAGCCACACTGAGAACAAAAGAGGGGGGTGCTGTCGCAGAAAGCTATAAAAAGGAAATGAAGGAGAGAAAAAAATATATATCTACTGTACTTCACTGGCCAGACTCACTGTGAGTATATACCATACAGGGACATCCGTCAGCACTAATCAATACATGTGGTGTTAGTCATGGATGATAAATTTGAAAGGGATTATAACTGTAAACAGTGATCAATAGAGACTTGCTGGAGGAGACAGAGAGGAAAAAACAACCTTAAAATGTTACACAGTTAATAAAGTAAGGGGTCAGTCTTAAACAGTACTCCAGTGAGACCCACTTATTTCAGAGCTATTTCTAGAAGGAGAGGGAAGGAAGGAGAAAAAAGTCTTACCAATTTTCAAAAAGCAATCAGTATTATAAGGGCACAGTACTAATTTACAGCATATTTGCTGATCCCTCCGTTTGGAAGTCACGTCCTCCACTAATGTTTGGTTGAAGATGTTTTGCTGGCTATAAGCTGGCATCTGTGAGACCCCCAGAGAGAAGTTTTCTTTTCTCCCCACCCTTCCCCCCCGCTCCCTCAGCTGCCCCCTCTTGCTTACAGCCTGTTTCACTATGGGCACGTGAACCATCAGAGCGTTCACAGCAGTGACATTCCCCTCCGCAAACAAATTCATCCAGGGCATCGAGTAAAAAATGCAGAGAGCCTCTGCTGCTCACCCACAGATGAATGGAACTATCCGTCTTGTCACTGGGGGTCGTAGCAAGAGGTTACTGCGAGTATATACCTTGGCTTCTGTGCTGACGTTTGCAAGCAGCTCCCTTGCAAAAAATAAAATAAAATAAAATAAAAAATCCTGCCATATCAAGCACTTATCCATTCCCTCTAGAACCGTTCTCAGATCATGTCTTTCCACACCTTTGGAGTTGCAGCTTCAGGCTTGACATATATATTTTTTTTCTGCTGACCTTTTAGCGTCCTTTCTGCCACAGTGTGTAAACCATAAGCTGATATATGAAGGCAATTTTTAGTGGTGCCACTTGTATCTGAGTGATTGCACACGCTTTACGTTTCTGGCCTGCCACCCTTCCACCTTTTGAAGATCTCTCTATTTCTTTTAAAGCAACTGCAACAGAGGTGAAAGGAAGTTTAACTGCTTCAAGACTTTGATGGCCCAAGAGCACCTGTTTTGGGTTTTCAGGAAGATACGCTGCAGACTGTCTGACCAGTGCTTATGCTCAAACATTAAATCTTTCTTTCTTTTCTTGTACATAGACCTGCAGGGGTTGAAGGAGGGGAAGGGGACGGCTGTGTAAAGCATTTCCGAAATGTAAGCAGGCAGAGATCAGTGATCACAGCAGGGCAGCTTTGCACATACGTCACCAGTAAGCCCTAAGGACCAGGAGCTGCAGCAGTGGGGACTGCAATTTGAGGGGTGTGGGCCTCCCTGGGACCCTCTAGCTGGAGGATGGGGGCTTTCCCTGCACATGGCTTCACAGGGCTGTTTTTGTGTTGCTGCTGAGAACGTAATAACAATGGAATAGAAACTGACCCCACAAAGCCAAAGTGATGCCCTGAAGGACCACAGCTGCCTCCCCTACCAAGCGGATGCACTGTCCTCTGAAGGTGGAACCTCAGCTGACAGCATCCCATGCCAGGGTAGCCATCTCTAGCAAAAGGACATGAGCTTCAGAGCCTGCAGGAGCTCTGCTGTTCCTGAACTCACAAGATCCCAAATCAAGAGCTAAATTAGGAAATACTGTTTTTTATCCTTGCACCTCCTGCTCAAGAAATGGATGCCTATTGGCAGAAAGAACAAGGGGGTGATCTACTGACAAATGTGACTGTAGAGAAAGTGGTTGGGGTATTTCAGTGTAATGTAGAGAAACATGGGAAACGCTGGGGAGAAGTGAAGAGGATGATGTCACCAAAGGGACACTGAGGCTCAGGGAGGGGAACACAAAGAAAATGGGGTAGAGAAACAAGAAAGCAAGTAAGAGATGGAGGAGAATACAGGGTTAACAAAACAAAACAAAACAAACAAAAAAAAAAGTATTAAAAAATGTCATGAGGGAGAACTATCAACAGAGCAAACCTGAAGCCTTCATCCAGCCACCCAGACACGCAGCATCTATAGTGCAGGAAGGGTTGATGCAGGCTAATAGTACAGAGTTAATGCCAAAACTGTATTACTTTTAAACACCAGAAGCAGAGGATACGGCTGCCTCCAAGTTGGGGATGGAGTTTTCCGACCAAGCAAGTCACTGTGTAGTTGCCATGGGCACAATTTGCGCTCAAGCTGTGCCCAGGGGCTGGGATTTGGCTTGGAGCCCCTGGGTTAAACATTACCTTTACAACACACTGTGTGGGTGCCTTTCCAGGACAGAGGGGTGACAGGACAAAATTTCGTGGGGTCATGTGGTGACTTACCATGAGAGATTCCCTTGGGTGTACTGTGTGGCGCACGACAAGCAGCAAGAAGGAGAAGGGAAACCACCAGGCAAAGAACAGACAACAAGCTCTGACTGTCCTCCTTGGGCCTGATCCAAAGTATGCTTTCATTACACAGTCATTGATTTAAGAGTCGAACTAAGCCCTTTCTTCCAATGGGAGCTGTATTCCCAGCCGCCCTTTTTTCAAATCCTGGCCTTGGCAAAAGCAGTATAAATAATTTTCATTTCAAAGAGTGCTGCAATTGCCCTGTATCTCAGTGTCGGGGCTCCAGGAGAAGTCTCCCTGCGCTCCGCTTGGTGACAGCTCCCCACACTCCTCCAGAGGCTGTCTGCCCCTAGGCATCCCCTACCACAGACTTGGGTAACATAGGGTCCAGGTCCCGGGGACGGGCAGGCAAAAAGCTGCTGCTGCTGCACAAGGCTGTAGACTTGCAGTTGTGGTCTCGTGATCCTGATCATATTGATGACAATTAGTAGACAGAGATTAAAATGGAAATGAGAGAAGGATTCGTCTGTCACTTTATCCATCAGATGTAGCTTGCCCCAGGCAACAGACACACACTGGGCTTTTTGTTTTGTTGTTATTCCCTTGTTCAGCTCAGTCAGTTTCAGTGGCTCACTTAGTTGTTTCTAAATCTTTCTTAAAATTGCTATTAAAAGTGTCTTTGTCAAATTTCCACTGCTGACAACCTACAGCAGTGAACGTGCAGACCAGACCATTCCTGGATGTGTCTGCTCTTGCTGCCTCACTGCAGCTAGCAGTGTTGAAGGACTCTGCTTTCTTCCTCCTGTAGGGTAGCTTCTGTTTCTTTTGTTATTTTATCACTTACCAAAGCAGCTGGATTGCTGGAGCCAGATCCTCAAGCCCTCTGTTTAGCTATGCACAAGCTACAGCAGGACAGTGGCAGCATAAGACCAACATGTCCCTCAGTGACTCCTGTTCTTCTGCCCTTCTTCTCACTCCTGCTCTTCTGGCCAGACAGGAAATTGCCATTTGTTTGTGACTTCCTGAATTTTTCCTCGAATTCATTTTTATATCTGAGAAAACTCACCGCCTGTGGGCCACAGAAGCATTTTGATTAATCCTAAAACGTCACGATCTGGAGGAGAGTGAATTCTTGGGAAGCTGTTAGAAAATTTTGGTTCATAATCACCGAACCAAATTCAGTATTCCATCCAAAAGGGAAGGAAAAATGTTTTCTGTTTGGATTTGATGCCGCACTGAAGTGTGCTCCTAGAGCTGTGACGTGCCTTTGTGTCTCCGTCTGAGTTTAAAAACACCTGGCTTGGGCCCCAGTTCCATAGTGAGAAGAATGCTCATTATTCAGACAGTTCTGTTGTGGATTTAAAAAAACACTTGGTTGGAAATCTGGGATTTCCCAATGGGAATGCAATTGCTGTTATGGATTGAAAGCCTACTGGGAAGAGGGACTGGTCTATGGTAACATGCAACTCAGCAGGTTTCCTGATACATGGTGAAAGGAGGAGGAACAATTTCTACTTCCATCCCCACATTTCCCAGTTGGGACTAAACCTGAACAACCTGATTTATTACACCTGCTTTTCACATGGTTAGCTGCAAATGTTTCTCAGGTTTCTACTGGTGTTGATGGACTACTGACTAATCAGAAAGTCAGGAGTGCAAATTTGCAGTGCTGGCTGCCAGCCAGTTTGCCCATAAAAGGTTTCCAAATGGTCACTGAGCCCTTAACCCTCATGAAAACAGCAACAAAGACACTGCCCCAAGCTCCTGCTCCTGCCACACTCTTCCTTTTGCTTTGTTGCAGGCAAATACTGTTGTTTTGTTTTTTTTTCCAAAAAGCACACATCCAGAATATGCAATGGTGAGGCCTTTCTACTCATTAAAAGCTACACATGTAAAATAGTTCACGTCCTCCTCAGAAATTATCAGACCACCCCAGAAAATGATTAGTTTTCACATACGGTGCCAGATCCTCTGGTCCATTTAGGCTGCTTTATGCCACTGTGATGGCTCAGCTCAGCCCTAAATAAAACAGGCTTAATTATCCTTAGGATTTCTCCTGCCTTGGGAAATCTCCAGGTAATGTGGAAATGCCACCGGGACTGCCGCACCATCACAGCCATTAGTGAGACCACACGGTGGCAGGGATATCCCCACACCCCACTGATTGCCTGCTGCTGTGGCTGCGGGCAGCTGGCACAGATGAGGGTCAGCCCAGGGCTAATGCTATTTATGCCAGGAGAAGGCTGTCGTTGAGATGACACCGGTTTTACTGCTGAAAAAATAACCTTGTAAGTGCAAGTCTAAATCAAACATGAGATATGTACAGTTTGGTTGAGGTGTGCAAATCCAGAAGTCCCTGGCTAATGAGAAGGGGCTTATGCATGTGGAAAACTTCTCCTCTGGTTTTCCAAAGCCCTCACTCTTAAAGGGTGCAGAGACGTACACAGCTTCTCCAGTTCCATCTCCTCCAAGAGCAGCCCTGCTGTGACAGCATACCCATACCAGGGTGCTACCCTCAGGTGGAAGCTGAGCAGGAGGATTCCTCACGCCCAGGGAGTGAGGTGAGCTGATGGGACCCATCAGACACAGCAGAGAAAAGTGGAGGCTTTCAGGGTGCACTGAAGCTCTTCTGAAAGCAGGTGCCTAAAGGAGACACAGGAAAATACCAAGATGAAGTGGGTGAGTAGCTCACAGGTTCACACTGCAGACACTCATCTTTCCTCGTATGCTACTTCCTTGTGGGTGCTTGGAATAAGACTTGCAGATTTGCATATCTGTCATCTGTGTGTATAGCAGAAATGGAGGACAGCCTTACACAGGGCAATGAACACAGTGTGCAGGACAAGGACACATCCTCTGCAGCAGAAATCCACAGCCTCTTCGCAGCACAGAGCCCAGGTAGTTCACTTCCTTCACGAAGCCACAGGGGGGTTATCTGGGAGCCCACATTTCAGTTGCCTTTCTGTGCCTTTCTTCCTGAATCTGAGAACACTATTGCCTTAGTACAGATCTGTGTCACATCCAGAAAGCCTGAATTACTTCAACATGCTTATAGGAACACTGAGATTCTGACAAAACTGAGGGGCAAGCTCCCTTTACACTAGAGAAAGTTTCTAATGCACCACAGGCGAGTGGGCAAGGGAATTTGTTGAGACCTGTCGTAGCACCAACAAGAACTAAAAAATCCTGCAGCAGCTACTGCCATCTGAGCCTGTCAAATTCCACTGCAAACAATATGTCACTCTGCTGGAGAAGCGGCGAACAATCCAAGGGTGAGAAAAAGGGATGTCTGAAATATCCAAAGAACTCACTCCAAAGGCTTTAAAACAGAAGAAACCCATCCAGGCACGCACACATGCACACGATGACTCTGTCCAGCCCGTGTTATCTTGGAAACCAAAGCTTCAGCTTTTCATCAGTTAGATTTTAAGGCACTATCAAGCTTCCTTGTTTGTATTAGAGTAGGATAGTGTTGATATTGGCAACTATTTCTTAAATTCATGACCAGAGAGTACTACATGCTAACAGAAAAGTCAGGCTGCACAGTTCCTCCCTTTCTGCCAAAGCCTGGGATAGCAGGCTTCAGAAAGACCAACCCTGTATCAGTCCTCTTCTGACCAAATACTGGTTAACTGGATTGTACACAGGCAGAGATAACATTACTTCCTTTGCTCTGATGAATGGCTCTCCAAGGGATCTAGAGCATCTCAGAGCAAGACAAGGAGGAAAGGGAATATCAGTAGTATTTTCACCTTCTTTCAAACCCTTGTACTCCCAGAGCCATGCATGTTGTCTTCCATGCTGCCTTTGATGCCTCATCATACGCAGTATACTTGACAGTGTAAAGCCCATCAGCAACAAACCTGCTCCTGTGGAGATGTCCGGAATAAGCAGTTGAGCAGAAGAGCAGGGAACCCCCCTAGCACTGGCCTCTCACTAAGGGATTGTTAGCCAACATGTTTTCCAAAGGTTCTCTCACTCTTTCCAAAATGAGTGTTAATGGTGGTTTTCCATTACCTGGGTTCTAATAACCCGGTGCTTTTCACTACATCATAGCCTTGCAGGAACTATCATAGTGAAGGACTTATTCTGGAACATATTTCCAACCAACACCAAGCTGACAGCTCCCATCTGCATTAGGAGTTGGCCCTTCCAGCAAAGGAAAATACACAGGCAATCAGAAATGCCTTTTGACTTTTCAAGTGTAGCACTCTATATAAAATCAGAGGGGGGAGAGACAGGCTATACCCACCCAGGATACCTGTTAACCTTATCTCTGGGAAGGAAGAGGCAAGCAACACAATCAAATGACAATAGTGCCAAAGTGAGTGAGAAATATCCTGGAAAATATACATCCTGGAAAATATACCTGAAAGCCTAAGAAGAAAACAGAAAATTAGAAACCTGCGTACGTTGAAAAACAGAAGAACTAAAATAGATCAACAACTCACAGAGCAAAACAGCATACAAATTGGCACAATCAATATGAATAACAAGGAAACCAAAGCTACGGATCAAAACCTAAAGCACACTTGCTAAGTCTAAAATAACCACATTTCTCTCCGAATGCGGAGCCAAAGCTGCTTCTTAAGGACAAGTCATTGATGCTAATTGCCTGTACGCCCTCAGAGAGCAAAAGCAGAACCTTGAGCTCTTTTTAGAAAAAGTTCTCTTTTCCCTGGGGTTCTACAGGGAGGTTTCCCCACAGTCTGCCCAGCAATAGTTTCATAACCCCAGATAGAGCAAAATTCCCCAGCAAAATAGCTGAGTTGCAGCAGTGACTTCTCAGAATAAACTCATGTAAAAATTATACATCTGAAAATGATAAGAAACCTCATAAAAACGCTCAGGTAATGCAAACAAACATTTGCTATGAACACTGCATGCCTGAGCAGACAAGGCCTTTCCTGCCCATAACAAGACTCCCAGTTTCTTGGACTGGTGCAAGACTTACTTCGCCACCTGTGGTTCAGCTGATGGAGTTTTTCTGCACCCCTGTCAGGTACCATCTCACCTCCTTGTGGAGTCTTGTTAACTCTGTGCCTTTTGTGCTCCTCGCTCTCCAAGGTTTCTAAAACTCCACACAAGAATGTATTGAAGGTAGGCTTGTCAAGGCTAATCAGTCCAAAGTTGGATCTATCAGCAGTGATTTGCTTTAGGAATAAACACAAGAAATAGCCTCTTTCCCCTTTTCTCCAACTGTCGGCAAAGGAAAGGGAATATCTGAAAACTATCTGAACCCTGTTTTCCCAGGAACGACTTCATCAAACTTTCAATGTAATACTTCCAAAATGATTATATTTTTCCTTGTTTCATATGAATCTCATTTGTCCATGTATTTCAAGTTTTCATAATTTGATTTAGGCTACACCTGGTTTAGTGTACAGTTGATTTAGGCTATCCTCTGACATTTCAAAGGATTAGATACTTTTATACTGAAATATACTCCTTAGCAGCAGCACAGGCACAAATGCACACATCACTTCAAAAGAAAAAGGAACTTATGTGTGAGGAGAGGAGCACTGTTCATGCTCATCCAGCTTCACTACATCCACGAGCATCACCCCAAGAATAAAACACAGTGGCCCCAGGATGTCCTCACCAGTGGTGCTCATGTCCCCAGCTGCCGCAGGAAATCCCTTAGCAAAGAGATTATTGGTCACACCTCCTTCTGGTGAACCCAACCCCAGAGGCTTTGCCTGCAGGCATCACTGAGGCAGACAAAGATGAAAAAAATGCATAAGTAGGGACCAAAAAAAAAAAAAAAAGGATGAAAAAGAAAGAAAAATAAAAGCGAGAATCAAATATATAGAAAAAAAAAAGTGTAGAGAACATGGAGACTGCCATGCCTCCCCAGGGTCAGCTGTGCTCTGGACGCTTGTGCCTGACCATCCAGCCCTCAATATTCATGTTTCCTTGCCAAGAGCTTCCCTAGAACTTGTCCAATCCGTGTGCCTTTTCAAAGCCTACAATAAGTCTGTTCGAAAAGGCAGAGCTCAGTGTGAGAAAGATGCAAGCCTGAGCTTATCACTGGTGTATGGAAGCCACTACAGTCCTTCCATAACACCAGGGTCGTTTTGACCATTGGTAGGCACATAAACAGCCACTTACTGGAGTTAGCTGTTTTAATGATCTCAATGAACAAAGCACAATTAGAGCTGACTTGGCCCTTCGGAATGTACTTGTCATCAGTTTCATCCCTCTTCAGGCTGTGTTGTAGCTGGTGACAGCTCCATTTACCACTTGAAGAGAGCACTTGGGAAGTCATTTTGCTGGTCTAATTGTAGGAGAACAGTACATCAGAGGGACAAACCAAAAAATCTTCTTGTTCTCAATATTCACGTAGTGAAAACTCTGTAAGGACCACTTCAGTCTGATGTTGCTAACTCCATGTCTCCTCCTGCCAAAGAAGTGGTAAACAGGGCTATTTCAGGGGTTCCAGCACTACCGGGTAAAAAACCTCGGTGAGTCACAATCCAGATCCTGCTGATTATTTTGTCTCTGGTTTGGCCACCGTGCAAGGTTTGGAGACCCTCAGATGTGCCTGCTAAGAGATGCTTTGTTGGTTTCTTCTGTGATGGCCTCGTGACTCAAATCCTTGGATCTTTGTAATCAGTCTGATTCAATTTACTCGTTACTGTTACAGGATGGCAATAAGCAGCTCCCCTTAACGTATCAGTCAGTTGCCAGGCTAACTCCAGAGCAGCAGAGCCACTTCAGAATTTCAGAGCAGGTTTGAAGAACAGGTCTGGGAAACATTCATTTTCAGAGGACATTGAGACAGTGCTGGCTCTGAGCTGCAATGGTGGATGGATGGGCTCAATTTTCTCAGCTTCTGAAAAGTTTCCTTCCATATATGCTGTAATAAAACTAAAACAAACAAACAAACAAAAACACACAGATAAAACAAAGAATAAAGCAAGGTGGCTTTGAACATTTTCCTCAGGATGCATAGTTACTCCCTTTAGGAAAGAATGAAAATTGTCAGACAGGGACTATGCAGAAGAAAATTGGGAAAATACTTAATCACTGATCTGGAAGTGTTTATGTAAAGGAGCAGGAGAAGAATGTAAGAATAGATGCACAGAAAGTGCATCCCCATCAGGGAAACTGCAGAAAATAACAACTCCAAGAGGTACTCAGTAAAACTGATCAGGGATGGGTGTGTACATTTGAACTTATGAAGCTCCTCCTATTGCACAAACAGAAAAACTCGTAACATTCTGTGTATGTAACCACTGCCAAGGTAGATAGTGAGAGCGTTTTGGTTGTAGTTCAGAATCATGCTGCTGAGAACAAAATTGCAAAAGCACCCACGTACACAAAGGGATGAACTGATTTAATTGCCTATACACTTCTACTAGAAGTCGAATAATAAACCAGAGGAATTAGAATTGCTGATTTATGAGCATAAATTTGACTTAGTTGATATTACTGGGAAAAAATCACACTATCAGAATGTAAAAATGTATGGTTACAATCCAAATCAGAGGGCTCAAGTGGACAAAAAAGAAAGGGCATGGTGCACTGCCTGAAAGTCTCATCAACTTTCCAAGTCTGTGCAAACCAGAAAGATTTTGATTGCCAGTATGATCTTATAAATAAATTAACTGTGGTGAGCTATTAGGTGCCTGCTTCAAAGCACCAAATCACATTAAAAAGAAAAAAAAAAAAAAAAAAAAAAAAAAAACAGGAGTGTTAACATATGGGACTTCAATCTGAATGGCATATGCTGGTGTTTTCAAGCTAGCAATACTGAAAATTTCCCAGAATTTCAAAAATTACAGGCAGCCAGTTTCCTAATTCGACCCAGCTTGGGGTTGACTTCCTAATGACAGATACAGAGGAACTGATCCCAGCTGTAACAGCTAATAGTTTCTTGAATGCCAGTGGTGATGATGATTTGATCATATCCATTGTCAAAGTATAGAATCCAGTCTGAAGTAACGTGTGTGTTTATGTGAGTTCCCATGTGCACACTCACAAATATAACTATTGTTAAAAAAACTGATTTTCGTGGTAATCAGAAAAGCCTTAGGAATAAATTCCTTGATTTCAAAGGCCACATTTCCACAACCAAGAAACGGACAGTATTTTAAAATTACTTTTGGAGTAAAAGTAGACAAGGAAGGAAAACACATTTATTTCAAGAAAAAGAACGCATTAAGTGAAGGAAAGTTGATAATAACATTTACAATCTGAAAGCTGGTAACTGTAAAAAATTGACAAAGAAATCCAAAAAAGGGGGGAGAAAAAAAAAAAGAGAGAAATCAATGGAGGAAAGAATAACTGGAACTTTTAAAAGTGTGTTGAGCATATTGAGAACAAAAATATTGTCACAGTTACTGGATCTAAAGAGTAGAAATGTAATAACCATGAGGAAAACATACAAGCAATCGATGAATAACCATCTCCCATATTTGGGAAATAGCTCTTATGTACATATTGTCTAAAACTCATGAAACATACTCAGCAATGAGCCAAAGGAGTTTAAAACAACAGCTAATAAAATATTTTTGAAATAAGCCAATGGGAAAAGGCACACAAAGACTTTTTAAAGGACAGGCAGGGAAGCCCTCCACCCATTATGAGACTTACACTGCTGAGGGAGCTATGGGGGACTAAAGCCAAAGAGCATTTCTCCAAAACGTAAAACAAGCAGACTGGGGGCTCCAGGTACTGGAGAGGGTTGTCAGTCTGATCTTGGATGAGATAATAGGACGGTCAGCCCAAGAATTATGTATTACAATAATTTTTGTTCTGCTTTTTACTGACATCACAGATCCAGCTGATAAGGGCGATAGTGTTGATCTGCTACATTTAGACATTTGTAACTTCAGTGATCAACTTCTACACCCCACCTTGACTTGGTAGGTCAAATAATGCAAACTAAACAAGGCACAGATTTACGTGGATTAAAGATCGTAGATTTAAAAATGTAACTGCTAATAAACATCTGGAAATTGAGTAGGAATCATATTAATGAGCCAGTGGTATCAGTCCTCAATCCCATGCAATTTAACATTTTAAAACAGTATTAGAAAAAAAAACACAAAAGGAAATAATCACTATTAATAAAATCTGCATCTGATGGGGACACTGCAGGAGAGGTACAGCACACAAATGCTGACCTGTTTGGTAAAATGTAAAAGAAACAACACGCACTTCCACAACATGCAGACACCAAGCCAGGAACAAAGGGCATCCCTAACCAAGGCAGTGCCAAACTGATGGTTATTATCAACTGAAATCTCCAGGCTGCCTGGTAGCTGGCCCTGCACAACCAGAGGGGAATTTCAAGGATGAGAGAGGTTATTCTACCCGGGCCTTTGGCAGAGGTGAATATGGGTACATGCAGACAGCCCTGGAGGCAAAAGTTCAAGCAGGAAATTGGTTAATTGCAAAGGATTCAGAATGAGAATGGTAAAGGCATTAGAAAACATGCCTTATCGGCAACACACCTCCATCCCACAGCTTATCAAAGCAAAGGTGAAGGAGCATCTCTGTCATAGTTTATGGTGATGCAGATCACAGCAATAAATATTATGAGGCACTTCCATCAGGGAGACAGAGTTGTCAGGACATCCAGGGCTAGAGCTGAAGCCAGAGAAAGTACGGAGCTCATTTATCATTGCAGCTATTTACCAATGGGACTGCAGTGCATTTTTGAGCACAGGAAATTCCCAAAAACCTCAAACTGGATTGAGTTTCCAAAAAGCACAAGGTACTTGAAATGGCATAAAAGCACTCAAATGCTTGATAGCCCTTGGGGTGGGAGAGTGGTTGGCAATCAGAAAAGACTTCTGAAATGTCCCTATATCTTTCCACAGACAATTATTGATATCTCTCCACGTTTCGCCTGTTACATTTGCCAGAATATTTAGCTCCTCCTTGTTTATTTTACTTAAAAGCTTCTACTTACCTAAAAGCTACAAAGATATTTATTTGGTTGCTGACATGTAGATTACCATGTATTTCACATGCCTGCAATACTAATTTTCAGACATGGATTTCTCTTATTTCTGCTCTTTGGAATAAATGGTGAGAAATGGCTAATTTGCTTCATCACAACATTTGAGGAGACAAAAAAAAAAAAAAAAAAAAAAAAAAAAAAAAACTCACCAGCTGTCTGGAAAGTTAGGATACAAATCCAGTCCTCTAATTGCTAAGGGATATGCTTAAACACATGAGGGGGAAAAACCTCAGTGCTTAAATTTAAGTATATGCATGAATTTTATCAAGGCCCGGAATTTCAGATTTATGGTTTACCACTCCTAATTACAAATTCTTAATTTCTCAAATAAAAATTTCTTAAGCAAATATCTATTTTGCATATATTTCATTAAACAGCCTTTTGCGGCAATCTTCCAGAAAACAAAATAACTCATTTCCCCCTTTTCCCCTCGTTGCATTGATATCTTGTGCCAGACTCAAACTGCCAGAATGTGTCAGCTACCAACTGTAGATGCTACCAATTTCCAAATTAGGAATTACATGGGCCAACCAGTGGTAAGAGGCTGAGAAGTCAATAAGGTATTTTGGGGAAGTGATTTAATATGCTGACTGCTGGCATCAGGCAGATACCTCGCCTTCCCTGGGCAATGAAATAGTCTGACAGGGAATTCTGTGTAACACTGAAGTTGGGATGGTCAAGAATAGTTTGTCCTTGCTGGGGAAAGAGAACCCGCAGTGCAGGCATGTTGCTATCAGCCTAATGAAGTTTCCAGCAGCAGGATGTGTCAGGACACTGTCCTGCAGAGGATGACAGACACAAATTAGTGCACTGCCGAGTGAACCTCCAGCCGTGCTTACTTTATAGAGATAGGGTGTTCCAGTGACAACAGTCATCTAATGCTCCCTCAGCTTAATAGCTGCACAATGAAAACAAACCCAAGGAAGCACTAAGGATGCCTTTTTTCCCCGCGTTGTTACACCAAGCTGGAGTAATGCCAGGGTTTTTGTTGTTGTTGTTCTGAGGAAGTTATACTCTGCAACCAGTTTCGTTTTGTTCTGACAAACACAGGCACTTGTTATCAATCTCCCTGTTAAGTAATTCTGGTAAACGTTTTGACTAGTTTTGCAAACTTGATGCAGATGCCAGTCTGTGCAGATCACTGATATGGAAGTTAATGCATGTCAGCAGCATGGGAAGGCAGCAGCACACAGCTCAGCAGAGAGGGAGCTGCGGAAGCAAGCAGCTTTCTGGCAGATAAGCACTGCCCTGTGCAAGTAGAATACCTGTGATCTAAAGCAAGTGTGTGTAAGCATGTGTGCCTCCATGACATGGGCACGAAGGGAGGTTGCTGCACGGAAGTGCATTATGCAGCACTGGGACGCTCTCGGTTCATGGCACCAACTGGAGCTGCCAGGCCCAGAGCTTTGTCTGACAAGGCAACACACTTCTTGAGGGATTTAAGGCTAGAAAAAGGGGAGGATCTGTATCTTAGAGCTGTAAATCTGAGACTTCAGGTTCACCTGAATCTCTCACATGCACAGGTATGTCAGAGATCCATGGAAGGGTTTTTATTTCTAAGTATCCCTTCTCCATCTGATGAAACAGCTTCCCCACAGCTCCAGTAAGGAGAGAACACAGAGTATCCAGACCAGAGCCTGGAGCTCCACCTCACAGAGGCAGAATCAGGCCATTCTGCTGCCACAGCTTGCCTCTGAGGGGATCAGTATCTCCACAGACTAGACATTGCTTGCTGACGCAGAATCATAGAATCATACAATCATGGAATTATGGAATCACAGAATGGCTTGGATTGAAAGGGGCAAGTTCCAACTCCCCCATCACTGGCAGAGCCACCAACCTCCAGATCTAATACTAGACCAGGTGGCCCAGGGCCCCATCTAACCTGGCTTTGAACACCTTCAGGAATGGGGCATCCACAACCTCTCTGGGCAGTTTGTTCCAGCACCTCAACACTCTTCTGTGAAGAACTTCCCCTGACATCCAATCTAAACCTTCCCTCCTTGAGCTTAAAACCATTCCCCCCTCATCCTATCACTATCTACCTGAGTAAAAAAGTTGATTCCCCCCTGTTCATAATCCCCTTTTAAATACTAGAAGGCTGCAATGAGGTCACCCCGCAGCCTTCTCTTCTCCAGGCTGAACAAGCCCAGCTCCCTCAGCCTGTCTTCAGAGGAGAGGTGCTCCAGCCCTCTGATCATCTTTGTGGCCCTCCTCTGGACCCTCTCCAGCAGCTCCACATCTTTCCTGTACTGGGGGCCCCAGACCTGGACACAGTACTGCACATGGGGCTTCACGAGGGCAGAGTAGAGAGGGACAATCACCTCCCTGTCCCTGCTGGTCATGTCTCTTCTGATGGAGCCCTGGATACCATTTGCTTTCCAAATTGCAAGAATACACTGCTGGCTCACATTCAGTTTTTCATCCACCAGGACCCACAGGTCCTTCTTCACAGGGCTACTCTCAAGGAGTTCTCCCTGCCTGTATGTGTATTCAGGTTTACTCTGACCCAAATGCAAAAACTTGCACTTTGCTATATTGAACCCCATTAGGTTCACAAAGGCCCAACTTTTGTGTTTGTTGAGGTCCCTCTGGAAGGCATCCCTTCCTTTTAACATGTCAGCCACACCACTCAGCTTGCTGTCATGGGCAAATTTGCTGAGGGTGAACACAATTCCATCATCAATGTCATTGATGAAGGTGTTGAAGAGCCCTAAGACAGATCCCTGGGGTGCATTGCTCATCATAAGCCTCCACCTGGACATAGTGCCATTCAACACAATCCTCTGTCTACGGCCTTCCAACCAATTCCTTATCCACCAAATAGTCCACCCCTCAAATCCGTAGCTCTCCAATTTAGAGATAAGGATGTGGTGAGGGACCATGTCAAAGGCCTTGCACAAGCCCAGGTAGATTACATCAGTCTCCTTCCCTTTGTCCACCAGTGCCATCACTCCATCACAGAAGGCCACCAGATTGGTCAGGCATAACCTTCCGCTGGTGAAGCTGTGCTGTCTGCCTCAGATCACCTTCTCATCCCTCATGCACTTTAACACGTCTTCTAGGAGGATCTGTTGCATGATCTTCCCAGGCACAGAGGTGAGACTCACCAGCCTGGAGTTCCCCAGGTCCTCCTTCACCCCTGTCCAGCTTTTTTCCAGTCCCCAGGGACTGTGCCCCACAGCCACAGCTTTTCAAATATGATGGAGAGAAGCTCAGCAACCATATCAGCCAGCTCCTTTAGGACCCTGGGATGCATGTCATCTGGCCCCATAGATTTGCACACATTCAGCCTCATGAGGTAGTCTCAGACTTACACTGCCCTTACAGCATGGGTGGATTTACTCCCCCACTTCTCACCCAGGGGATGCAACCAGGGGATGCACCCTCATCCAGAAGCCCAGGGATGCAAGCTTCAGGGATGTGAGAAATACAAGAATCTTGGCTGCCACTGAAGACTGAGGCAAAAAACTAATTTAGTACCTCAGCCCTCTCCATATCTGTCATAGCCAGTTCTCCTTTCTCATTTACCAAAGGAGATACACTCTCTTTGGCCTGCCTCTTACATGCTTGGACCAGAATTTGAGACAGGAAACACAGACTGCCATACCTGTTTGAGAATGATGTTGGGTCCCCACCAAAGCCACCTGACACCAAGAAGCCTACATGAGGAATGTTAAACAGCCAATGATAGAAAGTAAACACTTGAAAATAACTTTCCAGGTGCGTGTTATTGTCTAAGATTCATAAAACTTTCTGGGCACACAAATATTTGTACAAATAGCCAAAGATTGTCTCAAATAGCAGAGCTGGTTTAAATAGCCTTGAAAAGAACCGAAGAGCAAAGACCTGCTCATTCATGAATATATTTATGCGTCTGTTTATTGCTATTCAGCCAGCTTTAAACCCTACCCAGCAGGGAAGAGCCTATATACCTTATGCCTGTGGGCCACATAATGTTTCCAGTGGGGATGGAAAAACTTCAAGTAAGTTTGGCATTCAGATCCAGTTTCTCTGCTTATCTGCTGCTAATTCAAACTCTCCCAACATATCAAAAATGTTGCACCGGGCAGAAAACCACACATGAACAGGTTTTCCTACAGGATTTCTGGCATTTCTGCATTAGATTCCAGATGGAAACACCCATGAGAACAGCTTCTATCCTGATATTTTTGGCACATTCAGTTGCAATCCTAACTGGAAACCTGAATTGGGAAGAGAAATTTTTAAAAAAGCACCAACCACTTGTCATGCTGTAAAGAGTTATTCCTCATCTGAGCTATGTTTTGATATTAGGAAGCAGGAGACAATGTTCTCAGTTTTGTCTTCAGTGGTTTGTAAGCATGGATGTGGCCCCGAAAAGAGATTTGGGCTCTCTGATTTTCTCCCTTCTATGCTCAAAGGAGTATCTCAGATATTGAAAAATGAAGGTATGCATTGCCTGTCTTTGAAATGAAGGATAGGATTTTAAAGATGTTATTCATGGCCACAACTTCAGGCTTTCTGCCTTCCACAAGCAGATTTCTCTAAATGTTGAGTGAATACACCACATTTCCTGTAGTCCATTTTTGTTCACATATATATTTCTGTCCCTGTCTCTGGATTGATAGCCACTTCCATAGGCAGTACGTCCAGCAATAACCAGTTTCAGTGGAGTCTCTCAAAAATGTTGTTCAGCTTCTACTCAGCAATTTCTGTTTCTAGGGGCCTATTTGACGTTTAGATTTTCCTTATCTCTTTATTTTCATTGAAAATTTTTCATTGCTTAGTGCCAACTTGATTTTTTCTGACCTTGCAGCCCTTCCCTTTGCTTTTTGCACCACAGTTAACACCAGGAGAAAACAGAAACAACATCAGGGATTAGTGACATCAGTTGGCTTGTTAGCAGCTGGCCTCAATATCCTAACCCTTCTGTCCTTTAGGACAGACACAATGTAAATCTACTGCAAAAGCACTGAAAGAACTTGCTGCTTTGGCTCAATATTTCAAGCAGCAGCCAGAGGTCTCAAAGATCGAAAATGACCAAGATCATCTCTTAAAATCCTATAGATACGTGCTGACATGTGCCAAATTCTGCCCCTTTTGTACTTTCCTCAAGTAACACTATTGCAGAGGATAAGATTCTTCAAGAAGGAACAGGGGGGTCCCTTCCCAGCCACTGACTGGTGTGAGCTGCAAATGGTGGCTTTGAACCCCTCTCCAAGTCCTGAGGATTTTCTTGTGTCTATATTTTAAAACAACTTCTCCTTGAAGAAATGCTGCCACATCTACTCACATGTGCATCAGTTCCCTCTACTGGCAGCATAAATTAAGTGATTCCTTTAACTCACCAGGTGGATTGTGGTTCTGGAGGAGAATCTGTGCTCCACTTGGTGGGAATAAGCAGGTCCATTACTTAGAGTGTTCTAATCTTGTATGCTATAGCAGAAGCATTAGTGTGCTAGCTATTACTACCATGCTATGGAAACTGAAGCAGTTTGGGCAAGCACACTGAATCGACCATTGAGTTTTATGTTTTGAGGCTGGGGTGGGCATACAGCTTCTCCTCAGCTAGGCTCCTCCTTCTGCTTGTGCACCTGGAGACTGCTCCACGGTGATACTTAAAATCATTTCCATACTCTTCTGTCTTTTTTTATCCTTCTAGACAAAGCAAATTTAATTTGTCCTGCCACTGGTAGTATTTTCCTCCTGCAACATAAAGCCAGAGGAATTCGCTCACTATATTTGAGTGCATGAGAAAAACACAGAATAAAGACAACCACTGGCCATTTTAAAAAAGAAAACACAGTAGGAACTGCTACCTCAAAGAGAACAAGACAGCAGTTTTCCTGTCAGGATCCAAGCTGTTGGTATTTAGCAAAAGCAGCATAAAAATCATTCCATTTTCAGAGGAAACCGACAAGTAACGCTATATCACAAATCTCTGCAGCTTCTCCAATAGTTACACTAGCAATATTTGAGACTGAAAACCATTACTTAAAATCTCCACTTAGGACCAAGTCAATTAAACCTGCACAGGTACAGTGACCAACAAAACCATTCCCATTTTCTAGTGCAAATAGGAGTGGAAAGGAAATACAGAAATTGATTGGAAAAAATAAGAACTGTGCATATACAGCTCTATTTGCATGGGCAGGAGCCAAAAGTTAAAGATACATCCTGAGCGTCGGTTTAGACACATCTCTCATCTCTAAATGGCACAGATAACATGGCCTCAATGCATACAGTTTCTTGGAATTTTCAGGAAGTGTCATTATTGGGGATTTTCTTTTCTTTTTTTAACCTAGGTCACATTTCTGAAATTGATGGTACAAAAATGTATTTGACCCCGATGTTCTGATTAAATGCATTACAGGACCTGCAGGCATATTTAAAGGAAAACAAACAAACAAACAAACAACGACATTCTTCCTTACCTTGCTGCACAAGATCCCATTTGAGGAATAAAATTGTTTATTTCTATTTCAGGAGCTGAATCAGACTGATCAAGTGTCAAGACAGGGTAGCTGACTCAGAGGTAACGTAGGCATTGCTTCACAACATCTTCAGAAGCTGAATCAAATCTTGAAGTACTTTGAAACTATGGAAGTATAATGAAACACATTTCTTTCTTTGTATTATCCTTTGTAATGGGGAACTTTACATTTCCTTTCTAGCAACCACGATGTACATTCTACTATCAAGGCATTGTTAGGGACCATTTACCTGAATAATATTTATGCGTAAGGTGTCTAAGGGCCAACCCGGATTTATGCTTCCTGGTCCTTGTAATAAGTGAATAGATTTTATTTCATTTTTTTCCTATCAAAATAAAATGTCAGAAAGTTCTTGGAATGTTCAGCAGGGGATAAAAACATCAAATTAAGGAAATGTCTTTGAGCTAGCTTTCAGTGTTGCTGGAAGCCCTGCTTACCCCTCATTCTCCAGAAGCAACGCATGCGAGGACACATGTACCCATAGGGTCCCTCCTGATATTTCTGTCCCCAGAAGTGCTTAGCTACTATTTGCTTCTGGTGTGTGCCCTCTCCACTTCACTGCCACTGAATGAGGTGCTGGAGAAGTCTTTGCAAAGCATATTGGGAGCCTGCCGCAAAGGGAAAAATCTTCTTAATGCATATACATGGTGCTAGTAAATTGCAGAAACTGTGCTTTGCCTCGGATGCTGAATCCTAATGCAATCCATCTCTTCAGAAGTGCTGTGTTTTAATTTCTGTACACTCGCAGGTCCATCTGGAGTCTCACGCAGGCCAGGTATGCGGAAGAATTAGCCCAAATTCAGTCTATCTGGGGCATTACTAGGTTAGTTCTTATACACACAGGTACCCACCAACACACATTTCTGATAAATTCTTCTAAGAAAAAAAAAAAAACAACAGTTTTCATAATTAACTTTCCAAACTATAACACTGACTCCTGGTTCCCACCTGCTTTCTGCGATGCGTGGTGTTGCCTAGTATGCATCTACCCAATGCAGAATCTTTTGCAGTGGAAACAGCAGAATCTGGCTCCTTAGTGATCATGACATCCAACAATTGGATGCAGGAATTCACCTCTGTTTCACAGGTTAAATGAATATTCTGTGAGTATTGATTGTTCAGTTCTTCCAGTGAAAGATGAATGTGATCAGCATGGATAATCAAAAAAAAATATCATCTCCATACCTCTTGTATGCAGATGGTTGCTGTTCAATATCAGCCAGCAGTACAGCTTCCTGGTGTGACAGGAAAATATCTGTGGCAATTGAGGATTAACAGAGGCCATTGCTACATCAGTGTTTTCTTTGTAATAGTTTCCATTCTATCGGAAATAACTGGTTGCACATTTCTGTGTGCGACATTAAAATTCACCACT
This sequence comes from Tympanuchus pallidicinctus, assembly GCF_026119805.1. Taxonomy (NCBI): domain Eukaryota; kingdom Metazoa; phylum Chordata; class Aves; order Galliformes; family Phasianidae; genus Tympanuchus; species Tympanuchus pallidicinctus. Next base: position 108,118,336 of record NW_026294618.1, read on the forward strand.
GAAATCTCACTCAGTAATAATAAAGCCCCTGCAAGTGTCTCTACAAACACACTAGACTCCAAATTAAAGAGCAAGTGTATTGTTAGAGTTTGCACGGATCTTTTTTGGATTAGCGCTGGGTGAACAATAAATAAAATTCCAGGAGAAGTTCCCCAAGCTGATATACATTCAAGGTATTATCTTTGCTCTGTACTGTATGTGCTTCTGGGTGAAAAAATTCTAATTGCACTTCCATTCAAAAATCAACCGTGGGAATAAGGAATCATGCTCATTTTATGCACATCAGCCCGAAGGCCTTATCCTTAAAACAAATTACAGCGCCTCCTATGCAACTCACACTCTGAAGCTAATTCTCACCCTAAAGCAAAACTCCAAAATTAAACTTTAATCTGTGATCTAAACAATTTTGTGCTTGTGATCAATCTTGTTGAGGTGGATTCTAATGCATGTATGTGTGTGTGTGTGTGTGTGCAGGTGGGCGTGTGCACATGCACATGTGCCTGTAGAAGTACAAAACCCTGTGATAATCATTACCATGGACATTAAACACTCTGCTGGGTAAGACATGCTGTGAAGGTGGACAATAAAGCCGTTAAGCGTACACTGCTATATGTAACAGAGCCCTGGACTTGTATCCAGCAAAAGCTAAAATTCCTCCGCATGTAACACGTTTACTACGATCTGCCAAAGACACAGGCAGGCTGCCACGCCATTAAAGCAATTACTCTCACCCTCTCAGATATGTAGAAATTACATTCTGCTCCTTGGAATCATATGCTGAGGGAAGGAGGGAAAAAGGAGGGGAGAGTACAAGGAGGAGAGACAGGAAAATCATCAGTTCCTCCCCAGAAGGAAAGCTGCTGCTTCATCATAAGTAGGTTTAGGGCCAGCAAGAGTTAAAAGAGTTGGAAGTGTACAGCCTGCCTCTCCCCAACTTAGTGCAGTGACTCTGCGTCCTGCAGGAACCTGTTCAGATGCTCTGATAAGTCAGACAGAATTCATGGGAGATTACCACACAGCTCCTGCCAAGCTGTGCTGCAGCGCGGGTAATAGATATGCTCCAGTACTAAATCCTAAAAGGCCCTGCTACATCTGTCAAGCATGGCCTGGAAAAGCACCCTCAGTTCAGATGTTATCACTGCTCTGCCTGCATCAGAAGATTTAGTGTCCACCCTGGAGGTTGCTTTTGCTACACGGTTTTCAGGGGCAAAACAACAAGGAAGAAAGATGAGAGAAAAAAAGGCAAATTATTCTTGCTTAAAGCAAAAGGAATTAAGTGATGTGCTCGCAGACTGGTTCAGCTTCTCACTCTGCATCCAGAAGGTCCCAGATCCCACATTAAGATGGTACTGATGTTCTAAGCTGATTAGCTTGGACATGTTCGGCTCCCTGGACTGTGACACCACGGAGATCTTCTGTAGAGACACTCTTTCCCAAGGAAAACTGAACAACAAACCCAGCAGGGGTCACAGGCAGCGGATGGAATTTGCCTGCCTTTGGTAATTAACGTTAAAACTGGTTCCAGAAAAGCTGCTCTGGCAGAAAATGAAGTTTTCATAGCCCTGCTTATGAAACGCTGCTTTTCCCTTTAACCAGCACATTCTAAGAGGTATAGAGCAAACTGTGACCTTCAGGACAGCATCCAGAAGAGAGGACTGTAACAAAAGCACTGTCAATACACACCATTAGTGTGCTGACAGTGTATTTGTGTTATTAGAATCTAGAGACCGTGTGTGCTTTCTATGGCGGATGTGAGAAACCAAAACCTCAGTGATCCCATAGAAAGATGGGTACTGATGTCCATGCAGCATCTGATGTGGAGGGACTGCAGCAGCTGCTCCCAGGCTGGGATCATCCCACTACACCAGCACTCCCAGCCCTTCAACAGCTAACTCCCAAGATGGGAAAACCTAACAAGTCAAGCTGCTGGGACAAATCACTTCTAGGGACCACGCAAGGCCTCTGGTGGTCAAAATCCTTGTAAGAATCTGGCTTTCCTCTCTCTCTTTCCCATCTGGACTTGAGGCTACCCACTAGATTTTGTCCCTAATGGAAAATAGGCAGAAAGAAGAGGCTTGAGGGGGAGAATACAGTTAAAAGGAAAGGTTTGGGATGAATGAATGAATGGTAGGAAAGAGTACTAATCTTCAGGACAGCCATTGAAGAAGACAAAAGGAGAATCTCAGAACATTCCCATCTGGCAGATCAGTGAGCAACTGCAGACAAGCATGGCAGCCCTGCTGGTGTGCAGGAAAGCATGGTGTGTGTGCAGTGGCAAAAAAAGCAAGAGTAAACTCCTCTCCCAAAACAACAATTTCTTAGTTAATATACAGACACTTCTGGAAAAACTGCAACCTTTGTTACTTGCTCATTTTGCAAGCTCTGTATTTACATTAAAAAAAAAAAAAAGAAAGAAAGAGAAAGAGATCTTATCACAGGTATTTGAATTAACCTTGTGTTGGTTCTTCCTAGCCAGGTACCTCCAACAAATATGCAAGAGGGATTCAGGCTGATCTGCAATGACCAGTGTCCTCCATGTAGCAGAATTACATCCTTCAAGTGGAAATGGTGCACTGCCAAAATGATTACTGTGTAAAACAGGCTTGCATGCATGTATTTCTTTCTGTAACTTAGTAAATATGCAGAATAAAGGTATTTGTTTGCCAAATAAATTTGAATGGTGAACTTGAATGATCTACAAATTTTATTAAATTTAAAATAAAAAAAAAAAGATAGCCTTATTCTGTTCAGAATATAACACTTACAATGGGAAGATAGTTCTGATTTTAATTATGGTTTGCTTTGATTCCAAATTATTTTTAACACAAAACATAGACCAGAGAGATCAATGTACATTACACCAAAAGAAAACACAGCCAAAGCTCCTTTCCTCCACAGTATCAGTATTTTTGGCAAGGCATTTTGCTTCAGCAGACCAAGTTCGATGCTCCTCCTTGCAAAATAATAGCTTGCTGAAGACACAGTACCCCCTGTCTTTTTGGTACATAAAGTTTCAGAATTTGTTGCAATAAAACAGGATTTGCCATGTAAAAATTCCTAGGATTTGTCACTGAAAAAACTCCTCAAAGAAGAACAAAAAAGGAAAAGATAAAAATCAATGTAGTTTAAGAGGAATTTCAAAATATGTCTAAGTTACAAACACTTTAACGTAATTAAGCGTGTTCCAAATTGTATAATAAAAAGAAGGCAACAAAAAGAGAGAGCAGCACTGAACAATGCAGCGGCTAAAGCATTCTTCAGCCATTTCTGCATGTTTGCTATATTTGATGCAGACATAAATCTTAGAATAGTTTTTAAAAAGGACTTTGATTCTGACCTTCTACTGTCAAAAGCAGCTACTGTCAAGAATAATCTAAAACAGCTTCATAAGGGGTGCTTTAACTGATTAATCTCTGAAGGTCACACAATCTGTTTAGACTATAGCATCAGTGTCACTTGCAGAATATCTAAAGTTGTCAGGTCCTGGTAAGCTCATTGTGGGAAACTGGGATCCCAAGGGTGGTTATAAATAATTAGCACAGTTAAAAGTTCAGTTACTTTAGGTAGTTTAACATTTCCATGTCTTCCAACGATGAACAGTGAAGGCACAGATATGTAGCAATCATATCTCCTGAATAATCTAAAAGCAGTGGCCATGGTAACTATAATTTAAAATGGAAAGATGAATAGGATAAAGCATCTATTCCATACACTTTTTGTTCTCTGCCAGCTCTGGATGCCTCTTCAGGCTATGCAGCTTCCCCAACCTGTCATTAACACTTAGAGGTCTGAATGACTGGGAGCCTTTCACGTCTTTGAAAAAAAAACCAAACAAATCCATTGCATGTGATGAGTTGTTGAAATCTCAGACCCTGCTGGAAAAGCGGACCAGTATTCCCAGTTGCAATAAAAGTTTTCCAGTGCTTAAAGATTGAGACAAAACGGATTTAATTGAGTGGCTTCCCCAAAAATGCTCCCATTAAGGACAATGCACAGGCACATGCTTGCGATATGTGTGCAGGCTGCACGACATAGCTACACATCCATAAATTGCCCATGGATCAAAGATCAGGGCTTAAAGCTGAGCTAGGCTACGGCACACAGAAAATAAGAGATGGAACCATCTTGCTACTGCCTGTTTCACTTAAAGATGATAAGAAAACATTATCACATTATTTTAAGGTAAATCCTGCATTTCCAGAGCTGATTGAGGCAAGAATTAGACAGTGTTTAGGGGATTATGAAAAACAGCTTCCTCTACAGGTCAACAGCTAATCAGAATTCTCATGAGATTTTCCAAAGATTTTTTTTTTTTTTTTTTTTTGCCTTATGAATAATTTCACCAAAGGCACAAAAACGGGCACATTATTTAGAGAGAGCCTTTTGATGTATTTTCTCTGAATAAGCACGAGTATTCGAGGATTTCTGCTAGTTCAGAGCAACAGGGACCAACTTATTAAATGTTCCTGCTGCAATGCCTGCAAGCTAGCTGAGATTAATATCAGCATAACCTGTTACTTAATTCATTATGGGGATACAGGCTAATTTGATTTGATATTATTTTAATAAAGTTCTGTGATATATAAGATTGTTTCAGGCTATCAAAATAATTTTCCAGTTATTACAGTTATTCAAGCAAGTCCTTTGATAGCAGCAGTTGGTCCTCGTCTGTTGTGAATACATTAGCACTGATGATTCATAGCAGCTGAGAAATGTTAAGCCTGTGAAGCATTGTGTTGATGCTCAAATTTATTCTGCAGGCCATTAAAAAAAAAAGAAAAAATATTTTGTATGCATCAAGCTTACACGTGTCATTAACACAGCTCATTTTTTAAAACCAGTCTTTCATAGAAGACAAGGTTTTTGCAAAGAAAAATCTGCTGTTCACTTTGAAATTCATTGATGCTATTTTACATGTTTTTTATATACAGTTTGCATCAGCCTGTATATTAAGTGAATCAAATAGTTCTAAAAATGATGCATTCTCTCATCACGGGGGGTATTGTAAGCCATTACAATATAACTGTTCCAGTCCACAACACTATATGTTCATTTTGCTGTCATGCAGACAAAAGCTTTTAATGTTGTTAATATGCTCTGTTTAAAAATGCCATTTCTGCTTTTATGCTTTTTCAGATATTCCATTTTGTCTTTACTCTTCTTGGAATGGGAAAAAAAAAAAAGAAAAAAAAAACTAACAATTCTCCCCCAGCCAAACAAAATGAGGCTGCATCATTCCTGTACTGCTACCCGGATGCAGAGGGAAGAGAGCAGTCGTTGTGGTGAGCACCCAGCACAGGCCTGCTCCAAAAGCTGGACAACAACATGGGAAGCAGCACCCAGCAGCTGGAAACGCTGCTGCTTCTGTCTGGCGTGGCCTCTGCCCATCTTCTGCTCATCTGCATTGCTCCTGTGCAGCGATTAGCACGGGAGTGCAGAGATGGTGGCTGAGCTGAGCCATGTCTCTGGCCACACAGGATGGGATGCAGTCAGAGAGGTGGTTTAGGAATGCAGTTCGTTGTGCTTGCAGAGCAGCAAGATGCCCCATGCTCGGCACAGCTGCCTTCACAGTGCACCCTCAAAGCAGCGCATCGAGGCCATTGGCAAGGTTGCATACCTTATCCTTCTTCTAATTTGGTCTCCTTGTGAAGATTACACCAGTGATGACTTCAGCAGATTCCAGACTTGCATCCAGTGGAATACAGACCCAGGTCCTGGTCACCTGGCCTCCATCAGATCAGCTCATTATGCTGCAGGTACAGCTGCATATGCGTATGGCATCTTTTGGGTGTTCTCAGAGGAACTGTGCCTTCCTCACTAGGGCTCCTCGCTCCAATCTAATATTAAATCAATTACCAGCCTTGCTTTTATCTTATTTGGAACACGTCCGAAGAGGTAGAACCCCTTCTATAAGCTGATTTATCATTATCTCAGCAAACTACCATTCTTGTCCCCATTACTCCTGCTGAAAGCCTTTTCCAGAAATTCCTTAATCTGCTAGTTATGAATGTTATTCCAATTTCATTCCTACATTCCATCAAATCTGGGTTATAGTCAATCTCATTTCTGTCAGCATTACACTTGCAGATAGAAACTGTCCTAAGGCATTTATTGACAGCAGTCACACCCCTTCTGTGTCTCATTTTGGTAGACTAAATCTCCTTTAGGGCCCACTTGTAACAGGTTTCCCAGCCCTCACACAACCAACCAGCATTTCCTGCACCATCCCTTTCTGACAGCCCATGCATTCAGCTTCCCATCTCTGACCAAGTTCCTCTGCAGATCATCTTAGCGACATTTCTCCTATTTCTTTAATTCCTGAGAGCCATCCTTTCACCCCCAGCGTCTACACCCAATGCAGTCATATCATAACAAGGGTTCTTTTCATTTCCTACATGCGTATCCATGTGCTTTTTCTTAGTAAGTTCCATCTCATGCCTGTCACTCCAGCCCCCAAGGCCACCCGCTTTCTTCCCTGTGCATTCAGGTTCTCCTTTTTCACTGGCAGTGTCTCCAAACTTTGTCAACTCCAACATTTCATTAGCACATTCCTAATTTATGCTCCAAGGTCACTAATGAAAATGTTAAATAAGATGAGTCAGACTGATCCTTGACGAACTCCACTAATGAGCCCTTCTCCTGCCCTATGTTCCCCTCTCACAAGCTGTTGCTGTCTCCCCTTTTCGCCATTCCTCACCACTCTCACACAAAAGCGCATCTCTTCCTGCTTAACTAGATGCTTCCCATGTGGCACTTCATCAAGAGCTCCACTGAAGTCCAGACAGATTAGATCTACTGCATTTCCTTTGTCCAGAAAATCAGTTATTTAACCGAAGAGAGCTGTCAGCTTGCCCTGGTGTGATCTACCTCACGTGAATACAGCTAGAACTGAACCCGTTCTCCACGAACTTGCCTGCTTTTGTTTTTTTCCTCAAGAACATACACTAAAGCCTTATAATAATATTGAAGTTGCATCAAGAAGCCTTTCATTTCTCAGATTGCTCTTCCAGACTCAAACTGCATATATTTGCTCTTCAGTTACGTGCCGTATCACCTGTTTGCTATACCTATTAAAATATTTGCTGTCACTTTGTATTTCTGGCACATCCAGAAAGCTGGAGGAAGCCCAGTTCACTAAGAAATATGTTCCTTTTCAAATCACTCAATGCATTTTAACCTATAAATTAGTCATTCGTTGTGATGATTAGTTCAAGGATCCAATATTTAAGATTTATTATTCAGGCACTGCAATGAGTAAACCTCTCACAAAACCCAAGTTATTATTGTGCTCTCACAATGTACACCCTGACATTAGTGAGCTCCACCTCAAATTGCTTTGTTTGCTCGGTTACAAATGAGTTTAAGATACTCATTATCAAGCTGATGTTTGAAAGCCTGGAAAGTATTTCCTCTGAATAACCAAATGGGGAAGAAGAGGGAAGAAGCCCTCCTGCAAGTGGCAACGGAAAGGTGATACTTGGACTAGAACAACCATCTCTACTATACTCTGTTAGATCTTGGCATTTGAACATAAACCTGTATTTTTACCAGGTACAAATACTCGAATGCTGGCAACACAGAGATTTTGCTTTGAGAACCGAGAGCTCTCAGTATCCCTTTACTCGTTGGTTTGATGCTTTTAAACATTCATCAAAGAAAATACAGTTAAATGGAAGGGGGATCGCCACTGAGGACATTTCATCCTCTGCATGTTCTCCATGCTGCTGACATTCCCTTACAAAGCAAAGTGCTCCTATTGTACACTGTAGCTTGCATTTGGACAGAGACAACAGATTTTCATGTCTGTTTTATTGAGATTATAACTGCTGTGCCAAACACAGAAACGTCTGATAAGTGCATTATCAAAATTATAACTGTATTTTAGTCACAGTGTAACAACCTTCCTACAAGGAAGGCAAACCCAATAATGCTTAAGCCTGAATCTGAATTTTGAGCACTCCATGATTGTTTGAGTGGGTTCAGAATTAAGTAAAATGAGTTTATCTATCCCTATTTCTATAATAATACTCAGCACTTAGCAATTCTCATCTTCAAAGCACTTTACAAACATTAACTAATTAACTATTAATTGGTAAATTTGAAAAGGTTGATAGGTGAGGTGAGCTTTGGATAAGACCCAGAAATACGGATGTTTAGTTTATCTGTGAATTACTTAATCATTAGTGAATCACAGAAATTAGAAATGAATAAGACCTATAGGGTCACCCTGTCCAGCCTGATGCCATTACAGGATTTTCCCTTACAATATATTCTCAAGTGTTTTGTCTAGTTTAATTAGAAATCATCCAAGCAATGGGGCTTCCACGGTTTCTCTTGGGATATTCTTCCTTAGCCTAATGTATCTTTCCAGTAGGAGGTTGCAATATTCAACATAAGGTTTTCCTTGCCATATCATACCACCATTTCTATATCTGCCCTTTCAGATCACTTCAACCAATCTCTATGCACAATTTCAATTACACACAGAATTTTTCCTTCTGCTTCTCTTGGGTCGATCTGGCCCAAAGCCCTTGGTTATTGGAAAATGTCTACTTGTGAAGAGAGAAAAGCTAGCTTTTGTTGTCACTGTAGTCTAACTGCAGCCTAAGCGATACTGTAGATTATGTCACCACAACCTGCTTCTTGTTAGGTGGAATCCCAAATACCCAGATCTTGTGTATCAGCCTCACTAAATCATTCTTCCCTCTCTCCCAGCACAATTACCATTACTCCATGTCCCGGTAATTTACACAGCTGTAAACTTCTCAGGGCACCTAAACTGATTCTCACTACATTTGTCCAATGCCCAGGGACTTCAGATGAAGCTCATCAGTACCTCAGTAGATCTGCTGAGTCACCAGGCAAGGAGGAAGGGGATATGACTGTGACTCTAAGTGTAATGTTCCTTGGGGAGAAGAAAGTTTTGCTTAGATAGCTTCCAGATTTAATGGGATATCAGTAGGATCACCCATAAGATCAAAATCCACTTTGTTTTCAAGTCCCCTGTGGGTCCTGAGCAGATCTTCTCCACACCTCGAAGAAAAAGCCAACTTCCTCCATTTCTTCTTTTCAAGGTGACTGTAGTCTTGTAGTAATATGAAAAGTCCTCCTTTCCCTCTGAAGTCCATGCAGTCAACATATGGTTCTCCAGCCCCAAGCCAGCCCCATCCCAGTAGGAACGTACATGAGCACTTGTTTTTCTTCAGAGAAGAAAAGTTCCTTTCAAACAAGAGCTTCCTACACTGCATCATCCTTTTCCTATGATGGAAACTTCAAGAAGATATGACATATAGACACATCAGTCAGTCTATTCAAAACTTTTTTCAACCACTCTGGATTCCTGAAATATTACCAGGTCTTCACCAAAGACAAACAGGCATGCTAGCTTGTCCAGAGGACCCGTACCACGCAAGATAAGGGTGATTTGAATCTGGGGACATTTATTTCCATTTCTTCATTTAGAGTCTTCACAGCAAAAATAAAAATGAATTCCAGAACAAAGACAAACATCTGTCTCTCTAGTGAATTCCCCTCAGACTGTGATAACAGATCTCTTCTGGTCAATTTACTGCAATAAAAATAAAGATGGGTATTTTAAGTTGAAACAATACACAAAAGAAAGTAAACAAACTTTACCTGAGACAGTCAGATGAGAACTCAGGTCATTTGTTATGATGCAACAAAAGCTGATGAAGGCTTTTATAAGATTGCACCAGCACCCCCATTTATAGTAGTACCTGGACCAGCCACGATATTTCAGAGCCATCCTGATCTACTGGGCTGAGGCTGGAAGCATGGAACAACACTCTCACATGCACCAACTCCTCTAGCAAATTAAGCTCCAAGTACATAACAGAAAACCTAAAACTGTTTCCTCAAAGGACTTTTACACTTCTCCCATGTGTGCTGCAAATTGCTCTCCTTCCCCAGCAACTGTAACAGCACCGTTAATTCCATAAGTCTGCTGCAGTTTGAATCCAAACTTTGAAGCCTCTTCTTGATCTGAAGGAGATATATTTTCAGTCAAGAGGAAAAAAATAATCTCTGATTTTTGTAAGTTTTCTTATAATGACATGCAATAGAGTACGTCTGAAGATGTATCAGCAACTGTTGCAAAAGTTTTGTGCTCTATTCAGTATTTACCTGGAGGGACAATATTAACTCCATAGAAATTGTCATCTGCCTATCATTTTTCCAGTTCTGTTGCTTAAAAAGTAGTTTATTTGACTTCAATTTTTAACATTCAAGAAGAAAATAGATATTCTCCTCTCTTGTGCACCATAGAGGCACTTAAAGACACCTACCGGAGAATGAGGCTGCCTTTGCTTTCACCTCAGGCTTCTAGAGAGATGCCACCAATATCAGTGAGTTCCTTCCATCATGAGAAACCCCACCTCTTCACAAGACAAAACAGTGTGATGAACTCTAAATCACATGTGGATAGGTGGCAGAGCCTAGCTGAGATTTTTCAAACCAGTAATAGGGATTAAATTACATTCATATATAATTAATAGATGTTCAGTCACTTCTGAAGAAAGATAGTTTTCCATTCAGATGTTCAAATAGCTGAGTTTTGATTTTCGCTGGTACTAAAGCGTGCCCCAGAGATGTTTATGTGTGTGTGAAGGAGAGACAAAGAACTCATACTGTGGCTCAAAATAAGAAAAAAAAAGCCTTAAATGTCACTATATATACTCGAGGAACACAACTGACACGTTGGAATAAAACAAATCACTACCACAAGCTATCAGTGCACTAAAGCCTACAGCATGAGCTGTTCTTACAGCCATTTGATGCTCACACAGATCCGTCTGCCCTCAAAACCCAGCTTCTCATTTGTTCACACATACATGGAAGGCATCAGTGTACTCACAGACCCCTCCCAGTGTTTGGCACAAGCAGCTGGGGACGTGGGGTCCTGTGGCAGAGTCATGGCCCAGCCACGCTGGGTGAGGGTGCAGCGCTCGCCCAACGCTGCCATCCGCTGTGCTCTGTTCCCATCAATTCTGTTGGTGGATGGGACTGACTCTTACTTTTTTTTTCCTTCCTTCTCTGAAAATCAAAAAGCAGTTCATGAGTTGGTCGAGAGCCAGCAAAAATGAATAGTAATGAGCCAATTTCAATAGAAATAGGCTCATTACCATGCCAGTGGCTGATAAAACCAAATGCTCTCAATTCTCTCCAGCAAACGAGGTGCTGTAGGCAGTGTCCACTCTCCTGCCTGCAGGAAGTAACTCACTATTTCAAAATTAAAAGAATCAAAATACAAGTTGGAGTTTATTTCTGTGTTATACCTACTTCCCCCTGCAGGGTTGTTTCTAACTAGCTGCCAAAAAAGCTCCGTCTTTCTCTTGAAAAGAGAAAAAAAAATATTTTTTGTACGTTGTTCACTCCCTGAATGGTAATGGGAAATCCTGTGTAAACTCCAAGCAAAGAAGATGATCTAAAGAGCAGCTTTGAATGCAGCACACTGCTCCATGCACAACAGGAGGCTACAGGTATTCTTGAGTATCAGAAACCTACTTGCAATTTCCCAATTGCAAGAAAAAATAAAACAGAAAAAAACTCACAACCTTAAACCAAAACCCAAATCCAAGCAAATATAGACCCCTCAAGCCATAATAGAGTCCCACAATGGCAGGAGGGTGCTTTGTAGCTGAATTAGATGATTGAGAGAAAATAAAAAAGAGAAAGATGATCTCCCAGATTCTCAGTTTCTCCATGCATCACTTCACAGCAGTAGGATAAGGAGAATTTGACTTGGTTTGCCATATGCTGAAGACCTAAATCCTTGATACTTTTACCCCAAAAGTGATTTGAGCCCTGAAACAAGCTGGAGGGGAAACTCACCTGGCGCAGTACTCCTGAAGTGTTGACACTGCTGATTGCATGGACAGACAGGACAGACAGGCTGAACACACACCAGTGTGATTTGATGGGGAAGTGAGTGGAGTTGGCCCCTTCCTTGTCAGAAGTCACAGGGGAAATTAGCAAAGCTGAATTTCAGAAGAACAGACTGAGTCCTGCAGTGAATGAGCATGAATGCCTCCTGTCAGAGATGGTTCTGAGGCAGGGCAAACAGCAGGGCAGGTTTCTGAAGGAGAGGAGTTCCAGCTGCCTTCAGCACTACTGGTGTCATAGATCACCCCTTTCTCACTTCTTGGGGCACGTGAAGCATTTTGGAGGCACTCTCATTCCAGACTTCCTCTGCCATTTCCATTCCCATCCCTAAGCCACTGCTTCCCAACCATTTCCTTGGTCAAGCCAGCAACACTTAGCCTTCAAAATTATTTCCTTTCTTGCCATAAAACCTTGCAAGGCTTTCCATTTTAGCAGCTTGAGAATTTTAACTATCCCCTTTGCCCTGCCAGCCACTTAAGTCCCGAAAGTATAAGCAGGCTGAGTGGAGTACATCATCTGTAAACTCGACTTGCCTAGTCAGGGGGTCTGGGGGGCTTTCTGCACACTGAAACAGAGCCTTTTAACACTGAATGGTGCAAATTGTCCACTGGGGACAACTTCAAATGTCTCTACAATGCATATTTTGCAGTGCTTACTGGCTGGCTCCGGCTGAGCTGCTACTACTTATTTAGAAACCTATGAAAACTCTTTTATAGATTTTGTTTTGCTAGAGTAAATATTAAGTTTTAAATACATTAAGAAAAATCAGTGCAGGAAGAGAAACAGATTAAATAAACCTTTCAGAGACACTATTTACTTTGTATTTTTATTTTTTTAATGAACTCCTTTCCCTCAGGTCAGGACACTGACATTTTAGTACACACAGACGTTAAAAATGAGAATGCACTCTCTCACACACATGCTTACCGAAGCTAGCTCCCCTTGTTAATATTAAACTTCTCTATCTGGTTATGACACCAGCTGATATAATAAAGCAGTGATAGTCTTATTATTCAAGCACTGCTCTGATAAATTATCTACATTAACTCTGGAGCCAAAGCTGTCTGGTTCCAGCTGGTGTTGCTTAGATCTGTCTTAAGTCATTCGGAACCAGTGGAAAACTTTTTTTGGAGTCCAGACTTGACCCCTTCAGGTCCCCAGAACATTCATGTGTGTGTTCACAAGGGTACAAAGCACATCCTTAATGCTAATCTGCCTTAATTAAGGTCCCATGACAGGGAGCAAATCTCACCTTCTCACACCTTCTCATTCACCTTCAGGCCTCTGTGGAATGGATGGGGTAGTGAGGTCAGAGGATCATGCCACGTGAGCCATGTGAGCTTAGATGGCTCCAGTCAACCAGCGTGTTCACATCTATTCCATCTTGCAAAGTCTGGGTCTGAAAGATCTACTAGCTCATGCAACTCAATTTTGTGCCAGCACAATTCATTTCTCAATAGATCACCAAGTCTGGTTTTACATGTTCCCCAGCTGTGGCCTAGCCAAGCTCAAGTCCTTAGGTGCAACACAAGAGTAAATGGATGAAGTCCTGTGGCCTACATAGTCAGAGGAGCTGATCACAGGGTTCTTCCCTAGCTTCAAAAATATCAGAGTATGAAGCAACAGAGCTTCCATCACATCATCCCAGCAGCTGCTCAGTAGCCTCAGGCTTCCCTCCATCATGGAATTTTCTTCCCAATATTCAGCCATGGCTTCACTTCATTTCATCCAGTTCTCTTCTGCCTTCACCTCCTTGCCCTGTGTAGTGCTCCCAAGCTCTCTGTACCCATATCTTTCTTATACCAATCATCCCCAGTGTGTCTGGGCCAAAGTCAAGTGCAACCTCTCTGCACCCAAGGATGGCCTCAGGTCTTCTCTGAAATCTCCAGCTACTGATGCCTGGAATATTTTGCTACATTAAATCTCTTACTGTCATTCTGTCATGTTTCTTATCTCAGTCTTCCTTTATCATTTCATATTTGCAGCTCCTGCCCATCCGATATTATGTGAGAGTATATTTCTTATTCCAGGTCATGAATGAAGATATTAATTAACATGAGATCTCATGCTGTGGTAGCTCAGAAGAAGCCTCTTTGCAACTTCATATCTTTGTACAGCTTTTGCTGCTGCTCCTGTACTGGGGAACATGGCACAGTTTGCATCCCTGCAGAAGTCTGAGAGAGAAGGCAGAGCCATGAGGGGGGTTAGGAAATGCCTCTTGCTGCTCTTCCCAGCTTTCCAATTCATCCATCCCTTCCATCCTGCCTGCTTGTTGGTTTGCCAAGCTGTACAATGGGAATGGTTGGACCAGCAGGGCTGAGGTATGACAATGCAGGAACACCAAGTCATCGTGACAGCTCTGTAGTCAGTTTCTCGCACCTAATATCCTTCTCTGTTCCTTCTGTAAACACGATTCTTAAGTTCACAACCACACAGAATTTAGATAAACTTCCAGATGGGCTTTGAGAAGAAGGCAGACTAGGTAGGCAGGAAACCTGTGTGATACGCAAACGGAAACATATGCCTGGGTACATATACATATTAGGAGCTGTTGATCTCCCACTGCAATTAAGAGGTTATTAACACTAATAAAAAATTACAGTTTGCTTAAGTTTCCCAAGAAGCACTGTTTAAGAGTTCTCCCAGCACCCCCCTCTACTCCAAATTGTTTTACATGAGCCTGCTCACAAGCAGATTCCTCCCCAGAAAAAACCTACACAAGCGATATATTTTGCCATGCCCGAAGTAGCTTGCTTTCACTTAAGCACTTTAGAGGAGCAAACTCTCTTTAAAGACACAACGTCAGCAGCATCCAGCATCTCCTCAACACCTTTAAAGCAGCCCCAGCAGCACCCAAGGCACACCTCCCCCCACATGAGCCACCAAAATGCAGCTTGCAAAAGAAGCGCTCAACCCAGGCTCTCCTCTGCAGCCTGAAAGAAGCCCTTTACAAGGTGAGAGTAGTCAGGAGGAAAGAAAGAGTAGATCAGCAGCCCATGCTCACTGTCACAGCCATAGCAACACCTGTTCACTCACTACTCACACCTATGGCCCTGCTGATAGTGTGGGCTCTGCTTTGTTGGGGCAGGCATGACCCAGCATGCTGCCTCAGCCAAGGCAGTCAAAGGGGGGATCTTGCAGCCAGAAGGTCAGGCTGCTCTGCCTCGCACACCATGCTTCTGAAAAGACTAATTGGACTCAAAAGAGTGTGAGTGTCCTGCTAAGCAAGGGCTGCCATGCCCCTAGAAAGCAGTTTCTTTATGTGCTGTCCACCTGGACACACATAGATTGAGTAAAACAACACGGAGAGCAGTGGGCAGTCTGTCCCCCAGGGCAGCATCTGTCTTCAGTAGGTCAGCATTTTGAAGGGGATATTTGGGGGATTTTGTCATGCCAATAAGCTTGCCACCAGCTGACTGTCAAGTACAATACGTATGTAAGGATGAGCAGAGTTATTTGATCTTCTCCCTCCCCATGTCCCTCCTTTTGCTTGGGCTTCAAATTATTAGCGCTGGTTTTATTTAAGGTCTCATGCCTGTCCTGCTCACCACAGGGAGCTTTTCCATGTGGATCACAGATAGGAGGAAACCCTATTGCCATAGGTGCTGAGCAGAGGCTGACACCGTAAACATCACAACCTCCAGGCCAATGCATTCCAGTGCACTAGTAAGCCAAAATAAAGGTAACAAATGGAAGTTCCTTATCGCAGTGGCAAACGTTCCGTAGCTCAATACCATTGTGCCTTTCCAAGGTATTTTCTCTCTGCTCAAGGCCCAAGTTCACAGCCACCACCACACCAGCAGCTGGTCCTCCTCCCAGTACTTGCACTGTGGGGTACCCACAGGAGAAGGGCCCCGGGGAGCAGGAACCCCTCAGGGATCTCTGCCACACAGACTGCTTTGCAGCCTTTGTCATTGAGTTCATTTATCTCCCAACAGCGTGAGCATTCCAATAGCAGTGGAATCCAGGTGGTCTGAGGATCGATTTCAGCCTGTTGTGGGCATTACCCTTGATTTCCTGTGTTCGCAAGCAGGTGGTGTGTCTTGGTACAACGTCAGGGATGAAGACAGCATGAATCACCCAACATGAAGTTTGTGAACTCTCCAAAGCAAGTGCTGTGCAGGCAAATTGCTGTGTGAGGAGGGTACAGAGATTTTTTTTTTCCCCTTTGATTTCCTTAATTTATTAGCTTTTCCAGTGCTACCAATAAAACTATCATTCATGCCTTGCTCCATGTCCACCAAATATCATAGAATTATAAAATCAAAGATTCCTTAGAGTTGCAAGGGACCTTTAAAGGTCATTTAGTCCAACTCACTTGCAATGAACAGGGACATCTACAGCTCAGCCAGGTTGCTCAGAGTCCCATCCAGCCTGACCTTGAATGTCTCCAGGAACAGGGCTTTCCAGCACATCTCTGGGCAACCTGCACTACTGCCTCATCACCCTCACTGTAAAAGACTATTTCCATCTAAATCTCCCCTCATAAAGATTCCCTTGTCTTATAAGCACAAGCCCTTCTAAAGAGGCTGTCTTCTTCTTTCTTGTAGCTCCCCTTCAGATACTGAAAGGCCGCTCACCATCAGGACCATGACTAATCCTATCTATATGTCCCTCTGGATGGCATCCCATCCCTCAGGTGTGTCAACCACACCCCACAGCTTGGTATTATCCACAAACATGCTGAGAGTGCATTTGACCCCACTGTTATTGTCACTGATGAAGATATGAAACAGCACTGGTCCCAGCATCTCCACCCAGACATTGAGCCATTGACCACCGCCTTCTGGACTCCACTGAACATTCCACCCATTAAATCCATATTGGATGCTACGCTCCCTCCTCCCATCTGCAAGAGAAATGTTTACAAAAGCACAGAGCTTTCTCCTAGGAATACCAACAGCTCTGCCACTGGCATCACACCACTCCAGTCATGTCAGGTGCACAGAGAAAGGTGGGCAGGGACCTACGAACCTGGCTAGGAAGTCACTGTGTTAATGCTGCTGGAAGATAAAGAGCTATTTACCTTGTTCTAATTAAGGCAGAATTCCTCAATTCTGATGTCAGGCTAAATAGAGGCTGATACGGGTGTTGTGAAAGCCCTCCTTAATTGCAGCCATAACTGCCAGCATTCAGGCCAGGGCTTTAGTGCTCTCAAAGGAAAATAAACAAAAGTGCTCCTGGAGGCTTAAAGATTCTGAGGAGAGGAGAAGAGAATGACACTCTCTCCTCTCAACAGTCGGGACCTGAGCCCCACAGCCCAGCAGTCTCGCTGGGTTAAAACCTTGGGTGCTCTCTTGAAGGCATCAGGAAAGACGTAAAGAGCCAGTATGACAGCATCTCTGCTTATTTGATAGGGATCCCCTTGGAGTTTGTAGGACTTTAGGTAATTTGGTACTTGTGAATAGAGGCAGAATTACTGCTCCAAAGTGGCAGTTTATACAGAGCATGAGGCAGGGCACCATGGCACTGAACTCCTCATCTGCCCTCCTCCAGCTGGCTGTTTGGGTGCCTGCTTACTCCTGTTCTTCTGAGGTCTTCAGGCAGGGGAAAAAATCTCTTGGAAAGATCTCAGAGATGTGTCAGAAAAATAAAACCATGTGCTGATGTCGCTTTAGACAGGCAGGGTCGTTTTTATCAGATGCTCTGGTGGAGAGGATCTCGGTTTTTAAGTTGGATATTAGGTAAAATTTCCTCCCAGAAAGAGAAAGAGTGGCAAAGCCTTGGAACAGACTGCCCAGGGAAGTGGTATTTTCACCTTACCCTCCCTAGAGGTGTTAGAGAAAAGGGTAGATGTGGCACTTGGGTGGAGTGGCTACTGGGTCTGGTGGGGATGCAGGGAGGGTTGGACAAGATGCTCTTAGAGGCCTTTCCCAACATTAATGGTTCTACGATTGTAAGATTCAGTTCCTGCAGGATTTTACTGCTGGCCTCAGTTCTACCCAGTTAGCTTCCTCCATCTGCACCTCAACCATGAAGCACAAAGCAGTATTCTGGAACCCAAACGAAAGTGCTTCGCATTTCGCTGCACAGTCAGCTGCCCCCACACAAACAGGAGGCACAAACTGCCCACGTCCTTTCCAGGCACAAAAAAAACACCTCCTAGCTGAGCCAATATGCTTTTCTCTGTATTTAATAATTTGATTTTGAAGGCTAGTCATATCAAAGAGCAAAATATTCAATATCGTTAATTCAGTTTTGCAAAATATATTCTTAATGTAAAAATGATTTTGCTTGGAGTGGTAGTGTAGTAATAAAGCAGGTATTGACCAGATCTTATTGATTGTGCAGTCCTCGGGCAAGGAACACTGACCTTGCTCACGCTCTTATTGCTTACGCTTTCCCAGGCCTTCTTCATCTATGCCCGCTCAATAATATATTATTAATATATATTTTTAGCAAAAACTGTATGTTACGAGGTGAGCGCTTCTTAGTGATTTTTTTCTGTGCTGCTGCTCTGCCTTTGGGATTCTTCAGGGAAGAAAAGATTTTTCAGCCAGCTTGCTCCTGGGCTGCTGCTCACAAACACCTTTCAACAAAGTTGCTTTGCTGATCTGATGGAGGCCAGGCGCAGCTCTCTCTTCTCTTTTTAATTGAAAGATTGTTCAGTTCTCAGTCCCTTATGGGGCCAAAATTCAGGGACTAAATATAGTCGAGGGAAGAGCTATACCTTGAGTGCTTGAGGGAGAAAGACAGCACGTATTTCCAGTGAGATCAAGAGTTAATAATGCAATTTAATTGTTGATCATTCTTCTCAGATAATTATAACCATTTTGAGGGCTTGATTCACTGTCACCTTGCATTCAGAAGAGCCCTCTGCTCCGCTCGAGATGGATTAGCAAATGGGATAGTTCTGGTGTCCCCGTTGCCATGCTGCCCTTGAAGCACAGACACCTAAGCAGGATCCCAGGCGGCTTGAGCACCCTCGTGGTACAGTGCTGGGCTCTCAGACAATATGGGAGCACCCAAAAGCTGTTAGAAATTATCCGAAACCACCCACAGGCTCCATGCTTGGCAGAGCAATGGGAAGCACGAGTCCAACCCTCTGGGAGTAGCAAAACATTCTGCTGCTCACCTCTCGGGTTGCCCTCACCTGGGTGCTCTGCACTTCGTCACAGAGGTATTGCCAAGGCTGCAGTGCCTGTAGGGATGGAAGAGGGGAAGAAATGCTCCAGCAAACCAAGGCCACCAGTTCCTGCCTCCTTGCTGTTTCTCCCGCAGCAGCATCACAGTGATGTGCAGGCAGCGTCTGCTTTGGGAGCCCCTGCATATGGACCAGGTGCAAGCTCCAGGACTTTGCTCTGGGTCTATGTCTTTCCACTGCTGCAAAACTAGGTGTGGAAGCAGAGAAGATGTATATCTAGGTGATGCACACATCCAGTTTCGTTCACAGGATTTTATCCATTATTGACCAGCTTTTGTTAGGTGCTATAAAAACAAAGAAAATTACAAAAACCAACAAAATATGCCAAATGAGATACTGATTTGCAGAACTTGCATTGAGAGGTAAAAGGGTAGCTGTGTGCAAACTGGTCTGTCTCTGAGGAACGAATGTAATAAAGTGGTAACAGATCAAGGTCCTAAGCAGGCTATTACACCTAGGTACTTCTCCAGTTCATTACATAGCCCGCATCTTTTCCCTGTGCATCAGCAGAAGTTATCTGGAGGCAAAATGAAATGAGCACAGATAGTTGCGGGACACATCATGTCCCATTGTCAAGCCCATGCACTGCACTGGTATTTACATGTGCAGCTTGTCAAGGAACCCAAATGCTCAATGATGCTTTTGCATGAATGACACCACAAGAAAAAGAATATATTGTATCGCATTGTATTATCAGCCATTGAGGGCTCTTTTGTTTAGTTTGATAATATTACATGTTTAATAAAACACTGCTGAATTTTGATTGCATCTTGTGAGCACAGTCCTTTATTCTTTCGCCAGCTGGCTGATACAAAAGCTTATTTTCGTTTTAAAGACTTTACAATTCCCAGACTCTGTCCCTCGTTCCTGGATGAGTGAGGTGCGCTGGAAGGCAGCGGGTAGCACGAGCAGGTCCTGCCCCTGGAACGGGCTGGGGCACCTTGAGCTGCTACCACCAGATCCCTCGCACCCGAGGAGCTGACATCTCCACATGTGAACGAAGCCACTGCGCGCAGCCAAGCATCACCATCCCCTGAGCTCCACATCAGGAGTTACCACACCAACCCCTGCCTTGGGATCCAGCTCCTGGGGCCATTTCCTGGAAAAAACAAATGAGAACACATCCCTCTCCTCTCTCAGATTGAGCCTATCCTATGTGTGACTGCACCTAATATTTCTTGAGGTGAGAAAAGTTGCCTGGATTATAGGAATACAAATGGATTAATTTGAGGTGTATTAGATTCATAGCAAAATATAAGTTTGCTTGTATTAGCATAATGATGTCATAAAAATGTAGATTCGGAGGCAGAGATTATTTGTGGTACTGTTAATATGTTGTTGCTATAGCAAAAGATGTACACAATATTTACACTGTATTTGACCACATAAAACATGTCATATACAGACACAATTTTTCATTAGATGAAAGAGAGCCAGAGGGCTCTTCATGCTGCCAGTGCTCATGCTCCTGATTTTCCTTATTTTTTTACCTTTGAGAACAAATACAGTTTTAAACCATCATTACTGTATTTTGAACAGTTAATACTTCATATCGTGACATTGCTGCTCAGAGGTAACAGGTTTAGTTGATTACTATTTGTTTATAGTGCTGGAGAAACCTGCAATCATAGAGAACATAAAAGGATTGCAATTAGATCTATTGGTTGAGAGCTGCACTTCTCTGACCCACTGTAAAGTGCTTAGCACTATCAAAGAGATAATGCCTACTTGCAGCTGGCACATCTGTACATAATAATATGGGCTACATTGACACAGCCACTAAAGACTGCCACTACCCTTTTTAACTGGAAGCAGAAAACAGATCGTGCTTTTAAAGAGCGTATCAACAAAAACCTTTCCACACTTGGCCAGAATTAGCACGCGTGTGTTTACGAGGGGCTTTTCTTTTTGACTACTGCTCCTTCAGGGAAGCAAAACAGAGACTTTCAACAAAAGGCCAGGGACAGACCCAGGCTCGATGTCTCAGAAGAGCATTTTCTCCGATTGCAGACATGCCTCTGGAGCTCACTGCCAAGTGCTTCCCAGCACTCACAGCAGGCACAGCTCCTCCTGCTAGGCAGCACCAGGCTCAGCTCTGAGCACTGTTGCTGACTACTGTCTCCTGTGCTCCTGCACAGCTTTGGCACGGGTAGATTTTTGTTTTAGCTTTTTCCCACTGGGGATTGCTCTCCCCACCACATTCCCTGTCCCAGGCATGCACAGTAGAGCATGGTTTTGTTACAGCCTCACTTGCCATGGTGCAAAATCTGCTTTCTTGAAATACAAACCTATTCTGGTCAAACAGTCCAGACTGGAGCTTCCCACTGCTCTTGTTTCACTGAACATCTCTGATTCTGCACCTTCAACTTTAGCTGCACAACTATATTCCGTGCTCCCCGTAGCGCCAGGCCAGGCAGGCACTTGGATAAGCTGAGAATTATGGAAGTAAAACCAGTGTAAAAGGATGCACAAAAAACCCCAATGTGCAATTAAGCCCATGGAGTTCACTGCCTTGTGATGCTATCAAGGATAATGACACGTCGCACTGGAAGAAATGATGGCACAACTATGACTGAGGAGAGCATCCCAAGCCATCCCACTAATGACAGCAAAGAACTTTCACTGCAAGGGAAACTCCAAATTTTCAAATGAAACTGAGCATGAGAGGCTATGATAGAAAAATAAAAATGGTGCTTGATTTTGACCTCATCAAAATGTTTGATTGTGATGTGATTAAAATCTTTCATTTTCATAAATTTAAGGGTGTTTTTTTTTTTTTTTTTTCCAGTTTGTTAACTCCATTCTTACATTATATTATAACTTACAGATGGTGAAAATATTTTGACTATTACTGTATTATGGCTTTTCATTTTGGGCCAAATTAGTTGGCTACTACTATTATGTTATGACTGTAACAGTCAAAAGCTTTAGACATTTATATTTTAACATTATAGTATATAACAAAGCTGAAAATGTTGCAGTCAGAGCAAATCCTCAGATTCAAAATTTGATGATGTTTATCTCAAAAGTCACAGCTCCTGTTCTTATACGATCGTATGTTATTTCAAGTTTATAATTGTAACAGTTGCTCTTCAGGGTCATAAGAAAAATCTTATGACAGAGAGACCTGGGAAAGCCAACACAGAACTGGTGGAAAATAAGTTGCATATCATCCCAACTGACTTTTGTTGTCTTTTCAGCCCGATGCAGCCCACTCTTGGGTAAACAGAAGCACACAAGACCCCAGGTCTGGTGGTTTACACAAGGATATAGCCAAGGCTTCTCATCTCGCCCTTGCTTACACCATTCCAACTGCTACCTGCAACCACACACTGGTGCTGTTACTGAGCGGGTCGCTTGCACTCTTTTCTTTGCTCCACGCTCCTTATCTTTCCACTCTATAAGAGTACATGTGGGATCCTGTCATTCACCCTCCATTGCTCTGAGGCAAACATAAACAGTGCTTTGATTACAATGCAGAAATACTACTTCATACCAGAGGAGGAATTCACAGCAAAAATCATTGCGTTTATTTTTGTTTGTGTTATAGCATTCCAGTAAGTGGAACAGCTGAGTGTTTATCCTACTGAAAGGAAATTTGTGTTGGTATTTGTAATAAATGTTTTACACTTTAAGGGATAAAAACAATTTTAAAATCACTGAAAGAGAGGAAGAGACATGAAAATATCTCAGCAAAGTTGCCCATACACCCTTGTGTTTCCTTCTGCTGTTTCTCATGGGATCCCAGGCAGCCCCCACATGTTCAGGTCTCCTCCAGGATCTGCTCAAATTTGTCCTGATCTCACCCACCACATCCACAGAACCAAATGGAGGCACGAAAAAGACTAACCTCAGCTTCGGGGTGCTTTGACTTTCACACTGAAGAGCCTGCTAGGGAGATGGGTTGGTTTGAAGAACACAAAGATCTCCTGTTGGAAGCCTACCAACCTGAAAGCATGCTCCCCTTTGGCCAATGATCTGACACGGTTCCCAACACAAAAAACAACTAAAACCAGCAGTAACTGGAAATGTTCCCCAGTGAACCTGTAAGCATGAGATTTCCATCCAGCTTTTCCAAGAAAACACATTCATAAACGTTTCATGACACCCCTGCAGTCCCAGCGCAAGACTGAGGACAAGTCTTAGTGCCTTGTCTTAGGCTGGTTCAAGTTGGCAGCCCCAGGCCTGTTCAGCAGTGCCCCAGTTGGGCCTCTCTCCCCCGACTCCACTCCCAGGTACTCTCGAGGGTTTCCCAGAAAGTTGCATGGGGCAAAAGGTCCCAGTAAAGCACAGATTCTTCCCAGCTGGAAGCGCTTTCAGGAAAAGGTCACCTCAAAGATAAGCATAGTTTCCAATGTCTTTCTAAACAATAAGGGGAGAAAGAAAAATTATTTTCCCAATTTAAAATGGCTTAAGATTAAGTTGGTTATGTTTATTTACCCTAAAGAAAGAAATGCAGTGAAAATCAGTACAGAGCCTCAGGGTTTACCTGGGCTAAAAGCAGAAGAACGGCTTACTTACGGTGCAATTAGAAGTTGCAGCCTTTACCTGGTTTGTTCTAGGGTCTGTTAGTTTGGTGAGGATTTATTTATTTATGCTGTTTGTTGTTATGTGTTATGTGGGAAAAATAATCTGCTGGTTTGCCTGCAGTGAGCTGGTTCTTTCCCACCACCTCCTGCGCCCCCCAGCCCATGCCTCTCAGGTGCACGGCTCTGCTTCGGGACAGGAAACATCACCGCTATGCAGATCCTTCTCCAGAGAGGTAAAGACAGAGACCAAACTCTCCCTTACCAGACACAGCAGATATCAGCTGTGGAGGACGCAGTGTGAATTTGATGATTTACCCCTATACTTAACTGTGCTTGAGAGAGGGTCCTTGGAATCCTCCGAGCAGTTTCTGCTGAATGCACCATGCCCAAACTGCCAAGGGAGGGATGCAGGCATGCAGCACGGGCTGTGAAGTCCGCCAAGAGAAAATGCACCTTATTTATTTGCTGCTCCACTTCTCTTGGGGATAAGTTCTCTATAAATGACAGAGTTAAATTCACAGATGTATAAGCAAAGATCCCATGTAATTTCAAGTAATTTCTACCTTTCTTGCATGTCTGAAAATGAGCCTTTGGCTCAATAGTACGTTTGGGTAGTTTTGAAATATGTATATATTCATATATTTATTTATAGCACTAATATGTTTGACTTAAGATCACATCAGCTCTAGTTACACAGTATCATAAGAAACCAAACCCTTCAGATTCAATGTTCATACCTACGAATTTGAAAAACGCAGTCTGAGCACCTGACATGGACAGTTGGCATATCTTGTGAAGATGAATTGCTTCAAAATTGGCTACCTGAGGTCTAAGCAATGAGACACTGTAATGATGCTGAAATGACGGTGGGAAGGAGGGAATATGTCAATGACACTGGAGTGGGAACAATATTATTATTCTCATTGTTTGGATATCACCAGCATGTTATCTACAACGATCCACAAAATAATGGAATATAATGAAACGATTTATCCTCCACAGACATATTTTATAAAGGCTCAGAAAGAAAGGACAGACTTCTAAATTGCCTTGGCTATTCAAATTTAGACCGACACTAAATGCACTAGAAATGACAGGAATTCTTACACACTTTCAGAAGATGGTGAGGGTGCCTGAGGAGGCCATCAAGGATTTGGGCTCTTCACTCATTAACTCTACAGCAGAGTTTTCTTCTTCACAAAAGACTCAAGTTTCTTTTGGACAAGAGAGTCAATCATTCTTGGAGGGTCCCTTCTCTTCGATCCTGGTAAGATGGATTTTATATGAATGCACGATCCATGCATTCAAAACTTCAACTCAGATTGGCAGCCTGAGAGAGCTGCTCCACAGCTGTCTTGCAGAACACGTTTTCTAGCCCTAAATTCTGCACCACCTGTACTACACTGCTCCTCATTCAACACCTGCCAAAGCACATAATGTCTTTAATTTCAAGCAAGTATCAATGTGTCCTTACAGCTGTGGGACTTCAGTTTGCTAATTAAGGGAGGATTAAAGCATGGGTTTAGTGGCTTTGTTCAATGGGACTCTCATCTGGGGGAGTTTCCTACTTGAAATCAAAACTTTGGGTCCCAAATGCCCCTGGTCAAGTACCGACCAACTTGTGAAGATTCCTTGTATTTCTTTAATGTGTCAAAGGAATAAAATCTAACTTAATGAAAACATCACCTTTCACAACAAAATAGTAGCTGGGCACTTTAAAAAGAACATGCATACATGCTACAGAGAAGTCATATCGGCAGCCTATAAAGCATAGATTTCCTAATTCATACATTATCAAAGATCAATGAGTTACTTGAAAGACAGCTGTTTGCTGCCAGTGAGGTGGACATTTTTTATTCTGGATTTTATTCAGTGGTTATAGAGGGCTACAAAGTTCTTTCCCCTTTCCTTTCCATCCTCTCTTTTTCCTTTTATTTTTTTTTTTTTTTTTCTTTTAAGTGGTAAAAGATATTCATTTAAATAAAAGAGAAGCCATGACTTTTTCCATTGGTAATCTGGTCCATGTGTTCTCTGCAACTGAGCATTTTCAGAAGGGCCTGACTGTCTGGGTTAATTGTTTAATGCTTTTAGTTAGAATTAAACTTTGCACCTGCTCTGACAGTGATAAATTAAATGTGCTCCTTTTCCAATACTGTTGCCCTCTTTAAGTAGAGACCAAGAAGTGTATCTCCCTTCTTTCCCAGTGTTTGAGGAATCTGTGCTACACTTGAGTGTAAACCAGTATAATTTGTCACTAGAGCTAGCACCAATTAAATTGATTGCGTTGGACTGAACTTTAGGACCTCTAATGCAAGCACTAAGGGAAAAATGGGCTTTTTTCTGCCCATTTCCCCATGTGGCACTTAGACATAGCTCAACAGTGGAAGGCTTTCAAGGTTCAAAAGGGTTTTATTTTCAAAAGAAATGGGCATTGATCAGTTGCATTTAAAGGCAAAGATAATTCCAGAGCTTGAAGGCTGGATTTGTGTTTAAGGTCTAAATCTCTTTCTTTAACCTTGGGGGGCCAGCATAACATAAAAGCAACAAAGAGATTAAGATTACAAAGGGTTTGCAAGTGTAAATGATGCAGTGGTATTCTTCAAACACAACACGGGCTGGACTCACAACCACAGCTCAGGTCAGCATTTGATCTGTTGATTTTACACCTGAAAAAACAATTTGTGTTTATTTGTCTCTTCGGCATTATCTTGGCAAATGTTTGGGTGAGAGTGTTGGCGTAGTGAACTAGCTGAAGCTGGGGAGTTCGAGCTCGTCTTCTTAAAGCTGATTGAAAAGCAAACACTCCAAAGGTCAGTATGGCAGAGACAGTAAGAGAATCCTTTTTCTTTGTCAGTGTAACACAGCCCACATGAATGACAGGAGTAGTACGTGTTACTATGGTCCACACAAGCAGGCAGGTGAGCAAACCATTGCTACCATCAGCAGGCTGTGAATATGCAGTGAGTAATTACCCTTTTGGGGTCTCTCCTCTAATGGGCAATTGATGCTGTGGTATTTCCAGCTCTGCCAAGAAGCCCCAAGCTTGTGGCCATAAACTATCCCAGCAAGCAGAACACTGCACAGAGCACAGTCATAGCATTGGTGCCCATAGGCAGCTTTCCCTTCTGGGGCACATTTCCACAGCTGACGTGACAGCAGAAACATAGCGAAAGGAACTTTTGGCAGTACTTTGGGCACAAATCTGAAAAGGGTTTTGGCCTTTTATACAATCGGAACCCTCCAGTCTGGGACCAACCACACTTTCTAACAGTCTGAGCTACTGTATGAGGCAACTTGACTCATAACAGGGTCTTCACAAAGAAGAAACTTTTCGTAGGGCTCATTTGCCAATAAGCACCATCCCTGTTTCAAGCAGCAGCCCCAGACAAACTGAAGAGAAGCCCGTATCTCCTGAGGTCACCCTATTTGCTCACACAAAGGCCACAGCAAGGTCTTCACCAAGCACCTGGCATCATGATCCTGATGCACGAGGCAACCAAAGCCTCCAAGGAAGCAAGCATCTGCAAGGAGGAGCTGGGTAGTGAAGGGCCACTGGGCAGATTTATGCAATACTGTATTAAGAGGCACAAGGAAACTGTCCAGTTTATAGTTATAAAAGGCCACCGTGCCAACGCTGCCTGCCGATGACGTGTGGAGAAAGGATGCACCAAACAACACTGCACTGATCCACTCAGCAGTGAGCAATTTGCTGGCTGACTGACGTGGGGCACAGCACTGGCTAAGAGCAGGGCATGCTATGCTCTGTGAGTGTATATGAGGTTTTATCAGGCCAGGTGGGACATGGACCAGTGCACTCATGCATATGTGAGCATGTTCAAAGGGTTCCCATCAGGTTCTACGTCTCCAGTATCAATGCCCTCGCCAGACCATCCCATTCAGATCCAGTTTCTTGGGCCAAATGCATTTTAAGCTCCCTAAGTGTAAGAAGTTCAGTTCTCTTCGGAGACTCTGAACTTCTTGGCTGGTAACAGGCATCAGCAAATAGAGACCCATATGTGTAAGCTGTGCACAGCTTCTGAACACACCATTACTTTCTGCTCAGCAGCTTGAGGGACACACCCATCAGCATGAGAATTAATAGTTCTCTAACCAGAACTTATTTTCTAAGTATAGACTTTTAGAGCAGGGTGCACATGCACACCAACACCTGTATGTGTGGACAGTGGATAAATCTGCATAGGCACACATGGATATATGCAAGCTCAGTTTCCCCAGCTGATACCAACCAGCATAGCTCTGAATGCACCAGTGTGTGATCTGATTGCCAAATTTTTCTGTTACCATTTCACATCTGAATGAAGAAATGGGAAGCAACTATTCCAAAGACACCAGTATTCTCTCATGAGATGCTGAAAAATCTGCAAAAGAAAGTGAATGTTGAGCCAAGATAACACTTACTTGAAGCCCACACGCAAGACAGTTCAACAGATCAACTCATACTGAAGCACTACAGCAAAACCAAATCAGAGTTCAAGAAGCCATGCCTCAAAACTCTACCTACTGAATTTTACCAGCTGAAAGGAGTGCCTCATGGCAGACCAGAAGAGTAGGTGCACTCTTCAGGGAGTGCAAAAAGGAAGGCAAAAGAGCCAGTATCATTTATCAGACTGAAAACTGCAGAGCTGATTGCAGTTTGTTGCTGTTTTCAAAAGTGCAAGTTGTTTCAACAGAAGCCTAATCTGTGTGTCTGGAATAGGAATGAATGGATTAGTCTTTCAAGCCCTTTAAGATCAGGTCAAGATCAGTCAAGCTACAGCAAAGTTGAATACTGCATCCAGCAACTTGTATCACAAGCAGAACATTTACTTATTTTAAGAAGTGCCCAACACTAGCACACTGCTTTTTTAGTGGTTTGTGAGGATACTAAGAGAGAGCAAGATCAGTAAACATTCATTTAGGTATCTGAATACATCTTATGTATTAGTCATGTAAGTGTGCTACCTGCAGCAGCTAGTGAGGAATACCATGAGGGATTGTTTGAAAAATGTATCCTGATTATAGAACAACACAGGCATTGTTTGGTTTGAACTGCAAGTATTTATGTTACACATTCAGCTTCTCCAACGTTTCTTGATTGGTCCTTTTCCACCGAGTCCCATTAAATTTGAGTTTCTTCACTGAGCAAATCAAACTAACAGCAAAGAATATTTCATAAGCATTACTTGACCCAGCTGAAGTATTTTCATCAGGACACATGTTTGAAGATTATTTTCCCCCACAATCAGAATGGCTCCTGCTATTGTCAGAGAGGTACTTTTGTTTCATTTGATGCAACTAACGAGCCAAGGCCTCAAGTACCATTAAGATATTTGGTGGAAGTTTTCCAGTTGGCGTGCTTGTTTGGGGGAAAAAAATCCCTAATCTTAGTCAGTCAGAGAGAACTGGAATCTGGGTCACCCTCTGCTCAAATGAGTCCCAAAGCCACTGGGCCACAAGGGCCAGTGTTGCCATATGTGCTGGGACTAGCAAAAAACACAGAGCTCCCATAAATTCATGCTTTGGGAAGCTTCTTCCTCCAGAGGTTCAGTCTCTGGTGAGCAGACTTTCTGAATTTAAAAAATACAATTTTTGTCTCCCACTAAGAGAGAAAGGTCATCACAAACAGTAAGTGAACTGGGGGGAAAGCTTCCAAATGTATTGGCAAAATGTTCTCTAAGGATGAGGGCTGTGATGCTGCTAAGACCTCATGAAGGCTCCACGAGGAAAAACCTTGGCACTGTCTGTCCCTTGCAGAATGCCATGGACCCAAGGGACAAACGCAGCATTTCACTAGGGTGCCACTGCCTCCCATAGCCATCATGTGCTGAACAAAGTCACGTCCAACAGAAAACCAAAAGAAATGCTCTCCTGGAGCAGAACGATCAACTCTTAGCCCTGTATCATTTCTCCAATGGGACAGGAAAATTCATACACACCTAGCTGACAACGGAGGGCCATTCTCCTGGTGCTCTCCTGTCATCGGGCATCCAGGGCTTTAGTGGAAGGATGATGGCAGACATGCTTCTGCCCATGTCTTCTACCATCTGTTCTGGACATCAGATACATCTCATGCTTTTTTATCCCCAGGTGGTCTGATATCTTAGTTTTCAAGATCGCTGTCCAAAGGTGCACAGAGGGGAAAAAAGGGGAATTTTGTCAACCTTCCATTTTATCAATCTGTGGATGTTGCTTTCTGGCTATGATTGTAACACTAGTACTTCCAAAAAGGTATGGCTCTGTACCCAAGAGCAAGACTGCAAGCATCAAGCACTTCTGTAAAATCATTCCCCGTTGCCTAGTATAACTACCTCAATGTAACAACAATCATCTCCTAATGTTATGAACACCAATGTCCCCATGGCTGTCTCTATTTGACTAAATCCAGCCCCATCCCACACACTTTCCTACAGAAAACCCCTCATTTTGGCATATATCCACCCTAGATCCTGTAATATTCCTCATGGGACAGATTTGTCTGTAGGCCATTTCCATCATTCATGGTGTAATCATGGCAGACTCTTTCTGAAGTCTCTCACTTAATCAAATGATGCTGCACCTTCCACAATCCCTTGGACCTATCAGGTGCTGAATCTCTGACATCCTTTCTCAAAACAACCCAGATTAATCAAATAATGTGTGAACAAGTGAAAGAAGAGACCACGTGGCTGCAAGTACATTCATTGCCTCCGAAGTTCACCTGTATTCTAATGTCCCACAGTTCCTAGTACAGTTAAGCAAAACCTGTTAGTAGCACTGGGAAAATTTGAGTCAGGGTTTTGTTTGTTTGTTTGTTTGTTTTTCCTAGTAGGGAATTACTATTAGGAAAGAGACACATCCATCTCCTTCTGGCAAGTTCATTTCAGGAAGTACATCCGATGAACATCGTAGAGGCTTTCATAAGAACATAATTGGCAGTATACAAAAGGGAGGGCAAATGCTAAACTCCAGAATAAAAACATTTGAATCCTAACATTTAAAAATTCTCCATCCCATATTCTGCATTTTTATTGCCAGGTAAGGAACAGGACACTGGCATAGCAGCAGTGCCCATTGCCAGCTGCTCACACCAGCATAGTTAAGAGGCAGAATCAGAAGAGAAGGACTAACATCACCTTCTGAGAAGAAATAGGTGTCATGCTGAGGTTGGGAGATTGTGCTGATGCTAGCATGTAACCTCTAATCTCTTCTATTTCAGTGTAGAGCCTTGACCAGGACTACCCAGACCTCTTCCCCACATAACAGGTGATCATCTACTGCTCTCCACTCTCATAATCCTACATTTACTCTGCTCTTGATTGAGTAAGCTACTATTAATGTCAAAGCTGGGGAGAGGGTCCCTATATTCCTACCCTCGGAAAAATGATAGGTAGGAAGAAATATCCACTGAGTCAAACTTTTGAGCTGTTACATTAAATGACAGGTTTTGTTAAACCAAAATCTCTGTCCATGCTGTGGCTAAAGTCACATCACACAGCGGTCCTGCCTTGAAGGAGTGACCTCAGTGGACCTACATCTAACACAAAAACTCTGCTCCTTTGCTCTCCCCAGCCTGGGGCAAAAGAGTAGTGGGCTGAAATTTCTCCTGTCATCTTTGCCTTGATTGCAAATGAGATGTGTTAAGGAAAGTGATTATGCTTAAACTCAAGTGGCTGAACTTCCTCTTGGATTTTTTTTCCCAGTCTCTTCCTTTTTAAAAAGACATCCCTTAGACAGCTGAGCTAATAGAGTCCAACATCTTTGATGATAGTGATGCTAACACTAGAAACAAATTACAGTGTTCAGAAAGTTTGAAAGACTGAAAAGAAATGCAGAACGTGTAACACCAAATTTGCCTGTCAAGTACTTTTTTTATTCCTGCTTGTTTCATTATATTTTATTCTTAAAACTGATGTTTTGCAGCTATCTGCCTCCCCACTGGAAATTCCAGCGCGGAGAATACTGATTTGCCACTTCAATCACTGCCTGACAAACACAGTCTCTGCAAAGTGAGAGCCAAACCATAACAGGTATTTCAAATTTTCATAAGTCACAACATATCACCCTAAAGTGAAGCATTTCATTCACAGGACACACTCTTCTGAAAGCAGCAAACATTTTTTTTTTAAAGCACATAAAACCAATTTAATGAGTGGCCACATCCACAGCCAAGCATCACCAGGCTCTTAGACTTCAGCAGAAACTCCCTTAAATGAAAGCAGCTGAGAGACTGGCTATATATCTTACCCTAACTCATGCTCAAGACTTCTGTTGCTTTTCTAATTTATTTCTTACGCTGTTCTGACTGTATATTCATTTCCTTACGCAAGTTATATGATTTCTCTGTGAGACCACTCGATGTACTCCACATTAATTGCTGGCTTACAGCACTGCTGTTTGCCAACAACACTGGCTGCTGGCAGCTGCTATGTCACAGAATATTGAACCATCCCAACCATCCCAAAGAGCCTCCCTGGATCCAGAACCAGCAACACCACCATGCAGATGAGCTATAAACACACAGCAACACTTTGCAGAGCACGTTCCCTGCTTTAGCACACTTGCTACATTTTTTATGCACATGGAAAAAAAAAAAAAAAACACGAAAAACCCAAACATCAAATCCTCACTTTCCTGCTCTACAGATGAGCCATTACAAGCTTTTCTCCCTCCAGACGTCAGAGCATCAGGTGACCTCAGCAGCCAACCCCATTAAGCACAAGGCATGTGGTAACACATGCCCAGGTGATAAAACAGTGTGTGTTCCAGGGGTAATACATATTTCCTGCTAACTTTTTATTTGCGTACCAGCAGCTCCATGGAAGAGAAGGACAGCATCAAAAGCACGCTGACAGGCACATCTGGAGATGAACCTTGCTGTAGTTGCCACTGAAGAGGAGAAGCTGCACAATGGGATGCACGTCCATCATGCCCCAAAGGGCAGATGTACCACGAAGCTAGAGCCAAGGCCTAGCTCTTCATAATGGAAGTATTACTGCCATGAAGCCACTGTTTTGGCTGGATAGGAATTGGCAGAAATACTCTTCTTGCACTGAAGTTATAAAATAATTTGAAAAAAAGTATTTCATCTTGGTCTCATTTTGTTGACTCTGGGTATTTAACACAGATCTGTCCTCCAACAATGTCATGGAAGATTTGCATAAACAAGAATTGGCTGGGGCCATCCATACCTGCTGAACGTGGCTGTGAAATATGTCCAAATAGCGATGCAGCGAGAACTAGGGGTTCTCTACTACAGCACTCATAGGGATTTTCTATTGTTCTCTAGGTCTGTGTCAGGTTCTCACACAGTGAATTTCACATCAAATTTCAAGTTCAAATGGACAGCTTAACTCAACCAGAAGAAGAGCATTTCCACCTGACTCTGTAATTATGGCCCTGCTAGTTCAAAACTAAGCCCAGATTCATCAGAAGTTTTGCAAAAGCTCAGTGAACTTGGCCCAAGTTGGATTCCGCTGTTACAACCTTCACCTGGAGTGGGGTTTACTTACTGAAGCTTTCCCACAGTCCCAATTAGGGTTCAGATGGGAACTCTTCCTTCCCACCCATTTTTCTTATCTCTGCGTTTTATAGCTAATACTATTAAGCTAATTTACTTTGCTCTTCAGCCATGGGAAAAGATCGTCCTCCTACTTACCCCCTTTGATTTCAGTATCAAACATGACAGCACAGACCTAGATTTGGATGTCAGAGCATACAGGAGGTTTGCATCGACTTCACACAGATTCTCATGGATAATAACAAAGGACATTACTTAGACCATGCGTAATATTCAATTTATTATAGGACAGATCAATTCAGTGTGCTATATTCACATTTAGCCTAAAGATGCCCAGAGTTTGTTACATTCACAGCAATCCTAGTAAGAGTTGTTTTCACCTTTGAGTCCTAGGTCTGAGCACAGGGGTGCCCTCTCCTTTAGGAACATTTTTAAGGACAACTGTACTTTGTGAGCTCACACTACAGGCTAACAGCTGCCTACCTCCCTGACATTGGATGTTGCTTGACAATACAGAGAACAGAAGAAGCCTGATCAGAACTGGCAAGAATTTTCTGTATTGCTCCAGTAGCCTAGCAGATTCCTTGAATGTTGCATGGATAGCTGGATGCAGCAATTTGTTTCGTGCATCAGGCCTCAGTTCAGTCACCCAAGTGTCTCCCATGGCCATGCTAAAACTCATGGAAAGCATTATGATGATGCATCTCATGACACCGGCAGACTAAGAGTGGTTTTCAAAATGTTTAACAACTCCGTAAAAAGTACCTTTTTGGTACTTTTGGGGGCTCCTCTTTTCCTGCTACCTCTGGTGGCTTTTTACTAGCAACTGGTGCACAAGGAACCATAAACTTATTTTAATTGCTGTTTGTTAATCATTTTTTCAAAACAAGAAAAGAAAATGCCCAGAAAAAAAACAAATGAAGAATTACAAGAAGGTTGTGGAATGGGAATGGAAAAAAAAAACCACAAAATCAGGTCAGACCACAGCCCAGTGAAGAGTTACTCACTTCAGTAAATAATTTTGACTTCAGTAATTACACACTTAAAACTAAAGTTTGCTAAAAAACAATTAAACTTTTTTCTTGCTGCCACTCAGATTTTAATTTGGCAGTGATTGCTCTGGAAATGGTTACACTTCTATTCAGCCCAATGTTTGCAAGTTTTCTTGGGTCTCTCCTGCAATACAGATGATCAGCGGCAGGCCTTCTAACCCAGAAAAACTGTATGCTGCTGTGCACAGCTTCTCTATGGACCTCAGAGCTCGAATCCTTCAGACATACTCATCAAGCCAGCTGGTTCCTTCTAGTTCTTGCAGGTACACCTCTGTTCTGTGTGTGAAGTGGCCCAGTCCCATTCTCTGCACAGGCAAGTGCTAGATGTCAGAGAACACCTTGCTCTCCTGCCTAGAGAACGTGAATGATTTCAATAGAAGGGGATCAAAGCTGGGCATTTTTTATGAGATAGCCATTCCAATTTTTGCTTGGCTAGCACTTTAGTCCTTATACAGATTTTCTGGGATTTTTTTGCAGAAAACGTCATACCTTCTAAACATCCATTTTGTCAGCTCTTTCTTTTTGTGCTATTCCTGAAGGCAAGCAGACATACCCCACAGAACATATTGCTGGACTTAGGGACAGATTTTGAGTGCCTGCTTTTCCTAGCTCTGCTTGTTTTCTAGTCTGTTTGCACTCAGGGAATCACAAAGCAGTTTGGCTGTAATTACTAGACACAAGAAATATATAAATGTTCAGACAAAAGGCTGGAGCCAGTAAAAAACAAAACCTGGTTCCTACAGTACAGACACTCTAAACATTTCTAGCTGAATCCAACCTTGCATGCTTGTCGTCTACTTCACTCATTTTCACTTTTGTTCAGTAGAGACCAAGCAAAATAGAGTAACAAATATATTTAGAAAGTATTTAGAATATACATGCATTTTCATTGCTTATTGGCCCATCTGAATACTTAGTGCCTGATATTTTTTGCTGGAAATTCTTTTGTCTTTCTTCCCCCGTGCACTTCAGCATTGAGGTTTTGGGAGCCCATTAGATGGAGAGTGGCAGACGTGCACTGGGCTAGAGGAAAGCTCACACTAGCTCATATATGAACAGAGATGAAGCAGAAGCCAGGTTTTAACGCAACGTGCAAATTATTTACTTTCTCCCTACCAAGCACAGCCACCTCAGTGGTTTCCTCCCTCCAACACTGTTGCACTTAAAATCCCTTCTTCAGGCAACTAGAGATCTTTTAAAGCTTAGGATTCTTCAAATAGCCTAAAAATTTAGATTCTTCCTTTCAGAGTTCAGTTCTGGGTGCTCTTGGCAGCATTTTAATACAAGCCCAGTGCAGTGGAATTGCCAGGTCACAGCCTGAAGCAGTGG
Source organism: Tympanuchus pallidicinctus (assembly GCF_026119805.1). Lineage (NCBI taxonomy): Eukaryota > Metazoa > Chordata > Aves > Galliformes > Phasianidae > Tympanuchus > Tympanuchus pallidicinctus. The sequence goes on from NW_026294618.1 coordinate 108,153,787, forward strand.
TTGAGAACCACGTGAGAAGGTATGGCTAATACAGGGAGCCCAGGTGCAAGCAATGCACCTGAGTGACTGGAAGGGGTGGAACGTGGACCCACCCCACCTCACCTTTAAGGATTACCAGTGTCTTTCTGGATAGGTACTGCACTCTTCTTGAGCTGTCACCTGTTGTTGGAAAGGGGGAGCTAATTTTCCTTCTTTATTACCTGGTATTGTTCTGTAAGTGCCTGTATCCCATTCAAAGGCACTGTCATCACCTTCTTTTGCTGTGTACTCTGTATTTAGCTCTGTATCTGAAATCAGCTGGGAGCTAACAGTGGTTCTGAATGCCCCTGGCAGTGAGCTATGAGAAGCATGGGGCCAGAAAGTCCAGGGAGAAAAGTTCAAAGACACAAGCAATTCTTCTTGCCCGTCTGTGGCCCCAGAGCTTTTGCAGGCTTGCAGCTTGAGTGTAAATGCACACCTGACACCTTCAACCTCTGCCCCAGGTGACCTCTCCCTGTACGTGAATGATGAGCAAAAGTAAGAGTACTGCTGAACATGCTCTCCAAAAGGAAAAGGAAAAAACGAAGGTAAAATAAAACCTGGTCTTCAAAGTTTCATGAAACCACAGAGAACTGAGAAATCAAACATATGGCAGGAGTAGCTCAGAGTCTCACAAGCTCAAATGTCAGTGCTCCGGTATTAGGCTGACTGTTGACCCAACCACTGTGAAATGTTGCTGTTGTTCACAGTTTTTGAATAATGTACCCATTGCTTCCTGCATCTATCAGATCTGGGAGTATAAGTGGAGTACTAAAAATGCAAATGGCTTTCAAGATGCATTAATGTGAAGTAAGATAGTCACTTGATGTTAAGCTGTCTAGACTCATGACTGAAGTCCCCTTAAACTGAGCAAACCTATCTGGCAAATAAGCTTATTTGTGAACCCTTTCTGTGTGTAACATCTCCAGATATCTTTCCTCTTCAGATCTGTGCCAAAAACCCTTCCTAGAAACTGTTCCCTGAGAGCCTCAAAACCTCGTGGTTCTGCAGTCCCGCTGAAATTTCACAAAGGCGTCTGGAATTTCGGATTGAATACAGTGTGAGAGCTGAAGGAAAATTAAAGAAATGACGAAGGAAATGATGACTTGAAAATTAACACCGCTTTTTCTTTTTTTTTTTTTCTTTTAAACCTTCAGACTTTTCTGTTGCAGGTAATTTCAAACAGCAGCATTGAAATTTGTAGCAGATTGTATCCCAGAAGCAAGGGTTTTCCTGGATGGAAAAAAAAAAAGCAATTACCATGTTCAAGTCATTAAACATGCCTATTGCTTATTCACAAGTCTAAGAAAAAAAAGTTTTCTCAACAAATAAAAGAGCTTCTTCAACAACTAGTAGGACTAGTTGTCCTACTGCATCTGGTCATCCAGATACACATGAAAAGTTTGTGGCAGGCTCTCTGGTCTTTGCTCAGAAGGGCCCATTAAATCAAGGAAGATGGAACCAACTCTCACATACCCACTATTTCTAAGCCTGCCTCTGTTAGAAAAAAAAAAAAAAAAACCTTGTTGTGAAATGTGAAACATATCTGTTTTTCCTTTAGTGGTGCATGAACGAATGTTGCAGTATGTGCATGAATGTTGATGAGATGGGGTTTGAGAGCCAAGGGAAGTCTTGAGGGATTGTTCAGTGCTAGGGAAAAGGAAAAAAAAAAAATAATCAGGCCCTAGGATTTCTTCCTACAACATATGGCAACAAAACAGAGCCCGGCATAGCTGAAACCTGCCTGAGGTCCTCAGTTTCATTCTCATCCTCTCCTGCTCAGCTCTGCAGAGCAGTAAGTGAGAAGCCCCAAACTTGCTTTTTTTGCCAGTTCTCACCTCTTCCTGCTCTTTCCCTTCCAAGCCCATTTGCAGCTGCCAAACTCCACACTAGGTGCTCCAGGTTTGAAAGGACAAGAAACAATGTTGAAGTAACCTCGGTGCTTTAAAATAAATCCTCCCTTGGGAACTGAAATGCACGAACAGACACTGCATGGCGAGAGGTTTGTGGTCCTCAGGTGGTGTCTGGCTGGAGCCAGCGCCAGGCGTGCATGGAGCCAGCACAGGGGCATCTGGTAGGGGCAAAAGTTAGAGCAGATCCAGTCTGCAGTCGAACTCGGACAGACAAAAAAAGAAATCGCACAATCGAAGAGATTTTGGGGCCAAGACCAGATGCTCATAAAACTTTGATAAACAATGGTATGAAATATGCATGTGAGGATTGCTTTTGTAAATCTTCATTCACAGTCGCCTACTCTCTTCCTCTGCTTCTTTTTCACAAACCAAAGCATGTAAGCGGAGGCTGTGAACTTGGTGCTTTTTACCCATGCCCTTCTTACATCACCCCTGTTACCTCATGAAAGCAACATGTGGCTGGAAAGACATCCATCTGGGATGGCATAGGGCTGGGCACCCCATTCACCACTGGGCACACACAGAGGGCGAAATGCCTGGACATCTGCACATCTGGACAGCCTGCACATCTGCCCTCCTCGTCCCACCGCCAGCACCCTGCCTTGGGAGTCACTTTTGTGGTTCTGACAGAAATGTGTTTATTAAGCCGCAGTGAAACTGAAGGTGATGGTTTTTTATTTCATCTTAAATTCAGCCAATTGAAAAACCCTGCAAATTGCTTCAGACTGACAATGTATGGATTTATTAAAGCAATACTGATTATCACAGTGAAATCAAAGCTAATTTTAAAACAAAAGCGGGTGGATTTCATAGCCTCACCAGAGGCACCACTTGAGAAGGCCTGAAGCACCCCTTCTCTGTTCTCCAGTTGCAGACACTGTTCCTTCTGTCAGAAAACATATCAACTGCCTGCACAGAAGCTGCAGGGTCCTACTTCCTCTGCCATGGGTGTAGCCTGCCCATGCACCTCTGTTGGCAAACCTAAGAGCAAAATGCACCCCAGGACAGAAGGGCACCAAGCACTGCACATTGTATCTGCTAATGGAAAGGTTACAAAGCAAATATTAGCCAAAGCAATCAGGGACGTCAAGTGGAAATTCCCTTGAGAACGTGTCCCCTTACACCCCACAAATTCAGGTTGGCAACTTGTGACAGGTACAATCTGGCTCCCATATGTCTCACACGCAAAGCAGAGGAATGTGTATCCATGCTCCTTCCATCACTATAACAACATGTCAAAAGAGCCACCTCACAGCAGGAAGGCACACAGAAATACCAAAAGGAAGAAAAAAAAAACAACGAAAAAACCACACAGTACTTGGCATCATCCCTGGAAAGCACACAGTGCCTGGAGAGCCACGCAGGCTTGGGTTTTGAGCTGTGCTCTATGCACAGCCAGCACCACCACAGCCAGGCCCCATCCCTGCAGCTCACACCAAGCCATGCTGAGCACCCTGTATACTCCCATTTTAAGGGTTGTCAAGCTTTTTTGCAAAAGATGTTCTCCCTCCTGAAGTTTCTTTATTACCCAGGCTTGGTTTGCATAGGGGAGTCATTTTGGTTTGTTCATTTTGCAATTCCGTGCTTTCCCTTAGGTGATCAATACACCTCCTATTAGCCAAGGGTGAAGCCAAGATAACCAACACAGGTGAACCCACATCTACTTCCCTGCCTTCTGAAGGAGGGGTGTGCACAGCTGTACACCGGCTCAGCTGTTATCCTTTTCACAAAGCCATTTAGCCCCACGTGGGCCACTGTGTCTCCAGTTGAAAACCAGACCCTCAAAACATGCTGCTCTCTTTTATTCCCCAACAAATCTCTACCTGGTTCTGGATGTGCCACAGCAGAGCAAGCCTTCTGCTGCGTGGGACACATTACTGCCATGGCAGGCATAACACTAGGGCACGCGGCTGCCCCTGAAATGTTCCCACCATGCAGGCCAAGCAGTGCCTGGTGGGAGATGGCACAGACACAAACATTCATTTGTCATCAAGTCTGCTGTATCTTCCTCCAGACCATTCTCTTGAACAGGACCAGTGCTGCAGGGTCAGCTCTCTCATCCATACAGTTATGCCTTTGTTTTAGAAATACATGCCACAG
>NW_026294618.1:108162817-108187817 GCF_026119805.1 Tympanuchus pallidicinctus
TAGGTCCTACCCTATCCTGCGAAGAGCCTCTGTATCACATGCATCACAATGCCTTTTAAAACCAAGCTGCAAGCCTTGCATCAGGCACTCACTTTGGCTGTGCTGAAGCTGATGCTTGTTGTTAGACGTTTGGAGACAAAAAGTACTTCTAAAGCGGCAGTGATAAAGCTTTATCATTTTGCCATATGGACACCATATTTCAAAGATCATCTTATCACTTCTGATTTAATCGTCCAGATAGCAACTGGCAGGGCTCTTCTAGCCACACCTCATGTTGTGTTTCTCTTACATAGACCCACTGCTTGTCTGGGATCGTTTGGCCACTGCTAAATTGCTTCCATGTCATCTACCCTCAGCACAAGAGCCAAGATCAGCCGGATCACAAGGAAAACTAGTGCCCATCTGCTCCTCTTCTCCTGACAAATGACCTTGTGCACCAGACCAGAGAAACTCCCTGGGGGCAGCCAGCCACTAGAATGGACAGCAGGCATCCTGCCACCTCCCCAGTCTGCACAGAGGACCTTCAAACTCACCTGCCTCCTGCTGCACAGAACCCACTTGTGCTGCAGGCAGCCAGAGCTTCCAGGGTCAGGTTTCCCTCCTGTCGAGACAATTAATTCAATACTTACACATACAGTTAGGAGCTTAATTTAGGCAGTTCTTTTTTCTTTTTTCTTTTTTTTTTCTTTTTTCTTTTTTCTTACTTTCCTTTTTGGTTTTAACCTGCATTTTTTTCTCTCATTGCTTCATTAAAGTTATGTTTCCAATGCAGGGAGGTCATTGCTGCCAGAAAGAGGGTAGGTTTGCCATACAGTGCAGCCAGTATTTCAGAAGTGGTTTATAGTGTACAGAGAACGACACAGAGCAAGCCAAGGGCAACATGCTGGGATCCTTTAAGTGAGTTCTCTGCTCCCTTCAGCCACTTGGAAGTTAATGATTTAGCATTACAATTTTCCAATAAAAATTATTCTCCAAAACTAGCAGGATGTCATGTTGAGTTAAAGTACTCTGCCTAGAGCAGGCAGCCAAGCTCACTGGGGATATTTAACTATTTTGCCTTATTTTGCTCTGAAAAGAATTGGCCAGCAATGACCAAGCATACCTGTGTGTGCACTTGAACACACGTACACATACGTGTAGATTTGGGTGCAGATACAGAGATCAGTGGAGACATGCTAATGGAGATTTAGCATTTGGTACCTCAGTCAGCAGAACAGACAGCACTGGTCAGAGACATACAGAAACAACACATTCATCTGTTTCAGAAACTGCCTGTCTTGCTTAATAACAGTAATATTTGTATAAAATATCCAGCAGGACTGCATTACAAGGCATGAGTCCCTTGTCATTCCCATACTTCTTGTTAAGTATGCCTAACACTCTTCGTAGCATTGCTGGTTTGCTATTGTCTTCAACCAACTACAGACATGCAACCACCTGGGTACAACATCTGCATGTCTGTCCTAGCTGATCCAGTGTATACTTTCCCATTACTATCTGAGATATTATTTATTGGTTTCTTCCAGGAAGACTTGGGCACACACACCAGGAAGAGTGAAAGGGAGGTGGAAATTTACTTATTTTGCTTCTTCATGTTGATTTTGGAGTTTGAAGGGTAGAAATCATGGTAACATATCGGACATAATTTAAAGGCAGTGTTACTGAATATGGTAGCTTACATACTGTATACACATTGTAAATTCCCCTCTGATGAGGACAGGATGGCTTGGACTAAACAGCATAGCCCTGGGCATGGGACACTCTAATGTATTCATGCTGAACACCTCATGGACACAATTCTTGAGCTGCCAAGCACCCAACAAGTCCTTCCGCCATCAATAAGGGTCAGAAGGCTGGTGCTTCCAAAAACCAAGTGTGTCGGAATTAAACTCCAGAATATGTTAAAGGCACAACGAAAATACAGTGTTTCAGTGACTCTTATAGTGAGCTTTTCTTCCCAGGGTTTTGAACCTTGTCCTTGTCAGAAGTGCTACAGAATTAAATCAAGGATGCAGTGTTTGTTCTGCATCGCTATCCAACTGGGATTGGAAAGGGTGTTGCAAACAGCAGCAGAACACATTCCATTTAGTGTTGGAGAACAAATGTGAGAATACTATCAAACTTCTATTTCAATATTTCCTTATAAATGTATGTCTATATTTGTAACATGCCAGAGGAGAACCACAGAGGGTTTTTTCACCTCTTGCAGAGCAAGATAAGAGCTGAATCAACCAGACGTTTTGCAGGAAACCTCAATTTATTACTTACGCAAACCTCGCACAAACCAACCATGATGCCTCATATTTGTCAGAAGGACAAGTACACCGATCTGTTCAGTTCTGCACATTTGTATAGAAGGCAGAACAACTCATTCCTTCACTACCTTCTAACCAGAAAGGGACCTCACCCCCAGTGAGGAGGGCATCATCCCAGCTCGTGCTGTCAGACTTCTGTATTTACAGGAAGCTTTCAGCCAGAGGAAGAGCCAAATGGTAAGAGCGGCTTCGTTTTTTGCAGGTGCTATAATTGTGCCTGCAAGTGTTGCACACACTTCTAACTCCCAATTAGACTTACAAATCAAGCATTTGCGATGCCAACATGGTTTCCAAGCCTAGAATAGCATTTGCACTCGCAGTAATTTGCACTCAGACCTGTTGGTACAAGATTTGAGGGAAGAGGCAAGAATCTCACTCCAGGCAGGGATGAGCCAGGAGACTTTTGGAGGTCTCCTTCCCATCCAGGAGCTGCTTCTGCTCCAGTCCATGAGCAGTTGAGTGCTTAGGACACACGTAAGACTAGTTCCTCTAAACCTTGGTGTCTCTAATGGCACAAATGGGGTTACTTCTGCCTCATCGAGGAAGACTAGACCATGCATACATCACTGCTGTGTGATGGGAGAGGAAGGCCTAACAGGATTGCATCTATTTTACAGGCAGAAAACCAAAGGATTTAGAGATGTGCCAAAAACAGAAGGCTGGGTCTCTGACTCCTCTTTTTTGGGGGAATTAAGTCCTGGTACAGCATACTCCATTGTACTCCTACTCTATTGGACACTGCAATCCCTGACTCTGATATTACCAATATTTCAACCCTCCACAGCTCCCACTCAGTCCAGTGACAGCTTGGATGCTGCAAAGCTGGTCCTGGAGAAAAAAAGAGGGATGCTTTGCTAGAGAAAGGGGAGGGTTTCCAGTCACTTTTCCTCTGAAAGTGAAAATATCCAGAAATAGACTCTTAAAACTAACATGACTTAAGTCAGTGTAAATATTATGTTCCCCAGGTCCAAGTCTGAAAGATTCATCTTTATGCTGTTTTCCTTTTATTTATACATGTTTATTTATAAAAAATTCTATTTTCTCAAGTATCCCACGTGACCACACAACCTCACTGTGATGCACAGCTATAGAGCAGTTAGCAATGTCATAAGTAAAATAAATTGTGAAATCAAAAGGTCACTTGCATAACCGTCATGGAAAGCAGCAGTAAAATGATTTACAGACACAGGAAACATAATTCGACAGCAAGGAATTCCTTTGGCAGTTAACAGAATTACTCCAGCACGACCCATCGTGGGTTTAAGGAGGGAGCCTCGAATACAAACAACTCTTCCAGAAGGAGGGCACAGGGCCAGCTGGGCAGCTTGCTGGGCTCTGAGCCCCAAGCTCCACTGCAGGAGGAACACCCATGCTTCCAAGCCCTGCAGCTGCACAACGAGGGGTCCCAGCCTGGGGCAGATGGGTGCTGCTTCCAGCAAGGTTGGTTTGGTAGCTTGCCCAGCAGTTAAGTTGTTAAAAGACATCTACAGGATAGCAGGGGAAAAAAAGGAAGCACTTTAAATACTAATGGTTTAACAGTTCTTTCATTTAAAACTGTATCTTTAAGTGTGTGACTATCATTTTATGCATGTCCTATAGCCAAATTACAAACCGGTGTGTGAGCACAAGCTTAAGTGGCATTTAAAAATAGCCCTTGTTATTATTGCTAGTGCATAATACATTAACAGCTGAGTGTTTAGCTCTGCCTCCCACCCAACAACCTCATTTCTGAATGAGCAGGACACAGGCTGAAGGTATTGTGGGCAAGCTGCCACCACCTCAGCTTCCTAAACAAGGAGCCTGCCTTGAGCTGCCTCGCTGTGAGTGGTTCTCATGATTTCTTTGCTCCTTAAATGGGGGGTAATGTGGGGGGCAGGCAATGGCATGTTCCCTCTGCAAAGCCGAGTGAGGGTAGAGCAGCCGGGACCACAGGCAGCCTGCAGCATCCCACCTCTCCTCAGCACTGCACCCCAGCACCCAGCCCTCCTCCTGCACATGAGCACCCACCAGCTTATTTTATATTTATTTTTTTCCTCCTTTCAGCTTTGAATGGCAATTAGGAAAAGGTTAACCAAGTGTCTTTCTCCAAGGAATCCTCTTCTTCCTTTCAAAATAACAGTGTTAGCAGAAGAAAATCCCAGATTAGGCTAACAGGTAGGAGCGTGGTGCAGCCCTGGGAGATGCTGTTGGAAGTGTGGAGATTGGGAGAATCATCCCAGCGGGAGACTAATACTCATCATTCGGAGCTGCAGCTGAGGCCCATTTGAGTGACAGGCAGCCGGGAGCTGAAAGAGCTGCTCATATCCCACAACTGCTGGCATGCAGACTTGAAAGAGATTTATTTCAGGATAATTAGCTGGGAGTATTAAAGGTGGCAGGAAAGATCTGCAATTACTGTTTAGCAAACAGAATGGAGGCAAAGGAAAAGAAAAAGAAAAAAAAGGAAAAATAAAGAGCCAAAAATGAAATTAAAAGACCCAAACATTTCTCCACTTGAAAGTTGTTAAATAATTGAAAAAGTTCAAAGCAACTTTATTGTATTCAAAGTAGTGGATGCGAGAGAGAGAAGGAGTGTGCTCGGTGAGATGCAGCCAGCCAAGTCTTTCTCCAACTGGAGTTTTGCAAGTATTGCACCACGCACCCACAAGTGAGAGCTGCCCCCACCTCCCTGCTGTTCAGCCTCTCAGGAACTCCTCAAGGCTCACCTCAACAGGATTCACTGTGGAGCCTAAATAGGAAGATGGACATCAGGATGCCCAGAGCCCACGGAGGCTGGGGCCAGGCACTCTGGTTCCTCAGGTCTCTCTGTTACCTTGCACTGCCTTGGCTGAAAGCAAGGTCCACTGCAGAGCATCCTCATAGAGCATGAAGAGGACATAGTGATGGAGAGTTGTATTGCTGCTTTCTCTCACTGTGGAAATAGTAACACGGGTGTTGCCTGAGTTTCTCTAAGAAGCAGACCCCCTCACATGAAAGGGATATTCTTCATGGTCTTGAAAATCCAAAATGGCAATTTTCAGACCGATTCGGTATTTCTTTTTATCAACCCAGATAAGGTTCATGCAGTACAAAGACATTTGAACCCTGGCAGTTGCTGGTATCACAAATAAGGGCATTTGTGCCAAAGTTCACCCAGCAAACACAGTCTCTGAGCATCTGAGGCTCAGATCAAGCTTCAAGACTCATTGTTGCTGGGCTTCACATTGCTCTTTCAAAACAAGGGACCTTTCTTGCATGTTGTTCAGTGGTCCACAGTACTCCAAAATCATCTATTCATCTGTCCTGGGATTTGCCCTTTACAATAAAAGAAAGAAACACTGCCCGAACTGTACAGAGAGCAGTGTGGCAGCACTGCCCAGCCCACTTCTGGATGTTAGATAAAGATAAGGAAAGATAAAAGAAGACTGAGTTGTCCAGCACCAGACCTGTAAGGGAAGAAAAAGAAATACAAATGAAGCAAGGAGATGGGGACATCTTCTAGAGAGGTTGTGCTGCAGCCGGGCATGCAGCCATCTATGTTGCAAAAGCACGTTTTCAATAAGATGAAAGGCATTCTTCAGAAGGGATAGACAGGGCAGGAGGGATGGGGGAGTTGCCCTCTATGTTGAGAGGTGGATAGATTGCAAAGAGCTGTGTCTGAGTAGTAGCCGTGACCAGGTTGAGAGCTTATGGGTTAAAATCAAGGATCAGTCCAGTAAAGGGCATCAAGCCGGGTTCTGCTATAAGCCATCTGATCAGCAGGATCAACCCAAGGTGAAGCCTTACTGGACCTGGTCCTCAGCAGTGCAGAGGAGAGAATTGGAGAGGTTAAGACTGGAGGCAGCCTGGGCTGTAGTGACCATGCCTTGATGGAGTTTGTGATCTTGAGAAATGCAGGCCTGGCCAAAAGCAGAGTCAGGACCCTGTGCTTCAGGAGAGCAAACTTCCAGTTGTTCAAGGAACTGCAGAGTGGGATCCTCTGGGAAACTGTCCTTAAGGGCATGGGTACAGAACAGAGCTAGCAGGTCTTTAAGGACACCCTTCTGTGAGTGCAAGGGCTCTCCATCCACCAGTGGAAGGAATTGAGCAGAGAAGGTGGGCTACCAGCATGGCTGATCAAGAACCTGCAGCTTAAACTGAGGAAAACGAGAGAAATGTACAGGAAGTGGAAAAGTGGAAAATGTACAGGGTTGCATAGCCTGGCAGGAATAGAGGGACATTGTCCATATGCGTAGAGATAGGGTCAGGAAAGTCAAGACGCAGATGGAGCTGAACTTGGCAAGAGATGTGAAAAATAACAAGGAGTTCTACAGGTACAAGGCAGGAGGAGACAGACCAAGGAGAGTGTTCGTCCTCTGATAAATGAGAATGGAGAACTGGCTTCCTCAGACATGGAAAAAGCTGAGGTACTCAGTGAGCGCTTTGCCGCAGTGTTCACTGGTGGTCAGGCTCCCCATTTCTACCAGCATCTTGAATACCTAGGTGTGGGTGAGAGCAGTGGATTCTGTCTCACTGTAAGGAACAAGTCTGAGACCTCCTTATGAAACTGAACATATATAAGCCCGTGGGGCCAGATGATCAATGGCTCTGTGTCAGGGTGCAGGCTGGTCACAAGCGGTGTCCCTCAGGGGTCAGTGTTGGGACCGAAGCTCTTAACATCTTCATCAGTGACACAGATGATGGTATCGAGTGCAACCTCAGCAAGTTTGCAGATGGCACCAAGCTGAGCGGAGCCGTCGATGCATTGGAGGGAACGGATGCCATCCAGAGGGACCTGGATGGGATGGACAAATGGGCCCATGAAAACCTAATGAGGTCCAGTAAGGCCAAGTGCAGGGTGCTGCAAGGTCCTGGGCAATCCCAGGTGTTTATACAGAGTGGGGGAAGAAGTCCTTGAGAGCAGCCCTGCACAGAAGGACCTGGGGGTCCTGGTGGGCGAGAAGCTGGCCATGAGGCAGCAGTGTGCGCCTGCAGCCCGGAAGGCCAGCTGTGTTCTGGGCTGCATGAAAAAGGGGCGGCCAGCAGGAGAGGGAGGTGATCGTCCCCCTCTGCTCTGCTCCTGTGAGGCCCCATCTGCAGCGCTGTGTCCAGGCCTGGGGCCCCCAGCACAGGAAGGACGTGGAGCTCTGGGAGCGGGGCCAGAGGAGGCACTGAGATGAGCAGAGGGCTGGAGCAGCTCTCCTATGGAGAAAGGTTGAGGGAGCTGTTTAGCTTGGAGAAGAGATGGCTTCGGGGAGACCTCATTGTGGTCTTCCAGTGCTTGAAGGGAGTGTATAAACAGGAGGGGGGACGGCTGTTTACAGTGGTTGTTTGTGATAGGACAAGGATTTTAAACTGAGACAAGGGAGGTTCAGGTTGGATATGAGGAGGAAGTTTTTCACCCAGAGGGTGGTGAGGCACTGGAACAGGTTGCCCAAGGAGGCTGTGGATGCCCCATCCCTGGAGGCACTCAAGGCCAGGCTGGATGTGGTTCTGGGCAGCCTGGTCACACAGCACACAGCATACAGCAGGGGGGTTGAAACTAGATAATCTTTGAGGCTTTTCAGCCCAGGCCATTCTATGATTCTGTAATTCTATGACTCATACAGCCAGAAGCAAGCCATGCAAGACACTCCCTGGCTTGTCAGAAGCCCAGCTCCCAGCACGTTTCTGCCTGCCTGAGGTGGCCAGGGGCCAGCAGCCACATGCTAAGAGCAAGGCACAGGGTTGCGATAGGATTGGAAGCAGTCAAGGTGGTCCTGGGTTTATGGTACTTTGATGGTAAACCTTTCTGAGGGCCCCCCATCACCTGCAAGTTGGCCTCTGAACCAAAAAGTCACTCAGGCTTGGGATTTGCTAATTGATGTCAGTGCTCAGAGCTTGGGAAAGCTCCAAAGCCCTTGCTTGGTATCCAAAGAAACAGCAAAGCCCTGCGTTTTAAGGTAATGGCCTCTTGAACTACTACTTTTCCATCTGTAAAATGCAGACCACCTATCATTTATTTGCTGAGTTATAAACTTGATAGGCCAGAAGCAATCATTTTCTATATACCTATAGGACAAAGTATTTCACAGCCCAGGTGCCCTGCAGCTCCTGAAATGCTTCAGCAGCAGAAATTGACAATACTTATCCACACTGAAGGTTTTCAGTCAGTGCTTATACAAAGTCCCTGTTCTCTGGGAGGCTGCCACAAACAACACATGTGTATGATGTTTCACTGTTTTTCAGAGAGCAGGGCTCATCTTGCTCTCACCTCTTTCTCCCAGGTGCAGTCCCAACTGTCTCCCATGTGCACGCAGCCCAGTAGGAGCATCCCACAGGAGATCCAACCTGGGCTGTTAAATATCCCGTGCACTGCTAAGACCACAGCAAAGCTAAATCTTCACCAGCTCTTATTCACATCACAGAAGGAATAGCTCCCAACACCCTCTGCCCCGCAAAAACCATTCCCATGCAGAGGCTTTCCCATCTTGGAGGAACCCCCCAGGCTTTCAAGAAGAAGCCATAGAAAATGCCATGGATCTGCTTTCCTGCTCAGAGAGGACCTGAGAGCACATCACCCCTTGGTGCTGAGATCTCATGGTCCCAGAAGGTCATGGTCCCAGAAGGGGACTGCAGCAGACATGTGTCCCCACCACCTTCTGACAGCAACTCCCTCCTCGGCCTGGGGAGGTCACGATTCCTCAGCCTCCTTGGTATATAAATAGATGAATCATAGTCTCTTTTTTCATTCTTGGGTGAATTAATTATTTAATATTTGTAAAGCTCTTTGAAGATGAGAAACAGGAAGTGTTATTATTACCTACATCAGTAGGACGAGGAGGGCTTTATCTCATCTTTAGAAACTTACCTGGGAGCAAGCAGGGAGCATAATGAAAGCAGTATCTGAACACCAGAGGTGGGAAGGCTGCTGCTCACTTTAAAGTCCAGCATGCTCAAATCTGGGCAAGACTGGCCCCTCAACATTCTGTCACACCTATCTCTCTGAAGCAATAGAAATAATCCAAGATATCTGACAGCGTTTGAAGTCTGTCCCTGCCTCCCATGCAGGAGGCTGCAGGAGGGCTTTGCTGGACCGCAGAGAGAGGTCAGGACTGTGACCACTGAGACAAGCAAAGAAGGGATGCTCCCACCTCTACTCCTCAGCATTCTTCCTCCTCACCTTCAAGCCCATGCCAAAGGCCCAGAGAACACTTGGTACTTGGAAAATGACCTGTACTCATCCACATGCCCTTCATCTCCTAATACCAGCAGCCTTATTTTCCTACTGTGGTCTGCAAAGTGCTCACTGCTTTACTTATTTTAATGGGCAAAAAACAAGCACAGTTCTTCTGGAATATAATCAGTGGAATATTCCACCAAAAAACACACTTTTAATCATTAGACATGAGGCTCCCATCACCACCCTAACTCGAGGTTATGCTGTTGACCAGGTTTCTCCCTGCTTCAATATCTCACTCACCAAATAAAAATGGTTTTTAAAACAGAAATCAGGTGAAAGTTTTTGGGAGTCCTTGCCCACTCCATCTTTGTTCTTACTGTTAGATCATATTTGTACAGTGTCCCAGCTGAAGGGTTAGTTAACATGCAGAAGAGTGAGGACCTCTGAAATGCACACACGTGCACAGACACGTCTGCACAATTTCCATAACCATAAAGCACTGCTATGCTTACACAGAAATTGTTAATAAGACAAATGCAATATGCCACATATTTCTGGGTTCTAACTGCACCTAACAGATTTCAAACATGAATTTCCCAGCACCATAACCCTCCTGAAACAGCTCTCCGCTGCTGCTCAGTCTTGCACAAGTGTTTGGCATCCTTCTGTTCTTGCTTTACTGATGAAATAACCACTTCTCAGAGCGCCATCTCCTTCCTTGTTTCTCCAGGATGACAAAGACACAGCCTGAGCCACCGTGTTAAAAAACTGCATCTGAATGCTGTAGTAAATCCATGCCATGCTTTTTTATTACAGATAATATTTCAGAGACCGTTGCTGACCAGAACAAGAAGAATCTGCTTAGAGCAACCATTCCTGCTTAGAGCCATGGCTGTTTGGCACTGTGGGACTGCAGGCTGCAGATTGAAGAAATGTGCGCTTCTGATGGGATCCCACACTTCTAGCTGCCATATCACTGAGCCACACATTTCAGAGGGGTCCCTCGTGGATCCCTAGTGATCCCTGACAGTGAAATAATTTCCATTGATCATGTGAAAGGTCTTTCTGGGTTTGGTTTTTAAAACAGAAATCAGGTGAAAGGTTTTGCATAAGGTTTCTCTGAGAGACTTATCCAGCAACCTGTTACAGCCTTACAACACACGTCTTGTCTGCTCGAAGGCTGGTTCTTTGGCTCGAGGACAGACATTGATGTTTTGCAGGGGATAATCAGGAAACCCACACATCCCCCTTGCTAAGTGTTCTCATTGTGCTCCTATCCCACACCAGAAGAACACTGAAACACACCGTGGATGAACAAGAGGGATGGGTCCACAACACAGCCCACTCACATCACTTGTTTAGCGCTGCTGGTCCTGCTGCCCACAGAGGAGGGCTTCTGTGCTGCAGAAATTAAGACAAGGATGGTGCTGCCAAAATAATTTTTAATCATACCTGTTTAAAGATGCTGCTTGTCAACCAAGGAACTCTTCATCTGCCTAGAAGTGTTTTTTAACCTATTCATTTATGCCTGTGTATATATGGGAGAAACACTGATGTGATTGACTTCACCCAGCTATCACATCCCAAAGCAGCTATGAGGTAGCACCTAGTTCAGCCCCATCATGCCTTAGGTGTATCACACCAGTGGTTTTGGAAATTTTTAGAGCAATTTAAAACAACCACCCTGTTCCCAGGTGGTAAGTGCCTACATCAGCCTCAGATGAGGAGCCACACTCCAGCCTGACACTTGCTCTCTACCGCTGCTGTAGCAAGCTGCTCTCCTGTGTGTGTTGTCACTCTAGTACTAATAACATGTGATGGTCTAATTGTATTAGCAATTTTCCATCATATTATATTAATATGCATCATACTAGTATCCATTTTCGCTAATGTGACATGAAAGGCAGTAATTTGATTACTTTTCTGTACCATAATGGAGGAGTTTGGCCTTCTAGATGGCAGTACGCTTGGCCTGGCCCTTCCTGTCACCTCCCCTCGGGCCCCTCACTGCCCCGCTGTCAGACATGCAGTCCGTAGAGCTCCAGGGAGCAATGGGTAAAAGCTGCTGGCAGCATGGGCGGGATCAGACCAAAACATGGAATCGTAGGGGTTGGAAGTGACCTCTGAAGACCATCGAGTCCAACCACCTGCTAAATACACATTCCCTACAGTAGGTTGCACAGGAAATTGTCCAGACACCTAGCATATCTCCAAAGAAGGAGACTCCACAACATCTCTGGGCAGCATGTTCCAAAGCTCTGTCACCCTCACACAGTTATTTTGGCTTTCTTGGCCACAAGGACACACTGCTGGCTGATGGTTCACCAAGACATCTAGGTCCTGCTCCTCAGAGATCCTCTCTGGCAAGTCAGTCCTTAAAACATACTTAATGCACACAAGGGTCCCATGCATCCCCATGTTGTCTCCTACAGCTTCCAGAACTACCAGCTACACTTGAAATTAACAGAAGCATTCCTATAGCAAAGGTCTCACCTACCCAGAGGCCTCAGTCCTGATAGCGTACACCAGTGAGACTCTACCTGCTTATGTGCTGTGCCTTTCATAACGCTTCTTTCTTTTTCTACTGGCAAGCCTCACTCTGTGCCTTCCAGAGCCCTTCTGTTGTTTTGTTTCTTCTGTTGGGGCCTTTAAGGATGTAAATATAAATGCTTGGGAAGCCAGAAGTGGCTGACAGCATGGCAGGCTTTGAGGACAGTGATGATAAGCTTCCATCCAAGCTCAAGAGTTTCTTTTCTTACAGATTTGAGCAAATACTGCAGTTCAAGTGCATCTGGGCCACAGCTGTAAACTGAGAATCTCTTGCTTTACAAGTTTTCTGCAGCAGAGACTGTCTTACCCTGGCTATTTGTGGCCACTGGGGCACTCCTGAAACATCCAGGGCATAACCAAATAAGCCAGCATTCTCTCCATCAAAGCAGCATTCACTACAAAGCCACAGCACAGCCACCCCTTTTCTCTATAATTAAAGAGCTGGTGGGAAGGGAAAGGTTTCTGCAGAACCACTCACTGGAACAGGAGGAGATACACAGCAGCACCTGGCAAGGCAAGACATGTGCCCATCACAAGCCAACTTAAACAGGTGAAGAACAGCTCACCCGGTCATTCACTTGCTGCATACCAGATACTTCTGCTGTATCATGCAAGTTTTGATAGCCCCATAATGCTGACTTGCTCCCATGCCCAGAAGGATAGTCAAATCTTATCCAGCATCTCAGTTTACTATAGAACAATAAACCATGGGAGTGTGCCATAAATCCTGGTAATGTGCTTGAAGAAAGGCAGCCACACTGAGGTCAGAGCCAGAGCTTCTTGGGAATTTTCAGACAAAAGATTTTTCATCAGAAATTGCTGATTCACTGAAACTGAAGCTTTTCCATACAGCAAACCAATCTCGTGGAAGCCTTCATTACGAGAGATCTCCCTGGCCCCAGGTAGGATTAATGACCAGAAGAAGAGGGGAAGAAGCCTCCTCTGAAATGACCCAACAGCCACAGCTTTCACCTGGACAACAGGGACTAGTGCCAGAACCATCCCACACATCACATCATCTGTCCCACAGCCCTCACAGCTGGATTGGCCCCAGCTGTGAGTCAAATATCAAATATTCACTTATTTGGGGAGAGGGATGCCATGGGCCAGCAGTCAGATGTCTCAGTGAGGATGCAGGAGGTGGGAGCACTGACCCTTCTCTCCAACTGTCCCTTGGTAGCACCTAGCTGCGCTTGTTTTCAAGTAGCTTGCTGCTGATGCTCCAAGAGGGGGACGAAGCCCACTGTTAAATACAAAGCTTTCTCCCTCTGCCTCTGATTTTTCCATGTAGGGACTCCTCATCCCTCTACCCCCTCCAGCTCTTTTGCTGGCACCGGCTGCCTCCAAGGGGTGAAGAAAAACTACAGGAAAGACCCCAGAAATGCACACTACAGGCATGGCTGTAAATCTTGCCAGACTCGGGAGACATGGGACTGTGGCAGCACACATATATGAGTTGGGAGGGGCAGCAGAGAAGCAATGCACTGATCTCTTGCATTCATCTCTCAAACTTCACTGTAACACAAGCTCCCACTGTGTCCAGGAGCAGGTTGCCTCTTCGATGGGGGGTGATGAGCTCCTGCACAGTTCCCAGGTGGCAGGAGAAGAGTTCACAGGGTAGCCTCACCAAACAGCAATGCTTATCTGAAATGTGCCAGGGGAAACAGCCTGGGACTCCACTGGTTTCCGTAACCTAAGCAGAACTCTTCCTAAAACCAAGCTACGTGTTCTCAAGCACCTGCCTGGACAGGAGAGGACAGCTGGCACATGTCTCGACCAACTCATGTACCCTGCGCACTGTGCCTGGATCAGGCTGTGGCTTGTTTCTCCTTGTTTGTGATTACAAGGCAGAAACACTCAAATGCCCCAGAATATCCCTGCAGTATTTTTGGCACGTTCAGGCACAGAAGGTATCATACATCCTGTGAAAAACTCCTGACAGAGGATTTACAGCCTGATTTTCAGACCAGATTTCAGGAGAAACTGCCAGACAACAATGAACTGGAAGTGACGCTCACTCCAGTGGACCACAAGCAGTTGTGGAGCTCTGAGAGCTCCCCAGAATGACCTGTCTGGGAGCTGAAGACCTGTCCCCAGGCCAGGTCTCACTTCAGAACTCTGAGCAGGATCTGGAGTAAGTGTTGCATCAACAGAGCTGCCCTGAATTAAGGTGAGTTTGGTCCTCAGTGCTGATTACTTCATGCTTTCATCTGCAACACTTGCGTACCACAGCTGTGAAGAAGTTGTTCACCCTGCTTGCTGGGAACATTTACTTTCCCCCATCAGCCACTGCAGGGGTCTCTGCGTGTCTTCTGTGAGAAATGCAGTGCAGGAAAAACAGACTTGTTGGTGATAAAAAACAGATAAAGGCTGTAGGAAAAAGGGTGGATGAGGAAGGCATTCAACAAGCTATTTTCATACTGAAACTCAGTGAAATTCTATGGACAGTGCAAGCACCAACACCACGATACCCAGGTTAATACCTGGATGATCTTGGAGACTTGCTTGCACTCAGAAATACAACTCAGCATCAAGACCATTTACAGGCATGGAAAAAAACAATTTCATTGAAAATGTACGCTTTCCCTGCTTTTTTTCTTTTAAATAACCCAAGCACCAGAAGGTCTAGAGCTGCCTTTTCCCTTCCTTTGCCCAAAGGGAAGCTAAGCCCCATGGCTCACAGAAGGCAGGACAGGAGCTGCCAGGTGCTGTGGGATCATCTCCCAGGACATTTTCCTGCTGGAGTAAAGCAGATGAACAGAGTGGAAGGGCCAAGCAGTGCTATTGGATGCCACTGCAATGATTCAAAATCAGTTATGTAAAATGTAAAATTATCATTTGGAAATCACTCTCTCTGAATAATTCAGTCATTGACTTTCACATCAAACAACCATTCCAGCCACCCACACACACAGTTCAGTCTCCTGCTTAGTTTTAAACTCTCTTTAATTATCTGCATTAACCTACCGCATTGCTATTTCCATCCCTATTTCATGCCGGGGGAGGGGTCAAAGCTTTGATAAAGCACAACGACCTGGAAGACTTTCAGCTGTCCTTCTGCTCCTCTTCCACTGTGGGGCTGCCTTCCTCCTGAGCCAGAGCAAGGACAGAGGCTCCACAGCCTGCAGAAACCATCTCAGCATAGGGCAAAATACTTGAGTATGGAGCACCACGCCTTTCCCCATCCAAACCCCTGCACCCAAATGACCACTAAGTCCCATCCTGGCAGGAGGTGCTGCATCCACACCTTCTCCACTGCTCCTAATTGCAATAGCATCCCCTGTGCAGCAGGATTGCATCTCATCAGACTGGCCAGAATTTTAAAGAAGCTGTCCGGAGCAAAAGTTTGTTCCTTCCCTTTTGTGTATTTTCCTTCACTTTGACAACATGTTTAACTTAGTTTCACATTTTATTTGTCTACTCAACTCCCTAAGTTAGGCAAATCAGTATTGTGTGTGCAATTTGATTTAATTAGTAATTGGGGAAATAGGTCTGGCATGTTTCATGGAAGCTTGGGGAAATTGTCAATTAGCATTGTGTTAATTGGTGTCTGCTGTCCTTGCTTTTTAGTTTTTAACCCCTTTTACCTTGTTCCCACTTTCAGTATGTAAAATCTGGCTGCTTATTATTCTTTAAGTAAAGGATTAATTGCTTGAATTCCTGCCTGTGCTGGGTGTCCTCTTCCCCCCAGTGCAGAGGGATTGGTGTGTGGCTGTAGGGCAGCTTCTGCTGCTGCCACAGCCAGCCCTGCTATTGCATGTCTGGAAGTCTGTGGAAGAGCTCTGTCCTCATCACCCGAGGCTTTCCCCCACTAAGACACTCTATGCCAGAGTTTGAACCTCACCTCAATTTTTGGCATAGGAGAATTCCCATCAGAAGCAGCTCAGGCTTCATCTTAATCATCAAAAATCCATTCACAAATTAATAGAAGCTGAAAACAGAAGCAGTGCAATCTCTGTGGTGGATGTTTGTTGAGCTCCCAGGAACAGCATACACAGTCAGCAGGGGCTGCTCTGGAGGGACCTGGGAATGGGATCAGAAAAAAAAAAGAGAAGAAAACCATCAATGGCAAAGGTAATACGTGCAAAACCAGGAAGTTTGTTGCAAAAATTATCTGGAAGATCACAGAGGGAAACTTGCCCTGTGGAATAGGCCAGGTTAAATGCACCTAACTGCTCCAAAACTAACATGACATTTGCAAGTTTGGGGCAGAATGATCACAGTCTGAGTGATTGGTTTCCATCCAACCTGCCTCTGTCTGCAGCAGTAATTTTGGTTAGCCTTCGCAGCACACCTCTTTCTTTACTGTCCTAAAAATTTACCATGGGCTTTTGTCAGAACAACACAGGAGAAATCATGGTTGAAGATGTTCAGTGAGGAAACCTAAGGCAGGGACCAGCTGCACACGAAGGCTAACCACTGAGCTCAGCCACCAGCAGACTTGGCCGCCTCAGCAAGCCCCACTGTCAGCCAGTGTAATCTACCTGCAGAGGACAAGCTGGGGGTGGAGCAAGTCAGCCAAGTAGTTATTTGAGGGGGTGATACATCCAGCTCGTGAGAAGGTTAGAGGGGTTCCAAATGATATTTGCATAGAATTAGAAACTAACAATTAAAGCAGTGAATCGTCTATACTAATACCATCTTCACAATAATTATCTCACCAGAATTTCAGAGACTGAATGATTTTCTATTGGATTTACAATTAATTTTGGAAAAAATAACAAATCCTCCCTAAGAGAGACTATAGTACTATAATGATAGTACTTAAAAGTGCCATACAGTCATTAGCCAGTTGATCTTCACAACACTGCTGTAAGGTAGGAAGGTATCGTCATTTCCACTTGGGAAGTATGAAGACAGGCACACAGAGCTCTGCTTTCAACCAAAGTTGTGCAGATGTGCCACACTTCAGCCATCCCACACAGCTGCCTGGAGTGCTGAGGACATACATTTAAACTGCTGTCTCATTCAAACGACAGAACAGGTCTCTGACAAAGCAGCAATTAAAGTTTTGGTCATATGTACTCTATTTTCAAGAGCATCTACCAGAGCATTTCTGTTGAGGCGCAGCTGCTGCCAGCCCTGCATGTACCAGGAATCCAGTGCACATCCTACATTGCTATGGTTTTGACTTCTGCAAGGAAGCAGGAACCAGTAAATAGAAAACAGGAGGCTGAGGTAGCAGAAAATCAACTCTGTATTTTTATTTTTAAATAAAAAGGTTAAAGAAAGCTAGAGTGGAGTTTGCTCCTCAGTTCCTTGAGAGTTGCAAAGATCCTCCATCCCTGAGAGTAACACAGGGAAATGTGTCTATACCATCCAGGGCAGACCCACCCAGGCAGTCTGTCTTCCTACCACCTTCCTACCAGCATATCATCTCCGAAATGAAACATCCCCCTTCAAGCCAGCATATAGGCCTTTAGCTCTTGCAGGAAATCTCACTAGCCTATAAGAATATAGACAGATACCTACAAAATCCCATGCACTCCCAAAGTATGACTGTTCGACTCCTTAAGTTATTCTCGGGTAGTGACAGGAGTTTAAAAAGCAGAGTTGTTGGAGGGGATCGTAGATGTGTTCAGATATGTATTAATTAGAATTCCTGCACAGTTTTATTCTGTTAATTACAGCTTAATTTGATTGCTTAATAGCTCTGGTTTTCGTAATGTTTAGCACCTGTTGTAAATTGCACAGGATAAACCGTCTTCTCCCATCTACTTTGTTTACTCCCGAATTTTGCACTTCCCTTTCAGCTTGTTGCTTTGGATTTGATCTGTCTCCTTTTCTCGCCTTTGTCTTTTTCACCAAAGAAATCTTTTTTTTTTTCAATGGGCTATTTAACCAATGAAGTGGGTTTCATCTAAATACTTTCTTAAAATCTACAGCTTTAAAAATAATAACGGGTAAAGAGGAGTATTCACAGACTGTTAAGCGTGCACATGTTGACCTGTGGTATTACGCAGACTTTCATTTATGGGTCATTCATTCTTTTTGTTGTTTCCCTCTCCCTTTTCAGTGTGAGGAGGGGGGATGGTTATCCTTCTCTTGCAGGATTATTAGACAGAAGTAGAAGCCCTGCATCATTAATTGATTTCTTCCATACATTACACTATGATACAATTTTTCAAGGCTGTGCATAATTGTGTTCCCTTTACCGCTGCTCTGTGTTCTGTCCTTGTCATATTGTCATTGAAGGCTGATTCCACCCTCTGTAATTGGAGATGTTCTACTTTTGGACAAAGGTGTGGGGGCAGCTCAGGGGAACAGCGCTGACATTTACTTCATCAATTTATTTTTATTGTTCCTACATTTATTGCAGCTATAACAGCCCTTTAATAGTTATATCTCCTCCCTGTAGGGTATTCTGGTATTTGAAATTTTTTTAACTCATTTGTTCTCATAGATAACAGTAAAGTGCATTTCATGCTAACCTTTAGGTTTCAATCTTCTCTCTTTCTTTGGCTCTGAAGCAGTTGCAGCTTTAAACTTTTACTGCATTGTCAGTCTAAAGGCCACCACCACTGAGTCCATTCTAACACTGGAGTAACCACAAATTAGTGGTCCTGAAAATTTCAGGGAGGCTAGTCCTGAAACAAGAGCACAGCTATTACCATAATTCAAAATTTGCCGTCCTTTAAATAGAGGGGGAGAAAAATACAGTAAATGCTAGCATTGAGTCTCCTTTTACAGTCTTCAGTCAAATAAGGGTCATGATTACCTCTTTACGACTGATAAAGTAACTGACTCAACCACCTCTGTGCTCGTGCCCTTCAATACCTGCATGCACACTAAACGAGGTGAACACTTAAATACAGCCACACTTCATCCACAGCTTTCTCTTTGTCCCTTCTACCCCCTTCCTTCAGGGATGGACCTTCTCTTTCTGTAGGCTTTTATCACACTTCCTGCTTTATCTGCAATTTCACTGCACCATGGAAGATGTATGATCTCTAATTACCTCACGAGTGGATGTCAGGGGTAATTTCCACTACTCAGGGATATCCCTTCCCATCCCTGAGCCTTCCGAAATGGACTCTCTAACATGCACTGCTGTCCTGGTGAAACCTGACCAGGGGCACCAATTCCTCATCTTGACATCTCACCAACACTGAAACAAGCAAGGCTGAAAACAAGCAATGCCACTGGATCGCCTCCAACATGTGTGTCCTTCGAACACAAGAAATAAGCCTTTTCCACACAAGTTTTACCTGTAGATTTGGCTCCACTAACAGTGAACAGTTTTGCAGCAATGGAGCAGAAGCCTGCAAAAGCCATGAAGTCAGTGCTGACAAGGGACTTTCTAGCATGCAGTGAGCTGGAACACCCAGTCCAGAAGGACACATGCCCAGAAAATACACATTCCATCAAAAAATAAAAAAGAAACCCCTACTAGAACCATAGGAATAGCTAGTTGTTCAACTTTAACATTTTTTAAATATTTTTTTAATGGCAGCAAAGGCATTTCTCACCCCACCTTCCTGGCTCCCTGTCTTTTGCTACACAGAGATGCTCTTTTTTCTCAAAGTCTCTTAGCTTAAAGACACTGTCAAGAAACAGATAATTAAAGTGAATGGAGACATTTGGAGAGAGGGCAAATTAGGCTAGGGAGATAAACTAGAAATGAGATAATAAAGACCAAGAAATGAGGACTTAAACTGGCGGTAAAACCCATGTATTTAATGGAGCTGCTTGACTTTCTCTACCAAATTTAGCCAAAGTTATCTTTCAGCAGATTTTATGTGCTCTGTGGAGCATCTACTCATAGCTACTGACTTCTGATCATGTTCAGTTATTCGGCTATCTTACTGGTTGATCTTTTAACCTTCTGAGGAGGTGATTAGCCCACAGTTAGCACGCTGCTCTCCCAGAGCACTAACACTGGTTCTTCAGTGTTAGTGGTGTCAAAGCCCAAAGCACTGCTCCCAGTCCACCCTCGTCTTGCATGCATCAAATTGGGTTCATGCACACAAACATGAAGTGCTGAAGTGGTCACAGCAGTAAGAACTCACAGAAGGTGAGGGCACAGTCTACCAGTCAGTCTTATTAAGGTGCCCCCAGAGCAGTTAATTTATTTGGGGTATTTGAATTGTTCCTTTTAGCATGTTGCAGGCTTTGAAGGCACAGTCTCGTAGGTGAGTTGGTACTTGTATTCATTGCAGGACCGATCTTCATGATCTGGCTTTCTCTCACCATGATGAAAACAGCCTACACTGGTAGGAAAAAGTGTAATTTAAAATCACAGTTTCAGTGTTACTGGTGAAAGCAATGTCTGTGTATTGCTGTGTAAAGCACGGGGACCAGGGTTCAATGAGAAAGTACCTGTACATGAAGAGAGATTTGCTTTTCAGACTATGTCATCTGGATGCTTCCAGAAAGTCATAAAAAAAGCATTTTTTGTATTTTTCATGCGAAATGGGAAAGAAATTCTCCAAACATTTCTGAGGAAGCAAAACAATAAATAGTAATACTACTATTACTAATACTATTACTGAATAGTAATAAATAATAACTAAATTGTTATCCTTGCAAAAAAACCCTCACGTTTTTGTTTTCAATGAAATTGAAGCAAGTTTTCAAATCTTCTTGATCTGAGAATGATCTTGCTTTGTATTTATCACTGATACCTTTGCACTGATGTCTCACCCACACCGGTGGCTGTTTCAGGGTGTTCCAGCTTTTGAAGGTGATGTGCAGTGAGAGGTCTACCACATGTATGT
Organism: Tympanuchus pallidicinctus; assembly: GCF_026119805.1. Lineage (NCBI taxonomy): Eukaryota > Metazoa > Chordata > Aves > Galliformes > Phasianidae > Tympanuchus > Tympanuchus pallidicinctus. The sequence continues at coordinate 108,183,520 of NW_026294618.1, forward strand.
AGTCCCCTCATCAAAACCATGCAGAGGCAACCCTCTCATTCAGAAATTTAAGCCAAAACCTCATTGTCCAGCCTCTGGAGAGCAGTGCTGACCCAAGGATTGTCTCTAATCCAAGTGATTAAGGCAGTGAACAAACTCTCCTGCTGCTTATAAAAGCTCTCCCCAAAAGAAGCTGCATTCATTGTAAAGCTAACAACAATGCAGGGTATCTTCAAAGACCAATGAGCAGTCACACACGAAGGAAAAATAACTGTGCAAGGGTATGTGTCTGCAACCCTGGGGCTCCCACCCCAGCAGGACCACGTGGCTCCTCTCCTCAGGCAAAGCCAGTCATGGTTTCTTAATTAATCCTTGGTCTCACTTGGCCACGTCCCGCCACAGCTTCTGCACTACCATTTGCAATCCCTCTAACCAGTCATTCACAAAAGTATTTGGGGAAGTATCAACCCAGGAAGACAGTTATAACATGTAAGTACTCACCATATCTTTAACCCATAATGGGAACATCATCCCAAAAATCAGTCTCCTGGTCTCCCCAGTGGCCCATGCTTTTGCATCTGATTGCTAGATATGGCTACACATGCACTGAGAACCTGAGATGTCATAAGGTGGAGTGCAGGGGTGGAATTCCCAATCCTGTTTAACTAAGACAAGAAGGGAGCCAAGCCTTGGAATCATTCTCTGTTGGTAAGTCTTGCAGTGACAGAGCACGGATTATTCCCAGCCCTGAGCAGACTACCCTACTTGAAATAGAAAATCAATATGCAAAAAACAGAGATAGCAGCTTTTCCCATTTAATTTCTCCTTTTACAACACTTCAGGACCATCACCCACAGAGGATTAAAGATCAAAGTACTAAGATACCCCAAGCCAACAGGAACATTTCCCAGCGGGGAAATTCTCCCTTCCCTCCAGGACAAATAGCTGACACTGCAGTTCTAGTTACCTAGGTAGATGCTTGTTTAACAAGATCCATTTGTGCAATCATTGCTTTAAGCAGCTGAATGGACTCATTTAAGTTCTTGCTATATGGAAGAACAAGTGTCCCACTTTGTAAGCATAATACTTTCCATTACTGCAGATTTACCTATAGTTTCCTCAACTGGCAAACACGCTCACAAACACCAAGTGAGATGTATCAGTGAAAGAGTGAGGCTTAAACCTCTGGAATAAGAAGGCTCATCTTAGGAGCTTGTTATTTTTTTGGAGATCTTACAGTTCTTGCTTCTGAGCTACACCCATAGCCAGCAGGGCTGGAGTTGCTAACACCATAACATCCTATATGGCAAGAAAAAGGAAGAAGCAACCACCACAGCATCGATCAGAAATGAAAGAGACTCAAACCACTGGAGCTGCTACCAGCACCAGTTCACACTGTGTTTCTCTTTAACATCCTTCTTTGCTGAGAAAGGCAACAGAGCCCAGAAAGATGAAGAAGAAAACAAAAACAAAGGCAACAGGTCAAATCAGATTCTGTAATAACAGAAAACAGCAATTATAACTTTGAACTTTCCACACTATCCTACATACAAGGTTATGTCACAGTTCCTGTTAAGATCCTCCCAGTATTTTGATTCCAGAGGATATAAAATTAAACCAAAAAAAAAAAAAGGTTGTTACTTCTTGTTTGTCCTTTGTTCACAGGTAAGACTGATTTCATGATTCTAAAACTGACATAAATGCAAGCTTTTGCTAACTTATTTATAAGAGATCTGAAAAGAAACAAGGGAGGTTGTAGCAAGGTGAGTTTGTGTTGTGTTGGAAAATGCCAATCAACTTTTCCAAAGTGGTAGATTTTAAACCCAAAGCAATGTGAACTCCTCTGTGACTAGGGGTAGGATTGGAAGTACATGTAAAAAAGACCTGAGATGTCTTATCCAGATTTCTCCGTTTGGAAACACTATTTTGTGTTCTAGATAAGCATATTTTGGACACTATTTTTGATGTTTCACTGATCCAAAAGTCAACTCCTTCAAGAGTTGCACACTTGCCCTTCAAAAATGAATTTCTAGAAATTTGCAATGGGGAGGCTTGAGATGCTTGTGAGTTCTTCTTTCCACTCCTGTCTCTTTCCCTCCCTTCTCCCAAGAAGAAATTTTCCAGAGACCAAATGTCAGTTACATCAGAGAAGAATTGAGCCTTTTGTTTAGAATCAGTCGCAGACCTCTCTGCAGTTTGGGACATTTCTGTTTGTCTTTTCTTACCTCTCATTTCCCTATTTTCAGGTTTAGCACTGGTTGTTTTTGACCTTGCAAACTTCGTTTCCCACCCTGTGTTTCTAACTTAGCTTCCTGTTTACCCTGAAAGCTACTTTATTTCACTTTTGCTAATAAAAGTGAAATTCTGATTAGTTCACCTTTAAAAGTATCCAGCATGAAGGTTGCTGGGAACGTCTCAGAGCTCTTTTTTGCTGCACATTCATTTGCGCTTTTTTTATTTGTTTGTTTTAAATTTAATCTATTATTTATTAATAACGTCACTTGATAGGGCCTTTGTGATGCCTAACTGAAACTTCTAAAGTGCTTCTCAGCAGGTTCTGTGCAACTCCCCTTTGATTACCATGTGATTAGTTTGTTCAGCTGATGGTCTTTCTTCTCCAAGATCCTCATTGTGTCTCCTGCCTCCTATGCAGTTCTTAAGAATTTCAATGAACCATTTTATTTCTTCCCACAAGTGAGGATCGACAAACCCATCCCCACCCTTCTGCTTTCACTTTTAGTGTGCCTAATAAAAAGTAGCGTGAGGGTTGGGTGTTTTTTGCTGTTGTTTTCCAGAGGTCATGGCTAATGGAGAATTTTATGTTGTTTCTGGCATTGTTTGTTGTGCCTCCCACAAGACTACATGCTCCCAAGGACTGAAAGACAGTGGCATAAATGTCAGAAAAATGCCTCTGCTCATGTCAGGTCTAATTAGACATTTGTACTTGTGGAACAAATACCTTCCCCATAAAATTCAAAGCTCGGTCTTGCTTAACGCGTACTCACAGACACTTGCAAGGAGAAAGTGTCATGAACAGCACACAGACCTATCCAGCTATCATCCAGATAAACCTATCCCATGGTTTAACTTAGTCCCCACACCAAGTCTGATGCAATCTCTTCCAGCCTTTTAGTTCAGCCCTCCACAAGACACACTCCCATCCTCACTTCTGCCTCAGGAGTCTTCCAACACATGAAATGCAGGCGCCTTGCTAAAAGATCTCCAAAAAGAGAGAAAATCCTTGACCTGAAGCTCGTACACCAACAAACTAAAAACCAGTGAAAGTGGCCAGTTGTTTGAAACCTATGCCCAGGGCCCCCAGGTCTTGGAGTACAGCACAGGATAGATCCTGCCCTGCTGTGCAGGCCTTACCCACCGGCTGCTCATCTAACAGTCATCCCTACATTAGATGCTCCTGCAAAGGTGAACCTTGAGACTCACCTCCAGATGTACTTCCACTGCCTTTTCTTCTCCATTCATGCTTGTTGCTCAGCAGGGAGATTTGCCTCCACATTTCAGGTTTAGGTGGACACAGGCAAACAAAGAGTAACTGCCTGAGCTCAAACTTTAGAGCTCCTATAGACTTGTTAGGCTCTTCCTAGCTCCTTTGGAGTTCCTAGCACTGCTCTACTGATGTGTCTGACATCAGGAAGAATCTAAATGGATTCCAGATAGAGCAACTGCATAAAATCTCACTTGGGTCTGAACCCAGAGGATAAGATGTAAGGCATCTTGCCCAATTACTACGGCCATTTCTGCTGCTAGGTGAGGTCTAAAGCAACCCTAGGGTACATCCTATCGACAAGTCAGTCCTCACAAGAGCGCACACACCCCGTCCAGGGAGTCTCACCAGGGTGCGTAACTGCTCTACAGTGTGGGCAACTCCTGCTGTGATTTAACTACTCTGGCCTCTGCTGCTCAAATATCTCACATTCCTTGTAAAGACAAAAAGAGCAAGAAGCATGCAGACACTTGCTCGCGTGTGTGTACAAATGTGCAGAAGAAATAGTGTTTTGAATTGAAAAAGAGAAATAAGTGAACTCTTAGGGGGAAAAAAAAAATCCATCTTGTCCGTGTTTAAACTTCCTCTCCTTTGTCCACCCAAATTTAAGAGAGCAGCTCCCTCTGTGGGTTTTCCTTCCTGTCTGTTTGTTTGCTTGCTGAGGGTGTATGTGGGGCGGTGGATACCTGGCTCACACCAGGGATCATTCGTCACAGCTTCCTCACAAGGCAGAGAGGAAGCTGAGGAGCACCACCATCCTCCATCCAAAAGTCAAAAAGGTCTGTGCTCCCTGCCCCTCCTTTAAGAATAAAATCCA
>NW_026294618.1:108192817-108222817 GCF_026119805.1 Tympanuchus pallidicinctus
ATGCTTCCATGGGAGAGACTTGGGGGATGTACTTGGTCAAACAATGCTGTCAGTTTTAGAAATTATAACAGAGTCTGGATCATGAAATCAAAGGAAGCTTGTGAAAACACAATTTGAAGCAATGTCTCCTAACATAATCTAGCAGGCACACATCAGTTGCACCAAAAGCCTTCATCTTTTTGGGAAATGAGAACTCCAAAGCAGCTGCAGACAACAGCACGTACTCAAACTGATGGTGTGTCCCAAAAGACCAGGCTCCATAGGGAACCACAAAGCACCAAAATGCCTTTCAGCCAGCAGGTTCTGCTGTACAAGCCTCCAGGAAAAAGCTTGGTCTTTGCTGCTTGGAGGCCCCAGGTCAGCTCACTGATACTGAATGATTCAAGATTTCTAGGCCAAACCAGTAGTTCACACTTCATCCACACATCAATCAACTAAGCAGTGTTATGTGAGGAAGCATATACTGATCAAGATCTCCCATCAAGCCACTCACGTTTTTCCAACGAAAGATTGCACTTTATTTCTTCAAGATTTTTTTGTTTTGCTTTGTTTTTTTACTGAATAGATATTCATTTCTAAAAGAATTTTCCTTTTCAAAGCACCAAGTCTTCATTTTCCCTGGAAGGCCTTAGCTTTCATTGACAAAAAAGAAAGCACTTAAAAACAGAAAGACCTGCCACCATGAACTGAACCACATTAATTAGGAAATATTTCTAATGGATCTTACAGAACTCATCCTTCAGGTGCACCTCTGCCTTTTCCTTCCCACAACTGAATTTTCTAAGCAGTGCTGGACTCCCTCCATATCTCATCATGTCCCACCATGATACATGTAGTGGTTCAGTAAAACTATAGCAATTGTGGTGAATCAGAAGAAAGGAAGGAAGGTTGGCATTACAGGAGAAAAAAAAATATTCAGGCTTTGCTGTCAGATTTTCTCCTAGTCCCTTAAAAAGTCAGTTACTTCCATGTAGAATTTCAGCTAAACTTTCTTCCCTCACTTCTGCAAACATTTTCCCTGTAATGGGGGAAGGATTTATCCCAACTTTAGCAATGCACTCTCTCCTTGCAGCAAGCCTTTCTGGTTGCTTCCTTTGGATGATTTGAATCAAAGCTACCATTCATCCAAGACCCACTCCTGCACGAGACCTGGGCACACTGATCCACCATATACTCATAGGAAAAGGACATAAAAATAAAACAGATGCTATTAGCAGTCAGAGCACGCATCCACTTGCTAACCCCCCTTTCATAGCCTTGTGTATGCCTTGAATCAAAGGGCTTACAAGACAGAATGCTATGAATAAACTCAGTATGAATAAGTATGAATTCTCTGTATGAATAAGGTCTTGGAGTAAGTGTTTAAAAACCCAGTGTCACCCTGAAGACTCCCAACACAGAAGGGAACAGAGGTAGAATAGGAGTGGCCCAGCAGTGCATCAGCCACAGCTTGCGGTCCATCCTGCCTGCCAAAGCTGATGAGCTGAGATTGCCCATCCCAGCTCTGACACAAGGTGAGGCTGGGAGAGAAGGCTGCCCTACGCTCTCCATGCTCAAACAGCATTTTCAGCTGGTCCTGGCTCCAGAAAGAAGCTGCTCAACTTGAAGAATGACCAACCCCAGGATGCAGCACTGAGCAAGTGCTTTAAGTGTGCCATTAACTGAAAACCTGAGAACAGAGACAGTGAGGCCACCTGATTCACTCCCAGCCCTCTGCTTCATCTGATCCATAACTCAGAGCATGCAGCACACTCCACAGCACCTACATCTTTTACCAAAAATACGGTGCTTAAGATGCGAGGAATTTTTTGTGCAGCACTTATCTACAGATTCACCAATAGGCACAATGGAAGTCACAGGAGGAGGATGAAAGCATCAGGACAAGAGTGAACTGTCCCTTCACAGCCAATGATCTTCCCTTGCAGCCCGCTCTGCAGATGAACACAAGGTGAGGACTTGTGACAGGCCAGCTTGTCTCAGAGTCATGCTGCTATGCACATCCAGCATATCTTCCTCCAAGTTCCCCTGGGTAAAGGACATCAGAAGCAGGGTCCCCCTTTGTGAAAGCCCAGTCAGCTCAATGAACAAACCCCTGCCTCTTTACAAGTGCCCACAGACAATACAGTATTTGCATGGTGTAAAAAAAGCACAAGCCATGTTTCTGGTTAACTGGCCTATGTCCAGCTCACCTACTAAAATCTTAATAACAAGCCTGACCTACAAGAAAGACTCAAATTCTTCACATCTCAATAATTCTTCATGTGACATACCTAAATCCCTTTGCGGTTCTCCACAAGTCATTATATTCTGTATCTCTATTTATAAAGTCCTTTCACTCCAGTACCACAGCAAAGAGCCTTTCCCTTCCATGCTTAAACAGTATTATTTACAAATACTGAAAATAAATATGAAATGGCTGTGCCTTTGCCTGTGTTAGCATTCTCCTTGACTCTGATCTTCTCCCAGGGCCAGAAATCCTGGAGCCATCCTTGACACTCAAGCTTGCTTTCCCTCTCCTGCCTCCTGTGTCCATAAATCTGCCTGTCATCACCTCCAGATCATTGACAAAGCCCTTTCTTACCTTGACCCTCCTTCTGCTGAAATCTCTATTCAGACCATAATTACTTCCTATCTGGACTATAGTAAATTCTTTTCCTCTTTTTCATTTTTACATTCTAAAAAACAAACCCCTTAAAGTTTAAGTAATCCAGGCTCCTGCAGATACACTACTCTTCTCCCCTTCCCTTCTTCTTCCAAGCTTCTTCCCTTTCGGAAGGAAAGGACTGCAGGACGTAGAGAGAATACTGCAAAACCATCCCTGCCACACTTCCCCTCTGCTTGTTTCTGGATTCATTTTGCACCCTGAGGACCCAATGTTGGTCCACAATACCTCCTCCTACGCCTCCTCTTATTACAAGTACCAATTTGTTACAACGATTATTTTGAGTTGTCTTAAAACTGGAAATCAGGGACAAGTTAGGGCAGGGTGAGCCAGTATGTGCATTTGCAGCACAGCAGCCATCCTGCAAGAGCCGCACATAAAGACAACACTACTGCTCCAAAGTTACAGCAGTGTAAGGAATGGCTCTAGCCGCAGGTAAGAGCTCTTATATGGGCAGCTACTGCAGAGGCAGCAAAAGCAAAATTTAATTTTAAAAAACAGACTACACATTTAAAGTTTGGGATCAAAGTCCAGACAGAAAGGATGCCCACCAACAACCCTGTGCAGCCAATTGCTGAGCAACAACTCTGCGAGCACGAAGCAAACCATGCCCAAAGAGCATCTGAGAATCAATAGGCACATTGTGAGAGCACATAAGGTGCACAGAAGACAAGAGCAAAATGAATTTCATGGGAGAGGGTCTCTGGGAGAAATGTGAAAGGAGTCCAAACAGTGATTCTGGAGATCAGCTCAAGGAGGATATGGAACAAGGACAGAATTGGTGACATCCTGGCACGCTCATGGAGGGCTGGGGACCATCACAGTCAGCATTGCCCTGCCAGCCTGAACTCTGTTCCCTATCTTTTGCAGAGTATAAAAATGATCAATTGCTCACAGAGGAATAGAGCTAGCCCCCCCTTTTACAAAAAATGCAAGGATTTTCATATCTTTGGGAGGGGCCACCTGGAGAAGTTTAAATTTAGAAGATCTGAGGTAACTGCATTTCTCTCTTTTCTGGTATTCTTAGTTGCTGATTAATGTAGAGTCCCAGCCTCCTGGGCAGCCTGGGGAAATCAACAATGTTAACCCTTAGCAAACATTTACATTTATGTAAGCAGTGACAGTGATGTGGCACACATGACACGTCCTTTTTTCTCCTTCTTCCTTGCACCAACAGGAAAGTTGGTGGTGGCTCCTGGGTGTCACCTCCTCGTCAGAGAGGAGCTGCTTCTATTGCACCGCTGGGGCCACGCAGGGCTGGGGACTGCCACGGCCCAGCAAACAAGCACACATACTCCCCTTTCCCATGGCCAGCCCACCAACCCACCAGGGTTAAAGGTGGACAAAAAAAAAATTAAAATAAAATAAAAACCCAGACCGAAACGCCACTCTCGGCGGTGCTGATTATGACGGCAGTGCCACAAGCGCCGGTGGCACAAAGAGGTGCAGTTTGTCCTGCCGCAGCATCTTTCACTCCAGCGGACTCGGCTGCACAGACAAATTGATTTGCAAAGGTTGAGGCTGGCAGCTCAGCCTGCTTTGCATACCGAACGCTCCCTGGCGACACAATAAAAAGTAGCCTGGCAAACAGAGGCACGCAGCGGGAACTGGCCGGTTCAAAGTCCAAAGCCCACACCCCCTCACCCCAGTCTGGTTTGAAAGGTCACCGTGTGTCTGGGAAAATAGTCTCAGGATACGATCCTTTATTAAAGGTCACTATTTTTCAACGGCACTTAACACACACTTGCACACAAATTGAGGCTGAAAAAAAAAAAACCTGGGGGCTGCCTCGCATTGTACATTGTGCTCGCAAGATTTATGTCTTGTGGTCACCAGCAGTAAACACACACTGCTTCAGTATTAAAGTTCACATTAATCCAAAGATTTTCAGTCTCCCCATTCCACCCCTCCCAACGCCCCCCCCCCCCCCCCCCCTCCTCCATTTTAAATCAGCCTCTGTCTTTGCAAGGCAAACAGTGGCAAGCCAGGACTTAAGCTAATCACTTTTGTTTCTCCTTTGCGGCTGCAGTGTTACCTTCCCATGTTTTCATATATTTCTGCTTTAGTGCCGGCTTCAGTCTTTAAGCACAGCCCAGCCCAGAGTTTTTGGTCTTTCACACCCTGCCAATGTGGGCTTTTTGCTTTAATCCCATCATTTCAACAGCTCATCTGCGTGCGTACCAAATGTACTGTACTCTGCCTCATAGTACAGATACTGCAAGATACTGTTGAACAGGAAGAAAAAACTGAGTCTCACAATCACGCATTACAATGAGAAATATGGTGATTAAAAACAGAAAGTAGAAAGCTTTTTTTGGTCGGACATCTATTTTGTCTTATCCTTATGCAAATATGCTATTAAAGATAAAACAGTAATTCCTGTTTCCCCCTCTTTCCCCTCCCCTCCCCCCCCCCGCACAAGTACAGATATTTTTCTTGCTCACAGAGCCTTAAGAAAACCTATGCTGAATTAATAGAAAAGTCAAATTTAGCGAACACTAAGGTTCCAAATTAATTTGTATAAGAATTGCAAAAAACAGTGAATTTCAAATAGGACACAAAACATGCAGTGTTTTGGATTTCCGTATTGCTACGTAATAACTGCATTTTATGAAGCTTTGCCAGTGGTGTATTTCCAAGCCACCAAGAGCACATTATTATTTTTTTTTTATTGAAACAGCTGTGAAAATATATGTATGTATCTGTGAAAAATCCCAGGCTGATTGTAATAGCCTAAACAAAACAAAGATGAAAAACAGATTTTGTTTTTAATACAGACTTGCAAAAAGTTGCATGTTTAACATCACAAGAACTAATTTTGCATGAGTTTCTCTAAAACTTTGCCGCACATATTTTAATGTCTTTGTCCATTCACCCCACACCTAGTTGGGATGCAACTTATGGGCAAGTTCCTTTGTAACATCTTGGGCACCTCTGACCAGTTATCAATTACACTCTTGTTAGAGCCAGCAGACCACAGACCCAGAGAAAAGGAGCAGCTCCCATGCACGGCCTGGAAAAGCACCAAGCAGAGGAAATGAGAGTACGAGCTAGAAGTGAAACTGCTCTAAACCAAGGATCCTGTGAGCTCTTTTGAGAAGAACTCTCCTGAAAGGGTACTTCTCAAAAGAGCACTGAGCATGCTGAGCTAGGACAGCTTGCAGAGCCTTCTGTCAGCGGATAAAATTGTATACATTATTTTAAAAGCATTTTATAAGATATATTATCTGCCAGGCTGCTCTTAATTCCCCCCTTCCTCATTCTCCACTGGACAGAAGATAAAGGGCTCAGGATGGGCTCAGGAGTAGCCCTTTTCCAGAAGATGCCTTTGCAGAGCCCTATCCCTCCGCAACATCACTGAGCTGTTAAACTCAGATTCTCTTGCACTACATATAAGGTGATCCATTATTTTGGAAGAAAAAAACAAAAAGTTTTTTGGAATGCAGAGGTGGAACTGGGGGAGGAACACTGGGAGGTGACAAATGTGAAGATGATGCACGTAGCTGTCCAGCAGCATCCCCAAAATTGCTTTTCTAGACTCAAGAAGGAACCCCAAAATATAATGATAAACAAGATCTTTGCATATGCAACAAGACTGCAAGTGCACACAGGGCACAGCACAGGCTAGGTCAGCCTCAAATAGGAGCCATGGGACTTGGAGGCCATGCACCATGCAGTAAAGGAGTCAAGCACTACGCATTACAATGCACAGCCCAGATATAGACTCTCCCAAGGCAACCATTCTCCTTAACTTTGGCAAATGACCCCCAGAGAGGGTCCTAATTGTTCTACAAAGGAGAAGCAGGGGTGGCTGGTGGCCACCGCATTCATGAGCTCATTTGTATCTGCAAATCATGGTTTTAGTGCAGCAGAAGATGAAGATCCCAGGTTCAGGAGGAGATTGAAGATCCATATGACTGGAAGATTAGTTTTTCCTCCCTCTGCATGTTCCCTGCCATATTTTTTTTTTTGTGTGTGTGTGTGTACATGGCTCACCTCCCCATCAACTTTTGAGAACAGTCTCCATGCTCCCTCAAACACAGAATCGTGACCTCAGGTGGGAGCCACACAGAGATGTGCACACACACCAGGAGATGGGATGTCAGGATAGCCATGAATGTGCCTGTCCCCATACAGGGAACAGCCTTTCAGGGCAGCTTTTGAGGGTTCAGGTTTGGGCTGGTTCATGTGGGAAGAGAAAGGCCCAAGCAAGCGAGGGACCCTTTCCCACTTCACACACCTCACACACCTCACTGCCCTTCTCACTGCAGCTGCAAATCACAGCATGTTTTTTGTGTTGTCCAGGACAGCAGGATATTTTAAATATTAAGAAAATTACCCAACAATGTAAACATTGGGCTTTGTGCATGGTGGGCCTTCCCTTCCAAATGCCCTCCAAATGTAGAGTATCTGGCAGGTGTGTGTAACCTCCAGACACCACCTGGACACACAAGACAGCCCCAGGTTTTGGAGAGCGATTTGTGTTTATGCACCAACCAAATGAACTATTTGAGGCAGAGAACAAAAAAAAAAGGGCAGTTTCAGCTTAAACAGTTTGTTCAAACAGCAAGCACCCATGGGCGCCTCCACCCACTGCTCCCTGCTGTTTGCCATACCCCTGGCCAGCAGGTTGCCTTGCCAGTATTAGGCCAGTGCCTGCTACATCTAATCATAGCCTACAGGAAGCATTTTGCTTTTTGGGTATTAAGTCACCAGTGCAAGCAGACAGCATCCACAATCTTGTTTTTCTCCCACCTGGCCAGCCAGGTGCATGTTACATCAGTTCTCAACTGTGTCCCAGCCTGAGTCACACCCCAGCTGCCCAGAGAAGAGACCTGCACAGGCACGTGCACCAATTGCTCAAGCTGTGCATGAAGCTCAAGCTTGCAGCAAACAGAGCACACCACATTTTGCCTTCTTTTTTCTCCCAGCTGTGGCGACAGGTGAAGCAGCGAGGGATGCAACAAGGAGGACAAAGTTAGCTGACTGTTGAGTGAAGCCACACCTGTGCAGATTACAGGAGTAGCGCCAGATGGAAAACATTTTTTCCTTTAAACTTTGAAATAATTGGAAAATCTTTGGGAGTTTCATGGAGAAAGAATCACACCAGCACCCATTTATTGTGAGCCCAGCACTTCACAATTTCAGCAGAATTTAATTCAGAATGAAATGCCATGATAGATAGCCAATGAGACGCCCCTTCCTTCACAGCAAATAATGCTTTCAATCACAAACGAGCTCCCCACATTCAGTCTAAGATCCCAGTTGGTCACCTGCAGAATCCAGCTTGCATTTTCTAAGGCAAGCAAGCAAGCAACTCTGAGGAAATCTGAAAAAAATTCCATCCTTCGCATGATATTTCATACTTCTGCTGGTGGTTTCACCAAAAAAAAAAAAGGGGGGGGGTTTTCCCCCACGTGACTCCAACCTGAATTTAGACAGAAAAAAATTGGGAAGGGAGAGCTTTTGCCTCGTCTCTGTTGTGGTAGGGTTGTCAGAAAAAGGAACTGCTGAGTCTCACTCTGTTCTGCTCAGGTCCTCCCAAGCCAACCGCAGCTGCCAGGAGCTTCCCATAGAGATGTCCACTCGGTACCTGTTTTGCTCATCCTCCCCCCTAAAAAAAAGATGATATGCATAGGGGCTTAATGCAAATAAACACACCCATCTGCCAACGATTTTGATTTAATTTCAAAGAAAAGTAATTTTCTCTTCTGGAAACTGAAAAGGGTGCTTTTGACATTTAGTTCCTATAAGGATTGGTTCCCCAGATTGAGGCCAGTTACTGAGAAAGTTGAGTCTTTCATCTGGCAGCAAATCAAGACCTTGGACTCCTCACTGCACTCTCCTGTTCCTCAGTTTCTTTTCTCTTAAGTGTGGTAGCTGCCTCTTCTTATCCTCGCCTATGAAAAATCAATGAGTGCAAATTGCTTTATCACGTTGCATCTTCTTCTGTTCAAAGATCTCACTTTTGTTATTGTTCAGTGCATTAGTGACGTGAAGTATCAAGTGTCACATTAAATTAAATTCTGAAAAAGAAGGAACTTTTGGAAATGGAAGAGATTCAAGGATATATTTCCAAATGCTAAGTATCTCAGAGAAAGAAATAGCCCAGCCTAAGAGAAAGGGACTGCCACAAGTAAATCCTCTGCATCAGGAGTGTGGACAGAATTGGACGTATCACACTGAACACTGAAACCAGTTTCCACAATGCTGATACCCTGAGTTTTGGGATGTGCCCATTTTGCCAGGAGGGTACAGAAGATAGACTTTTCTTCTAATATGTAATGTATTTGATTTTACTCACAGTTTTGCTGCAGTTTGCATTAGCAGAGGAGCAGCATTGCGTGCGTGATTCTGGGGGCTAGATCTCCCATATGCTTAAAAATTAATCAAAAGAGACAAGTCTAACTGACCAGCCCTACAGGTGAAGACTAGAGAAATTCCAGGTGGTGCTGCAACTCCTGGAACCTCTGCAAAGAATGGTGCTACAGGATCTTCCTTTGCACTCTCCTTCCCTGCAAACGCTGCACAAGCTGAGAGTGTTGCAGTAAAGCTCTGACACAAGTGACTGAAAGCATACCGTTTTCATTGAAAGCATAGGCTTTTCCCTGTAAATCAAACTGCTTCTGGTTTACAAAATTCCAGGTATGAATCTAGGAGGTTTTGCACATCTGTGCTACTTCTATTCAATAATAGCAATTCCATTTAAATCAGCAGTAACTACTCACTTGCAAAGCTTTAAGAACCAGATCTGAGATTTGTGCTCACATTTTCTTGGAGGACAAGGGATGATGTTTGGGGGATTTTTTGTTTTTGTTTTTTGGGGTTTTTTTTTGCCTCTACTTAAGCAGTACATTTCTTTATGCCCTTCTTGACTGAATATCAGATGTTGGTATGAAGCATCAGAAACTACCAGAAACTACCTTCTGTCTGTCAGAAGGGCAAACACTATAAATGGCCAAAGGTCTGATTTGGCACAGGAAGCCCTGAAATACTATTTTTAATTTGACATCTTTTTTCAGACATGCTTCTACACTGCAGAAAGAAAATTAATGTCATGCTGTTGGTGCATTTTGCTAGCTTAAGCCTGGTGCCAGTCATGAAAAGGGAGAAACGCCTCTAAAGTTAGTGCAAGTCTGAAGTGAAGCCCCCATAGTTACTATCTTGTGTAGCACAATTCCAAGTACTGGAGTTCTCAGCAGATGAATTGCTGCCTTCATCCAACTGATAGTTTGCAGCAGGCACAATCTGCCACACCAGCCCATTGCCATTTTCCTCACTAACACAAAGCCTACTGAAAGCTGTAATCTCACCAATATTTTGCAAAAATGATTCACATGGGTTGCTGTTAAACGCTGGCACACACTAATGGTGGTGAGGAGCTTATAAAAATGTACCATCTCATTTCACATACCTGGTTCACATCTTCTATGCATGCTTGGGAACTCAGCCTTACCCTTGGTGGTGACAATACAGTGGAAGAGCAGGAGTGCTTTGCTTAAACACTTAAAGGGGAAAAAAAAACTCAGGGCTTAAAAGCCTTGTTGCTTTTTAAGAGTAAGGCAAGAAGAGCTCTTTTTTGTCAAAAAAAAAAAAAAAAAAAAAGAAAAAAAAAAACCCACAAGACACCACATCAAGTCACTGTTTTCCTTACCACAAGACAAGACAGAAGACCTCAGCCAGCGCAAGCGTTCCCACACACTCTTGCCACAGGCTCCTGACCTTCCATGAGCAGTTGGCTTTTAGGAACAAGACACCTCTCTGTTCCCAGTATCCTCTGTTAATCTCCCAGTTGTGGGAAATGCTTTTACGACTGCTGATCATGTCAGGGAGGACTAGAGCGGAGCAAATCTTATCAACCCTGGGAAGGAGATCAGCCATCACACAACAATAATTTTTGGCCACTATTTTCATAAACAGGGTTTGAACTAGTGACCTCCAGCACACATCTCTCCTCCAAGCCACCTGATTCCCTACTATAAAGGTTTTATTTTAACTGGTGACTTTGTACACGTCTCAGTCCTTCCTCTCCTTGTCACTTTGTGTCCCAGCACTGACATATGGTTGAACCAATATCCTTCCTCCATTTCCTTTCTTATTGCTAAATGTCCAGTAGGATTGCATAAAAGCACCCAACAGGAAAGGTCAAGCTGAGTTTCATGCCTGAGGTCCAGGATTATATCAAATTCTTAACATTCATCTAGCCTTAACATAAAGCAAGCACTTCCCAGTTCCAGCCTAGTTATAGCAAAAGCAACAGAATCGTATTCATCTGAAGTCTTACCTTGAAAAAATAGAGACACCGGACAGTTTCCACATAACAACTTCAGGAGGCAGGCTGAAGCTTAGCCCGCGGGAGCTGCCTTCGCAGAGACCTGAAGAGCTTCCAAAGGCAAAATTAGGACTTGTCAAACTCTGAGTTCATAAGGATTCATTTCACTATAGTGTTATGGACTGAAGAAATAAGCCTTGAAAACTTTGAACGCTTGCAAGTAGGTAGAGATCTGTCTCAGATTCTGAAAACTTTGAATAGAAATTAGCATTGAATAAACAGAATTACAAGCACAAGCTTTTGATGCAAATGTTTAAGATGAGAACTGACATGAAGGGAGTTAATCAAAGTCCATGTAGTAATAAGATTAAACTTATTGATGAGCTTAAGTGGCTCCAAAGTATTTCAGAATTATTAATGAGTTTATCTATACAATCATCTCATGGAATAAGCTGTTTTTCTGGGTTTGGGCATTGCATAAAATCTTCCATGGTCATCAGAAAAACTGGATTAAACCCAGGAAACAAATGCAAGTCTTCAACAAATGTCTGACTCACAAGTAGGTCTTGTTCAAGTGAAATGCTCCCAAGCAAGCTGAACTGCAGGGAAAGAGCATCAATTTGCAACACTTAAGATTTCAATGTTTTTATTTGTTTCTCTCTTTCTTTTTATACTGAGAAGTTGAGTATGCCTACACATCTTCTTGACTGAAGTCTCTGCAAAACGTTGGTCACCTGGTGATCCTGAAGTGGAAACATTACTCAGTGTTCTGTCACCAGCACCCATAGTACTTAGTTTCTTTATTTGCTTCCCTGCCATCCCCAAGAAACCATTTCCTTCCCTAGCTCTGCTCTTCAGCAAACAAGCTGAGCACTATTATTTAAACTGGACAGACTTCTCTTAAGAACTATCACAGTTTTTAAGATCTAACCATAACCAGGCATCTTCTCATTAAAATAGCCAGCTTGATGTTCTTGAGCCCAATAACATTAAGATCTAATGATATTTTCCTCCTTCCATGAAAAATTAGGTATTAAATAGCCTATGACAAAGACAAATAGCCACTAACATGGATAAAGCCACTGCTAGGGCTGCTGATGATAACAATGGAATGTGATTTAAGTTGGATTACCACTTCAAGATATACCAGGCAATTAAACAATAGAAAAACCAAGGCCAGTCCCAGGTACAGATGACAGCAGTAACCATCTCCAGTCCTCCTACAGGCTACTCACTGACTTATTTTTCCCAACACAGCTTCTCACAACAGGACCAAAGGAGCAGCACAGATTGATCCTGAATCATGTTTCTCGTACCACAAGCAGCAGTTGGCTGAACAAAGTAAACACAAGCAAATTCTAGGGAGAATAAAAAATTCAGCCTTAGCAAGGAAGACGCAGGAGGGAAGAAAGGGAATCGGTAACTACTTCTGTTAACATCAGCTTTCCAGCCATTGTGAGGACTAATATTTTTTTTTGTCTCTGCCCCACAGGCTGTGCTTTTAAAGCTAAGGGGCTCGGACTGGAAACCCAAAAGGCAGCTATGGTTTTTGGGAGACCAGTTTCCCCTGGGATGAATGAGGCACACCGTTCCCTGTTGCACATGCAGACACATGAACACGTCACTACCCAAGATGATGAATGCAACAATTTCTACCAGAAGAAAATCAGGTCACTTATGTCCTCCTTCAGCTTCCTGGCAGAAGCAGGCATTTTCAAAGTCTGAACAGTTTTCAGCAGAGTTCAACTAGCTGAAATAGCAAAAGCCTTCAACAGCACTAGGAAAGAGGATGTTACCTGCAGAAAATTTCATTTCTGCAACAAGTTTAAATATTAAGTACCAGAAATATGAGATGTAAGCATCAAATCATAAAATTACAGGACTATAAAATGCTCCAGGAATACAGAAGCAGAGGTAGTGTAACGTTAAGACTTCAGTAGCAAACTAGATGAAAGGTCTGGGCCCCATCCCTCTGCAAGCTGTGGGTCTGTCCTTAGAGGAAAGTCTTACATGCTCCGTGACCTAGGAGGCATTACATCATCAAAGGGGAGAGCCAAGGAGCAAGTAATGCAAGAGTGATTTTCCCTTATCTTCACTATAGAAGAGATGATACCTCCCCAGTGTAGAGCAGTTTAAATAATGAAGAATGGGGAAAGAAGATACAGTGCATACAACGTGTTTGAAGGGCAGCGCACAGCAAGCACTGCCGTTTGCTTATGCTCTCAGCCTCCACAATGATGTTCAAGGACCCCCAAAGCCAGCATAGATGCTAGAGTTGTATGGGAATAATGATCTTCATTTTCACCTCCCTATTCTTACTGCTAGAGCTGTATTTCAATGTAATTACAGGAAGATCTAATACCACCTCTGTACCTGCAACTATCTTTGCCTTGTAGAGATCCCAGGGGCTTTCCAAAAAAAAAAGAGGGGGAAGGAGAGAAATCCTACAGTAACTAAAACCAGGAAAATTAGACTTAAATGTGTTACATTTAAATGGTGACGGGTATCTAAACGAAGGTGTTGTCCACTCTGTGAATCAGTGCTCAGATGCCCAAATCAGCTGGAGATGGAACAACCCTAGCTACAAAGTGGTGCTATGGCTGTTCCTCTAACCATCAGGCATTTCAATCTTGCTTATGCAAACACTCTCATGGGAACTGGTGAATAGACCTCATCACTGGGAGGGGGCACAGATCACTTGTCAAGTGGAAGAGCTCTGTATTACTCTGGAGTTGAAACAAGGAATAGATATAATGAAAATACCCAAGCATTCTATGAGTGGTTGCTAAAGAACTTATGCTATGCCTCATTTTCAGATGAGCTAAGAGAGCATAATAGTAATTAAGCTACAGAATTTAAAATAAATAAATAAAAATAAAAGGCAGTTTTACCTACTAGTACCAAATTCTCCTCTCTGTTGCTCATCCAGAACACCAGAGAGAGGAACCACAAAATGCAGGGAAGTCAATAGAACTACGCAGAAAGCGTGTGGCTTTTCCAAACTCAGTCACAGCAGATGCTCATCTTGCCTGATCATTTGCCTTGATGTCTCCCCACCCACGTCCAGCAGACAGTCACAGTTACACACTGTGCAACAGGAGCAATCTGGGTCTGTTTCTCTTAAAAAAAATAAAATTGGAAAAAAAAAAAAAAATCTAATTATAGCTCTGTAAGACAGGGCATCCCCCACTGACTTCACTCCATACCCACCCTGCACAGCAGGTTGTGAAAACACCATAAAGGCAAGTACAGAAAGAGCTATAGAAAGTAAAGCTGTTCAATCTTTTCCACAAAAAGACTAGATGGAAAATTAAAAATAAGGACTTTGTGATGAACGTGGGCTGGTGGGATTGAGTGTTCTTAGTTAAATAGTTGGTCGAATCGTGGACGTGCTGAGCACATCTTTGGAGATCTCCACTCCTCATCCAGCAGCGATGTGGTTGGGAAGTGAGGAGGACATGATTTTCATAAAGTGCAGGCACAGTTCAGACTTGTCAAAAATTTTCAATTTAAGCTCCCCCCCAACTGATAATTTGTTTTTTGATTAAAAATCCAAGAATGAGGGAAAACTTGGCCTGCTTCAGAATTGGGAAGAAGGTAGAGACTTATAAGGAGACTTTTTTTGTAGCCAAATGTGTCAGCTTTTACTTATCTGTAAAAATATGTTTGAAAATTTAAATGAAAATAATCTATTTGCAACCAACTCAAGAAGGAATAAACAAACAAGGGATCTGTTCTCTCAGCAAGTTAATATGCATGGAGTTCCCACTTGAGTCAGTGTCCTTTGACTTCAGTAAGGGCCACAAGTACTTCATAGTTCCATTATACATCGGGAAATTGAAGACATTGAGTTCCAGTTGCCTAATAGTAAGTGAAACCATTCCTAGCAAATAAGTAACATCCAACATCCAACCAAAGTCCCATTCTTGGAAAGTACATTTCTTTTCCTGAAGCTGCAATGATACCTAGAATGAGGACTGCAAAATCCACAAAGATCTTGGTTAGAAGCTTCCCAACCCATCGCCCATCTTGTGATAAAAATCTTCCTAAGTGGACACTCTCTTTTACCTTCATGCACTGTATTTAATTGTCTTTGACTAAGAGCAAATCATCTTGCCTCTTAATATCAAGTCTGCTTAAGTTAATCTTGATGTGATATCATGAAACAATATTTACTGCTCTCCAATAATTTATGTAAATAGCTTCCCCTTTCACCCTTGCCATACAGGATGACATTGCTGCTGCTCCACACGCACATCTGTGACCAACATGAACACGTTTATACCATGCCTCCACAGACCAGATAATGGATCAAACTGGACTGCTAATAAAACACGTCCTGAC
This sequence comes from Tympanuchus pallidicinctus, assembly GCF_026119805.1. Taxonomy (NCBI): domain Eukaryota; kingdom Metazoa; phylum Chordata; class Aves; order Galliformes; family Phasianidae; genus Tympanuchus; species Tympanuchus pallidicinctus. Next base: position 108,208,096 of record NW_026294618.1, read on the forward strand.
AACAAAGATGAAACTCATCTTTCTGTGGGCCTCAGCCCTCCACCTGCTCCACAACTGAAAGCATGCTTTTATTATTATATTTAATTTAGTGTTCCAGTGTTAAGAAAGTGCAGCTCACTGATAGTGAGCTAGCCAAGTAGCTTCCAACAGGCTGAGATACCACTGTTGCTGACCTGATCTTAGAGTAAACACAGGCATTAACACCACATCACCACCACAGCCTCTACTGCTCCTCTCAAATTTAAGAAGAGTTGTAAGTCAGTACAGAATGGCTGAGAAAGGAGATAAGAGGAACTGCATACAACTCTACAAATACCTGTGACCACAAATGACTTGCCAGCAAGGAATTCCAGGCCAGACATGAGCTACTTGAGGCCTCAGCCAGCAGCCACACTTATACTGTAATGTGGTACAACAAAAGGAAACAAGCCACACTGCACCATCAGAAATGAGGTTTCTTTAGAAATTCAGCCAGAGGAGTTCACCTCTCCCAGGCCAGAGCCCTTGATCTGCTATAAACAAGCTTTAATCATTTCTGTCCTTGGGGTGTGCCATCATTTTTAGCAAGCATATCCCTTGAAGATCTCCACGCAAGCCAGAGACCTTCCACTGCAAGTTGCATTTTCTGGATAAGCATTTAAAAGACAAAGAGCCTTGGAGAAGGCTCCTATTGACATGTGGGAGGAGCTGCATCAAGACAATAGCCAAACTCCATTTTATTCATCTTACGTCATCTACAATAGTTCACATCCTTTGATTCATTCTTCAGACTGCTCAAGACTCGTATAAGATTGCTAGAAACCTGAAATTCAGTTTTCACATAAAACATACAGTGCAGCTGCTGGAAAGGCACATTTCCTCTCATTATCCCATCCATACACCACGACTTTTTTCTTGTGGAAAATGCTTCCACGGCCATTCATATCTAGTCACCACAAATAAGGATGCCAATTAGTGTCCAGTATGGTGAAGTATGATCATAAGAACGCAAGAAAGGATACCTGTCCACTAGAAACTTGCCTCAGATTATGTCCTCATTAGTACCAGAGCATTCATGCAGCCTCCAGATGGTAACAACTTTCAGTCAATGTGACATGTTTTGCAACCACCAACTCCCTTCTCAAAACAGGGCAGGACAAATCTTATCGCCTGAGCACTTGGGCAAGCTGCTAAGTCGAGGCTTGGCAGCAGTTTTAAGCAGGGTTTGTCTGCACTTGTTCAGTCCGGTAGCACCAGCAGGGAGTGGGGCAAGCATGCTCAGAGTTAAGGCAGATTTGGAAGTTTCAGATCTAGTGAGGACCTTGGGGCAGTTTGTGTCGCAATGTCCTCCTCAGCAACACAGGCATCATGATGCTGTTTTGTATTTTGTAGAACATTTTCAGGTCTATGGGTGATTATCATTATGGGTTTGGTTTTTCTCATTTCACAGTAAATCTAGAGCGTATCAACTTCAATACAACCACTACAGCTTCCCATTCTTCCACTGCATGCAGTGCAGTGTAACTCTATGAATGACTCTAACTGAAGGGAGGAACTGGGCTGGGAAGACCAGCACTCAGCTCATGCAAAGGCCTTCAGTAAAGCACAGTGCTCAGTCTTACCTCCAGCTGCAGGTTTCTAGTCATTGTGAATTCCACACAGGTTGGCTGCTTTACACTGAATATTCCCCCTTCTCAATGATCACAAGCAAATTGGAAGAGATCACCCGAAAATGAATTGCTCAGAGCAAGCATTGTCTCCATGAAAAGCTTTGTAATATGGAAAGCACCTTTTTACTGCACTTCGAAGCAGACAGAAGCTAAAGTTTTAGGAGAGAATCTGCACTGCATTTGTTTGGTGCTTTGGCTTGTTTTTTCCCCTCCCTCTCTTTTTTGTCTGGACTAAACACATTCTTTTCAGGTTCTCACTTCTGATTTCATTGAATTCATTCAGCACTTGCAGAGCTGGAGAAAAAATCCATTAATGCCAACAGAAATATTTTCATCAACTTCAAGTATTTGGGATCAGAACCTTAGTGTATAATCTTTATACAAATACAAGTAGGGAGTTATTGTCATCCCACTACTCAGATACACACACCAGCCTACTAAACACACTCTGCATCTACACACAGTTCAATTCTTTATTTCCCAAATCACTTTCTCAGCTACTCAAAACTATATTTTTGCAAATTCTGGGGCTGAATTAGCTGCACTCACAGTAAGCGCAGAGCTCTTCTTTCTAGAGGTTTGGGCAAAAACAACTGTGGTGTGGGTACTGACCAGGGCTTAGCCAGCCTAGTCAAGAAACCATGCATTTTCCTTCTTCTCAACCAAGTAAATTAAATGGTGATGAAGAAACCATCTGCCTTTTGTACTGGTGCAATTAAAGATGAGTAATAGGGGATGGCTACCACTGTCAGAGTGCGCAGGTGAGTGAAGATTCCCATCAGATCCCCAAGATCCACCCAAGAAAGGTGTTAGAAAAGGGCACACATTGGTTTCAAGCAGGTATGTCCAGCAGCCTATGGACAGATGGGCATCTGACTGACACTGACGAGGGCCTGCCCTTGCTTACCCAGAGAGCAGGGGAATGCTCACAGCAAGCCTCCACGTGCTTTTTCCTTTCCTGCTGAAGACTTTAAAACCCAGAGGTCAGTGGAGAAAAGAACAGTTGGACTGCTTTCCCCAGTGTGCTGCTTAATTTTTCAAGTGATTTCTTCCCTCTAATCTGTAAGGATCTCACTCCTTGGTGTGTGACAGAAGTAATTCAACCCTGCTCGCAAGCTAGTCTTTCCTCTGCAAAGACTCAGAACTATGAAAAATTGATTTCAGGGAATTTCTGTGAGGTAGCCTACAGTATTTCCTATCAGAAATTGTGTCTGTGGAAGTTAATTCATTTAAAGAATTTGAAATCAACTCTGAATTCAGCTCCAGAGGTGCAGGCTTATTGGTCATGTCACCAGCTCTGTGTGTCTCCATTTTTTCCCAGGAAGAGGGGAAAAACCTGACAGCAGGATTTTTAAGTTAAAATGCAATTTCTTTTGCTCCTCTGCGGGATGTGCTGGACTGAAAAAAAATCTGAGTTATGTTGGAGCACTCTTCCAAAATCTGTCCTGGGACTTGAAAGCGTAGGAGCCTAGGCAAAGCTCCTCAGCCTTCATACCTTTGCACACAGCAAGACTTGAAATCCCCAACCCTACAAAGATGCTGCATGGTAGTAAAGTTGCAGTCATCCCAGTACAGAGCTTGGCCTGAACCAACCCCTATCCTCAAGTATCCAACTGTTAACATACAAATACAGCAGCCACCAGAGCCCTTTCCCGCACCAGCACCCAGCACAGCCTGCCAGACCCTGCTGACAGCCTAGGTGAAGCAAAGAGGCAGTCCCTGTGCATGCAAAGCAAATGCTTGGTGCAGGGAGAACTCACCCTGCTGCTGGCATGGAACTGCAAGCCCAGGCTGTGGAGGTGGAAATGGTGCCCAGTACAGGAGAAACTCGAGGCCAGGACATTGTTCCACAGCTGCAGGTACCAACTGTATCCCTCACAACACTGCACTCGGAGGCAGTATTAACAGTGAGAAGCCCACGAGCACGCACACTTCTGAGCTTTGGCACAGCAAGCATTTGCTAAACAAACCTTAATTCTCTCTAAAAAGCCAAAGACCTTCACAGAAGCCTTCTGTTAATAGACTATTTGCACCAGCTCTGTGGTTTCAGCAGGTGACATGCTGTAATAAAACTCATTCTCATGCTGTTTCAAAACTCCTCATCAACACTCACTGCTGCCCTGCTCAAGTTTTACTTGCCATGTTACTGAACAACAAGGGTACTTTCAGTTGCACAAAATGCAAACCACATCCCTGGGCTGTTCTGCCACCCTCGCAGTTAATTACACCTTCAACAGCTGCTGAGTGCTGAGTGCAGAGCATCCAAGCTCTCTCATACCAGCAGAGCTGGTACCAAGTGGTTAATGCCCAGCAACATCCTAAGACTAAAACCCATTGTCTGCTAGCACTAACAGCTAAAAAATACTTCCCTTTTTCCTCTGTATGCTATTTTCAACTTTGACACAAACTCGGCACATAAAACATTAAGCTGGCATAGTCAATGAGCTAAAAGTGCTCAAAATTACTTCAAATTTCAAACCACCCCAAGATTCACAACCTGGTTCTGCAATCTGACCATCAATTCACTACACTCTTCCTCCCTTTGCTTCCAGGGGAACTTTTGTCTTTTGCCTACCCTACTAAACTTAAAGGCAAAAGCAGTGCCTGTCAAGGAGAAAGAAAAATAAACATGGACCTACTACAAACCAATATTCATGGCTCTTCTAGGATCTGGTTTCAAAGGCCAGATCTCCCAGCCATTCGATCCTGCTTTCTAGAAGTCATCACTCCCCACTTTCCCAATCGTTCACCTCAGTCTTTGAGAAAATATGTTTTATTTGTGTTTGCCATGCAGAAATCACATTCTAAATGAAGGTCAGTATGCTTGCCCAACTTTCTTAAACCATGAACATGAGGAGTGCAGAAGAAAAGTACTACCCTTCTTAATAAAGAAGAGCCAATTTGATTATCAGTAAATTGAGAAGCACGTGGCTCTTAATACTGAAGGTTTATTTCTAATGATGTGGGAGGTAGAGGCATACAAAATCATCAATGTTCTGTCTCTTTTTTTTTTTTTTTTTAAAGAAAAAAATACAGTTGTAGTCCACAAACATAAGATGAAGTTATCATGAACTTCTATCTTGGCTGCAAGGTAAGCTGGGCTGCCATGAATAACCCCAAGAACAGGTTGCTCACCACTAGGATCTCCCCAGAGTTTTCCTCAGCAGATCGTGTCCATCCCAAGAGCACACGCTAGGTACAAGTTCTGGGATAGCAAGAAGGGGGGCAAACTCTCCTGTGTGGTAGAGTCCTGCAGATCTCAGCAACTTCATTTTGGGTTAACATCCCAAGAATGGATGAGGGAATGGATTCAACCTTACAGCATTCATGATCATTCACCACCAGCTTTATCCTTGGTGTGCATTTATTCCCAACCCGACAGAAGAGCAGCTCCTCCTGGGCTGGAAACAGGCACCACAGCCTTTTCTGAAGCAATTCTATGGATCTACACACACAGATTCCCAGTGCTGAAGGCAACAGGTTCAATCTACTGGAACTGAAATCAAGGAAACTTTAACCATTATCAGTCAATATTAGTGTGTCTCTGTGATTCACTGCTCAAGCAGCATGAATCTATATGGAATGGAGTGTTTTACTGGATGTCTAGAAAGGAACAGTCATGTGCTAGTTTAACCAGCTAATTGCCAGCTTATTTCCTCAAATTTATGATTCATCTCATGTAACACTGATACACAAAACAATACTTTAGCTCTTTCAGTGTATGTTAGGCATCTGTCTGACCACGGTCCAGTTTAAGAAGAGAACCCCTACCCACCCATATTTTGAGTGCATTAAAAATAATCTACAATAAGTATCAATCTGGAGAAATCTGATGGAATGAACTTCAAGGTAATGTGAGTTTATTTAAAAAAAACTCATAAGAAAACATGTTTCTTGACATAATTCACCCAGTTCAATGCAACAGAAAGAAAAAGAGACGTAATTTGTTAATTTCAGAGTTGGGGCTGAGCCACAACATCTGAAACTGATCCAGATTTCTTCCCCCCTTCTCAAAGGGGATAAAATGCAGGTTGGTGTGCCCCATTGAACAGTTGAGTAGCGGTGGTACTCAGGCATAGGTGTGTGCCTCTGCTCCCGAGGAAAAGAATGAAACATCTGGTCCTTGGCCACCACTGTGCTGCTCTGTGTCCTTCGTTCTCAGCTAAGGCAAGCATGCATATCTCATGTGCTAAAGCCAAGGAGTGACACTTTCTTAGCTGAATACTTTACATCATCTCAGTATCACCTTACAGTCACTATAAATCAAGCAGTCTTCCCCTCTCCTTCCCTAATGTTTTATAAACAGTGGAAGATTAGAATATTTTTGGCCCAACAGCCTACATATTCCATAATAAATGCCACTGGTAACATTGCTTTATTTTATCAATATTACTAGACTTCTTAATAGGACTCTAAGTTCCTGACTGACAAAATATATTATCCTTCATATTCTGTACTTATTTTCACAGTGAGAAACAATGAAGCTCTCTCTTGGCTAGTGCAGGGTAACAGAGGTCAGTGACTAGTAATTGAAAACCCACAGGGTCAACTGGTCCCCAGCCTGGCAAGCGTGCAGCCTGTAGCCGCTGCCTGGGGTCACAGTGTGCCCTGTGGCTTTCCTGGGACGTCCGCTTCTCTGAATGGGACCAGCACCCAAAAGGCCTTGGGGATATGCTTGGGGGAAGAAAAAACAATCAGACTCCAGCCAGGGTATTGCAAGGTTGGCTTGCCTTCAGGAAATGCCTGGTTGTATGCAGCAGCTGTGGTGCGAGTAGTACAACAAATTCACTTACTGAATGACAACAGCTTTATTGGCAAGCCAATTCAATTAAAGCCACTGCAACCAACAAAGTCACAGGCAGCGCTTGCTGCATAACGAATATGGAATCATGCCTACATTTCCCCAAGTGCTCTCAGCCCTCTCTGTCCCTCTGCATGAGAGGAAAAGGGATGAATGAATTAGGCTCAAAGGATGATAATTAATGGCTGGCTGTCACAGAGACATTTTGCCGGCTGGCGGCCACCAGCTCTGCGCTGCAGCCCTGGCCCAACTCTGCCAGGCAGGACACCACCAACTCCAGCCTCATGTCCATCCACAGGGCCCTATCAATAGGCAGCGGCATGGTCATTTTTCTGCCAAAGGCATCCTTCAGGCTCTGGTTACAGGGAGATCACATTGGAGCTGATATGGGCTTTTTATGAAAAAAGTATTCTTAATACTGGACTATAAGCAAAATAAATATTCTTATAAAATATACATAATCATTCATTTTAGTCTCCTGCAAAATAGATAAAACCTGGATTTTTCCTTTCCGCTAGACCTTTGCTTTCTAAAGCTGCATTTCACTTCAGGCTTCTTCTGCATACACATGCGTGAGTGATTTCTTTCTGCAGCTGAAATGAGCAAGTCCTTGTGCCCATGGCACTACAGAGCCTGCACTCTTCAGGGCCTGGTCCTGCCCTGCTGTATGACCGAGTCTTCCTCTATTTCCAGTACAGTCTCTTTCCTGAGCTCAAAGTATCTCGCAGAGCTTCTCAAAGGGGCAAATGGAGCAGCCACCAGAAGACAAAATTGGTTTCTGGGCCTCTCTGAAATGAAATCTCCTCGCAATAGAGCAAGCCAGTAAAATTGCCTGGCTACTCACTGTGTCGAAGTGACCAATGTTTCCTGTGCCTTTGGGAAAGGAAATCTGAAGAATGCATAATTCATTTGGACGTTCATTATGTGACTTGTTGTTGTACATTAAACATTCATATCTTTAAAATAATGGTGTGGCTATTAGTAGTCACAAGATCCCCATTTCCTGGTTCAGTTCAGAGATTGGGGCACAGGCAAACCCCGGCAAAGTGACACCAAACACTTGGAGGGCTGCATTCAGCAGAAAAAAGTCTGTTTCGTCTGTGTCGCACGGCTCACCGCTGCAAGACGGTACTTCAGTATTCATATAGCAGACTAATGGTGCAGGCCACAGCCACTCCAGCGAGACTCGGTGAGATCAGCTGAGGGCCTGCAGAAGTCAGGATGGTGCCTTAACAGACAGCCCTCATCCTGAGCCCTCTGGTCATCCCAGCGCTGACGGGTACGTGCACAGAGAGGAAGGCCAAAGCCATCCCAAAGCACCTTGTGCTCCCTTGTGCTGGATCACTATCCCAAGCCAGGATGCCCTCTGCTTCCTCACATTGCAAGGCAGCTCTGCAGCATGCAGGACTATCGGTCTTTCCTACAGATACCTGGCACTACTGGGAGTGACTGCATTGCTAACACTAGAGTCCTCATCCTACCCACCATCAGAAATCCTTCTGTAACACCAAGAGGCCTCCCATGCATGGGCCTTGTCTCAGGTGGTGGAAGGCTCCTCCAGCCCTGGGCTCAAACTTGCTCCCCTAAGGTTGATAGATATCCTAGCCAGCATTACTGCTTTTTCTGATGACCCTTCTGTTTGCCAGAGGCATCTGTCCACAGGAGCTTCCTGGTACCCTCTTGTTTGATAGGAACTGCCCAACCTCAGGGAGGGGGGACCCACCACTAAGCCTTGGAAGGGATTCCTTCTCCCCTCTGTCTCCCAGTGCTGCAGAACATTGAAGTCTCTCTACCTGGCCCCAGCACACTGTGCTATGCTGCAAATCTTCTTCTACAAACTATGGGAGATGAGAGTGCAACACCTTGACCAAGCATTCTCTTCTCGAACAAATATACGCAATATGCACATGGCTCAACTGGAGTTTAAAGGATCCAGAGCCTGGGATGCTGAAGGTTTTCATTGGCAGCATTTGAGAGAGGAATGTACAGGCGGCAATTGCTGAGCAGAAAGGCTGAGATGGAAGGAGCACAGTGCACACAGGCAGAGGGCGGTATGCCAAGGGAAAGTTATTTTTTTCCTTTGGGCTCTCACTAGTGTTGAAATATTCTTTAAGACTAAGTCTCCCTCACTTTCACTTAAACAGCTGGAAGTGCAGCCCTCTGCTGCTGTGCTATAGGCTTAGAGGGGCCTGACCGCCTATGGTGACTATGGGCAGGAACTGGGTGTCTGGGAGGTCACACTGTGTGCCTGGGCAGAGTAATAACATCATGGTGGCTTTGCTGCTACACCAGGAGGGGATGCAGACACGAGGCTGAGAGGTGCACACACCCACAGAGTAACCTAGCAAGAGATAACATACAGCTGGCAGTTGACTCATTTCCATCAAGCAGGAAAGAAGTGCTGTGAAAAATAGATCCCCTTCCTCAAACCCCCAGAAGGCAGCACAGGAAGTGTAGGATGTGCACCGTTTCCCCTGCAGTCTCAAGCAACAGAAGGTTGATGACAATACCCAAGTTGTCCACTGGGCGCATTGTGATACCCAGGGAGGTGGGAATGTGGTGAGGTCAAAGGTACTGATCTCTCAGGGATGGGGAGCAGCAGAGGCAGATCCCATGTGCATCACTGCAGCCTGAGCTTATCCTGCTGATTTCCAAGGTGACAGCAGAGTAGGGGAGCTTGTCACTGCCCATAGGAGAAAAAGCAAATGTCAAAAATAAGCCCTGTGAAGGGCACCTTGAGAACATTCACTCAGCCTTGACCAATCCACAAGAATCCTGGCTGGCAGCACCCACTTGTCCCAGCTATTTGCTGGGCCAAACCCACCACACTGGACAGGCACAGACAGAAGCTGAACAATATGTCGAGGAGTGCCCGATGTGTCACTGTTACAGCCACAGCCTGACACTCATCCATAGCTCATCCCACAGAGGCCAGGCCTTATCATGGATTGCTGGTCCCCACCTCACAGAAATGTCTTTGTGACTTTCTGCATCATCACTGCACACCACAGGGAGAAGAACATCCTTCCCCATTTCACAGCTATGAAACTGCCACTGCTGCCCGGGACTGGCATGGGAGCACTTCCCCACACAGACGGCTGCTTCCACGGGCAGTGGTTTGGGAGGGAGAAGCTGGGGCATCTGATAATGCCTGAGCTAGTGGACAAGTTCCTGGATGTGGGCAGGGTGAGGGTGTGAGGACATGCTGAGAGCATCTTAGAGGAGGAGGTGATGAGACACTTCAACAGACTGCCCAGAGAAGCTGTGGGTGCCGCACCACTGGAGGTGTTCAGAGCCAGGTTGGATGGGGACCTGGGCAGCCTGATATAATGCCTAATGTAGTGGTTGGCAATCCTGCATGCAGCAGCGGGGTTGGAACTAGATGATCTTTGAAATCCTTTCCAACACAAGCCATTTTATGATTCCATGATGCTGCCACAACCAGAAGTCTTTAACGTTGAAGCAGTGTGTATGGGTGGATGACTGCAGCTTGCCCATTTCATCAGAATGTTGGGCTTTCTCCACTGCTTTATTTTACACAGAAGTGTTCAATGCCATATGCCTTGTGGCAAAGCCACCCCATGACACCTCATCAGTACAGTGCATAGCTCCATAAATGCATGCATTAGAGCACAGCACAGAGTAGGTGCTGGGCAGGGCTCGATCCCTTGCATCCCAGCTTCTTTTTTTACTTAAAATAAAATACACATCACCAAAAAAAAAAAAAAACCACACATGGGCCAACTTCAGAGGTATTATTCCCCCTAGAAAAATTAAATACTCAGAATGCTTTTTTAAAGTGAAATGGGCCCCTTAATTTGCATCCTATAATAAGGATGTTATCACACTGCTTTATGGCTCAGCTCTTTAGTTTCTCGCTCTCAGGGGCTAGATTTTCCCTCATGAGCTCAATATATGCCTCAAATGAATGTGATTTTTAAGATGACCTTTTCCCGTGCTCCCAGAATCGCCTGTAAGAGGCTGGGGCTGTCCTGGCCATAGCAGGTGCCCAGCTCTAGCCTCCCCAACCTGCACCATGCCAAGGGTGTCTTACACTGCTTACATTTGGCTTAATTATAGAACAGTCACTGGAATGTTAAAGTTTAATACACAGGAGAGAATAAGCTAGCCCAGAAAATGCATAATTTCCCTGTACCACCAGCCCTTGTCTCCTCTCTCCTGGTCCAGCACTGCTCTCCTGGCGGCACCAAAACTGTGTCCGAGACAAGCGAGGCAGGGAGCAGTGGGCAGGGATGATTTTGGGGTGGGCTCTGGGCTTGCAAGGTGCCCAAACTGTGAGGAGTGGTGCTGTGAACCCTGCTCTGCTAGGATCACTCATCGCCTCCATACCTTGCTTTAAATGGCAGGGCTCTGTTCCAGGTATGCCTTTTGCCCTTCCCTGTAATAACTGCTGCAGTGGGAAGGTGCAGGCAGTACTGGGAGGGCAGGCAGCAGTTGTGCCCACAGTGGGAAGCGGCTGCTGGAAGGTGCACAGCACAGCCTGGCACAGTAAGTGTGGTGCTGCTGCTGTGGGCGGGAAGAGGTAAAAGTATTCACCATGTACTACAGGTCCATGCAAACCTGTCCACATGGAGGGGTGCTGGGCCTTGCCCATCTAGGGCCAACAGCCACACCAGGTCCTCCCACCCAGCTGGCAATGTGCACAGGGACCCACCGCCTTGGTGACGGGATCCACTGCCGCAGTGATGGGCTCCTACACCCCTCCCAGCCCCTCTCATAGTGCATTCACCTCTGCCAGCACCTCGGCAGCTGAGTGCTGCTGAGACCACGCCAGGAAGGGGAAGGACCAAAGGCATCCTCACATCCCTGTGCTGTTCAAATTTAAAGATGCTGTAAAATGTCACAATAACTGGAAAGGCAGTAGCCCTGTTTTTATTAATAGCAAGTATTTATTAGCCTCCTCGATTTACAGTACGTTTATGAAAGCCATCAGTCCATCACATTCTTCAGCGCAGGGCTGAGTTGGTTTTCTTGATCAACACAATATGGAATATAGATCTGAATATTAGAAGCCAAATACAACCTTCATTTTGCATGCACATATCCCACCAACGGGAGGCCCGCAATTAATCCTGTATAGCCCTTAGACACATGCATTGGCAGACATTTGAGGAAGGTGGGAGCTTCTGTACATCACCACTGGAAACCCACAGGGTGTCAGCTTCTCCACAGGACCACCATCGGGGCCAGAGCAATCCTGCAGTGTCCCCCTCATTACCAGGATGGTGGCATACAGACGGAAACGCCATCACCCATTCGTGCAGCCTGCATGATGTTCATGTGGCACATGGCACATAGTGGCTTTGCAGCTTGCCTCTCCTACGACCCACCCAGGTGCCTTGCTGAGGCCATACTGCATCTGTCTACCTGGCCATCATCTGTTGCGCAGTGCTCCTCATGACAGGCCAGGTGTAATTACCCTGGAGCCACTACTCCCACTATCTGAGCTTTATCACCACTAAAGATGAAATAAAAATCAGAGCAACAACAAACAAGCCTCTACCAGATGTGTAACCCTATCCAGCAAGGGTCGCCATTTTGGAGTGGGTGTTTTGAGTGTGTTTTTGTGGGGTTTTTTATGAGTTTTTTTTTTAATTTCCCACCATAATTTCATCTTTCCCAAGGAATAATGTATTGTTTGACCCCTGTGGGAGATGAATATGAGAGGGCAGCTCCTGGAGGAGACATGATCAGGGTGCACCCGATGGAAGGCAGCAAGATTTTGTTGACCTGGAAGTGGGATTGGGTACAACACAGACCCAAGTGGTGACCCATCCATAGCTGCTAGGGGAACTCCATGGGAGAAGAAGCAGAGAGTGAGGAGACTTGAACTTCAATGCATGTTAGTGTCAGGAAAATGGGCTTAGAAATAAAATACAGCATGGACAAAATGCCCTCAGTTTGAAAGCAGCTTTTCAAGCCAAAAAAAATCAAAGCTGAGTTCCCTACCTCCCTTGATCAACCCTCAGCCATCAGATTGTGCTCTTCTTTGGACTGTTATAAATGCTGAACCTCAGGAAAGCAGACACACTGTGTATGTGGCCCAGCAGCTGCAGGTTAACACAGCTTACAGCTTTCATTTACCCTGCTATACCCGAGGATGCACACTGCCTTTCCCTGCCATGCTTTGCCGCTCCCCAGTGTCCTTCCCAGCCCTGCATGGTTCCTTTCTGCAGGACACAATGCCCACAGAAAGAGCCCACCACACCATGCTGCTGCATTGGGGCACAGAGCAGCTGCTCCAGCAGTGCCACAAAGCAAGCACATCATCAAGTCCTGCCTGCACTCAGACAGCATGGAGCCGGAGGGCAGCCCCAGGAGCTGTTCAGTACACAGAGCCCTGGAGACAGTCGAGCAGCACCACATGGGAGCTGCAGAGCAGCAGTTGCGGAGCAGCCAGTGCCAGGAGCACAAGCTGGGGATGGAGCAGTGCACTGCAGCTCACAACAAAACAGCCAGAGCAGAACGTGGCACAGAAGAGGCAAAGCCGTGGTACCTGCAGCAATTTTACCAGGACTGCCTGGCCCAAATCAGACTTAAGTCTGCCAGCTCGGTACCCAAGCAAGCTCTGATCCCCAACCCACAGCTGCTTCATTCTCCATTCCCACTCCACAGCACAGTCCTAGGGAGCTACAGCCCATAAATCCCACCCAAGACAGCACAGAAATACACACTTATCTTCTGTTCCACAAAGCACTTGGGAACCAACCAGTGAAGTCCTTGTCTGGGGGCTACACTTGGGGCAAGGCACGCAGGAGAGCTCTGTGGAGTGGTGGCCTGAGGCAAGGCACAGGGAGCAGTGCAGCCGGGGCACGGCTGGGCCTCACCGGCATCAAATCTGCCCCAAATCTGTGGGCCCGGCTGGGGGCTGACTGCCAACAGTGACACAACAAAGGAGGTCACAGATCCTGTCGACCCCGAAGCACGCTGGTTAACAGCAGAAATGATAACAGCAGTCGCTATAGGTCTGTCACATATGGGCAGCAGCAGGGAGCCTGATGATGGTCACCAGGGACAGGTGTGAGCCCTGTGGGGATGGAGCACCACTCCTGTGCATGGCGACAGTCATGGTCACTGCCCTTGGCCACTAATGGCAAAGTAAAGAAAGAGCGAACAAAACCTAAAACTCCAACATTTATTATGGTGATTGCCCACCTGCCATGGATCCACACTGTGTTTTGTTTTATTTGTAACTCATAACGTGAGGTGCACTTTATGGGAAATGGAGACAACACATGGAGCCGGGTCCTCCGCACAGGGCCAACATGTGGACAGAGTCCTCTCCTCAGGGCCAGAGACCCTGGGCAGCCCTCGACCTTGGTAGGCGTTTTTGCTTTTTTGTTCTTAGAAAAAGAAATAAACAAACAAAAACTGAACAAAAGTAGTGTTGTACTCTATTACAAAATATAAATACGACAGTCCTGCAGGCTGGAGGAGCTGGGGGACGCTGCCGTTGGCGGGACGTCAGGTGCTGCGGGTCACAGCAAGCCACAGGATGGGGACGCCTCCAGACACGTGCACTGCCAGCCGCTGGCCCCGCTTCATCTCCTCTCAAAACTTAAGTGCTCTTGAACTTCCATCCGAAAACTGCCAGGCATCCGAGGCTCCCTGGGCACCGCGCCAGCTGGGGGGGTACACCGCACCTGGAGAGCATGGGGACAGAGGAGAGGACAAGTGTGACACGGACCAGAGTGCAACTCCTTCCCATATTGTCTTCCCTAAGCAGCGAGGGGTGAAAGCTGCCCCCAGTCCCACACCCTTTGCCAGAACCCTCTGCTCTCTGCTAAGGCTCTAGACAGACCAAGCCCACCTGCCTCACCACTGATCCCCACATCTCGTTGACCTCCCCCAGCACCAGAACAAATCCCTCCCCAAGCTATCCCCAAGCACTGCGCTGCTGACCCTGCACCACCTGTTAAGATGCATCCAGAGCACTGGCACCACAAGCCCCACACCATGCATGGGGCACCGCTTCTATGGGATCATTTTGATCATGCTTAGGAGCTTAGCCACAGTGCTGCTGCAGGGCTATATGTGGACGACCCACCAGCCGCATCCCCCCAGTGTGCTGGGGTGGTTGCCCCACACCTAGAGCACATGCTGCACCTCACAAAGGAAAACCCTTTGTTTGTTCTGTTTACTCTGAATCTGACCTGTTTCAGTTTGACTTGTGGCAGCGTCAGGGGCCAAGCACACCGCAATCGCTCAGGGCCAGTGGAGCCCATCCTAGCACAGGACAGTGGGTGCCGGA